>NW_027472608.1:0-600000 GCF_030347505.1 Rhynchophorus ferrugineus | reverse complement strand
TTGCCGATTGCCAAATTCCATTATCTCTTATAGTTTCCGAGATATGGACCATCGACATCTTACAATATTGGCTCTGCTTCTGACATGGGCTAAAGTTGTAAAATGGTCTTATGAATTAGCGATTTCGTTCCAATTCACATTCCAAGTAATATTCGACATGCTAATTACGTTGCCGATTGCCAAATTGCATTATCTCTTATAGTTTATGAGATATGGACTATCGACATCTTACAATATTCGCTCTGCTTCTAACTTAGGTCAAAATTGTCAAATGGTCTTATGAATTAGCGATTTCGTTCCAATTCACCTTCCAAGTAATATTTGCCGTGCTAATTATGTTGCCGATTGCCAAATTCCATTATCTCTTATAGTTTCCGAGATATGGACCATCGACATCTTACAATATTGGCTCTGCTTCTAACTTGGGCTAGAGTTGTAAAATGGTCTTATGAATTAGCAATTTCGTTCCAATTCATATTCCAAGTAATATTCGACATGCTAATTACGTTGCCGATTGCCAAATTGCATTATCTCTTATAGTTTACGAGATATGGACTATCGACATCTTACAATATTCGCTCTGATTCTATCTTGGGAAAAAATTGTCAAATGGTCTTATTAATTAGCGATTTCGTTCCAATTCACATACCAAGTAATATTCGGCATGCTAATTACGTTGCCGATTGCCAAATTGCCTTATCTCTTATAGTTTCCGAGATATGGGCAATCGAAAATTTACACGTTAGACTCTGTTTCTAACTTGGGTCAAAATTGTAAAATAGTCTTATGGATTAGCAATTTCGTTCCAATTCACATTTCAAGTAATATTCGGCATGCTAATTACGTTGCCGATTGCCAAATTGCCTTATCTCTTATAGTTTCCGAGATATGGTCAATCGAAAATTTACACGTTAGACTCTGTTTCTAACTTGGGTCAAAATTGCAAAATAGTCTCATGGATTACCAATTTCGTTCCAATTCACATTTCAAGTAATATTTGGCACCCTAATTACGTTGCCGATTGCCAAATTGCATTATCTCTTATAGTTCCCGAGATATGGACTATCGACACCTTACAATATTGTCACTGCTTCTAACTTGGGTCAAAATTGTAAAATGGTCTTATGAATTAACGATTTCTTTCCAATTCACCTTCCAAGTAATATTCGCCATGATAATTACATTACCTAATGCCAAATTGCATTATCTCTTATAGTTTCCTTGATATGGACCATCGACATCTTACAATATTGGCTCTGCTTCTAACTTGGGCTTGAGTTGTAAAATGGTCTTATGAATTAGCGATTTCGTTCACACATTCCAAGTAATATTTGGCATGCTAATTACATTGCTTATTGCCACATTGCATTATCTCATATAGTTTCCGAGTTATGGACCATCGACATCTTACAATATTGGCTCTGCTTCTGACATGGGCTAAAGTTGTAAAATTGTCTTATAAATTAGCGATTTCGTTCCAATTCACTTTCCAAGTAATATTCGGCATCCTAATTAGGTTGCCGATTGCCAAATAGCATTATCTCTTATAGTTTCCGAGATATGGACTATCGACATCTTACAATATTGGCTCTGCATCTAACTTGGGCTAAAGTTGTAAAATGGTCTTATGAATTAGCGATTTCGTTCCAATTCACTTTCCAAGTAATATTCGGCATGCTAATTACATTGCCTATTGCCAAATCGCATTATCTCTTATTGTTTCCGAGATATGGACCATCGACATCTTACAATATTGGCTCTGCTTCTAACTTGGGCTAAAGTTGAAAAATGGCCTTATGGATTAGCGATTTCGTTCCAATTCACAGTAAAAGTAATATTCGGCATCCTAATTACGCTGCCGATTGCCAAATTGCATTATCTCTTATAATTTCCGAGATATGGACCATCGACATATTACAATATTGGCTCTGCTTCTGACATGGGCTAAAATTGTAAAATTATCTTATGAATTAGCGATTTCGTTCCAATTCACTTTCCAAGTAATATTCGGCATCCTAATTACGTTGCCGATAGCCAAATAGCATTATCTCTTATAGATTCCGAGATATGGACTATCGACATCTTACAATATTGGCTCTGCATCTAACTTGGGCTAAAGTTGTAAAATGGTCTTATGAATTAGCGATATCGTTCCAATTCACATTCCAAGTAATATTCGGCATGCTAATTACGTTGCCGATAGCCAAATTGCATTATCTCTTTTAGTTTCCGAGATATGGACTATCGACATCTTACAATATTCGCTCTGCTTCTAACTTGGGTCAAAATTGTAAAATGGTCTTATGAATTAGCGATTTCTTTCCAATTCACCTTCCAAATAATATTCGCCATGCTAATTACATTGTTTATTGCCAAATTGCATTATCTCTTATAGTTTCCGAGATATGGACTATCGACACCTTACAATATTGTCACTGCTTCTAACTTGGGTCAAAATTGTAAAATGGTCTTATGAATTAGCGATTTCTTTCCAATTCACCTTCCAAGTAATATTCGCCATGATAATTACATTACCTAATGCCAAATTGCATTATCTCTTATAGTTTCCGGGATATGGACCATCGACATCTTACAATATTGGCTCTGCTTCTAACTTGGGCTAGAGTTGTAAAATGGTCTTATGAATTAGCGACTTCGTTCCAATACACATTCCAAGTAATATTTGGCATGCTAATTACATTGCTTATTGCCACATTGCATTATCTCATATAGTTTCCGAGATATGGACCATCGACATCTTACAATATTGGCTCTGCTTCTGACATGGGCTAAAGTTGTAAAATGGTCTTATGAATTAGCGATTTCGTTCCAATTCACATTCCAAGTAATATTCGACATGCTAATTACGTTGCCGATTGCCAAATTGCATTACCTCTTATAGTTTACGAGATATGGACTATCGACATCTTACAATATTCGCTCTGCTTCTAACTTAGGTCAAAATTGTCAAATGGTCTTATGAATTAGCGATTTCGTTCCAATTCACCTTCCAAGTAATATTTGCCATGCTAATTATGTTGCCGATTGCCAAATTCCATTATCTCTTATAGTTTCCGAGATATGGACCATCGACATCTTACAATATTGGCTCTGCTTCTAACTTGGGCTAAAGTTGTAAAATGGCCTTATGAATTAGCGATTTCGTTCCAATTCATATTCCAAGTAATATTCGACATGCTAATTACGTTGCCGATTGCCAAATTGCATTGTCTCTTATATTTTACGAGATATTGTCTATCGACATCTTACAATATTCTCTCTGCTTCTAACTTAGGCCAAAATTGTCAAATGGTCTTATGAATTAGCGATTTCGTTCTAATTCACCTTCCAAGTAATATTCGCCATGCTAATTACATTGCCTATAGTCAAACTGCATTATCTCTTATAGTTTCCGAGATATGGACCATCGACTTCTTACAATATTGGCTCTGCTTCTGACAAGGGCTAAAGTTGTAAAATTGTCTTATGGATTAGCGATTTCGTTCCAATTCATTTTCCAAGGAATATTCGCCATGCTAATTACATTGCCTATTGCCAAATTGCATTATCTTTTATAGTTTCCGAGATATGGACCATCGACATCTTACAATATTGGCTCTGCTTCTGACATGGGCTAAAGTTGTAAAATTGTCTTATGAATTAGCGATTTCGTTCCAATTCACATTCTAAGTAATATTCGGCATGCTAGTTACATTGGCTATTGCCAAATTGCATTATCTCTTATAGTTTCCGAGATATGGACTATCGACATCTTACAATATTCGCTCTGCTTCTAACTTGGGTCAAAATTGTAAAATGGTCTTATGAATTAGCGATTTCGTTCCAATTCACCTTCCAAATAATATTCGCCATGCTAATTACATTGCCTATTGCCAAATTGCATTATCTCTTATAGTTTCCGAGATATGGACCATCGACATCTTACAATATTGGCTCTGCTTCTAACTTGGGCTAAAGTTTTAAAATGGTCTTATGAATTAGCGATTTCGTTCCAATTCACATTCTAAGTAATATTCGGCATGCTAGTTACATTGGCTATTGCCAAATTGCATTATCTCTTATAGTTTCCGAGATATGGACCATCGACATCTTACAATATTGGCTCTGCTTCTAATTTGGGCCAAAATTGTAAAATGGTCTTATGAATTAGCGATTTCGTTCCAATTCACATACCAAGTAATATTCGGCATGCTAATTACGTTGCCGATTGCCAAATTGCCTTATCTCTTATAGTTTCCGAGATATGGGCAATCGAAAATTTACACGTTAGACTCTGTTTCTAACTTGGGTCAAAATTGTAAAATAGTCTTATGGATTAGCAATTTCGTTCCAATTCACATTTCAAGTAATATTCGGCATGCTAATTACGTTGCCGATTGCCAAATTGCCTTATCTCTTATAGTTTCCGAGATATGGTCAATCGAAAATTTACACGTTAGACTCTGTTTCTAACTTGGGTCAAAATTGCAAAATAGTCTCATGGATTACCAATTTCGTTCCAATTCACATTTCAAGTAATATTTGGCACCCTAAATACATTGCCGATTGCCAAATTGCATTATCTCTTATAGTTTCCGAGATATGGACTATCGACACCTTACAATATTGTCACTGCTTCTAACTTGGGTCAAAATTGTAAAATGGTCTTATGAATTAGCGATTTCTTTCCAATTCACCTTCCAAGTAATATTCGCCATGATAATTACATTACCTAATGCCAAATTGCATTATCTCTTATAGTTTCCTTGATATGGACCATCGACATCTTACAATATTGGCTCTGCTTCTAACTTGGGCTTGAGTTGTAAAATGGTCTTATGAATTAGCGATTTCGTTCACACATTCCAAGTAATATTTGGCATGCTAATTACATTGCTTATTGCCACATTGCATTACCTCATATAGTTTCCGAGATATGGACCATCGACATCTTACAATATTGGCTCTGCTTCTGACATGGGCTAAAGTTGTAAAATTGTCTTATGAATTAGCGATTTCGTTCCAATTCACTTTCCAAGTAATATTCGGCATCCTAATTAGGTTGCCGATTGCCAAATAGCATTATCTCTTATAGTTTCCGAGATATGGACTATCGAAATCTTACAATATTGGCTCTGCATCTAACTTGGGCTAAAGTTGTAAAATGGTCTTATGAATTAGCGATTTCGTTCCAATTCACTTTCCAAGTAATATTCGGCATGCTAATTACGTTGCCTATTGCCAAATCGCATTATCTCTTATAGTTTCCGAAATATGGACTATCGACATCTTACAATATTCGCTCTGCTTCTAACTTGGGCTAAAATTGTCAAATGGTCTTATGAATTAGCGATTTCGTTCCAATTCACATTTCAAGTAATATTTGGCACCCTAATTACGTTGCCGATTGCCAAATTGCATTATCTCTTATAGTTCCCGAGATATGGACTATCGACACCTTACAATATTGTCACTGCTTCTAACTTGGGTCAAAATTGTAAAATGGTCTTATGAATTAACGATTTCTTTCCAATTCACCTTCCTAGTAATATTCGCCATGATAATTACATTACCTAATGCCAAATTGCATTATCTCTTATAGTTTCCTTGATATGGACCATCGACATCTTACAATATTTCTCTGCTTCTAACTTGGGCTTGAGTTGTAAAATGGTCTTATGAATTAGCGATTTCGTTCACACATTCCAAGTAATATTTGGCATACTAATTACATTGCTTATTGCCAAATTGCATTATCTCATATAGTTTCCGAGATATGGACCATCGACATCTTACAATATTGGCTCTGCTTCTGACATGGGCTAAAGTTGTAAAATTGTCTTATGAATTAGCGATTTCGTTCCAATTCACTTTCCAAGTAATATTCGGCATCCTAATTAGGTTGCCGATTGCCAAATAGCATTATCTCTTATAGTTTCCGAGATATGGACTATCGACATCTTACAATATTGGCTCTGCATCTAACTTGGGCTAAAGTTGTAAAATGGTCTTATGAATTAGCGATTTCGTTCCAATTCACTTTCCAAGTAATATTCGGCATGCTAATTATATTGCCTATTGCCAAATCGCATTATCTCTTATAGTTTCCGAGATATGGACCATCGACATCTTACAATATTGGCTCTGCTTCTGACATGGGCTAAAGTTGTAAAATGGTCTTATGAATTAGCGATTTCGTTCCAATTCACATACCAAGTAATATTCGGCATGCTAATTACGTTGCCGATTGCCAAATTGCATTATCTCTTATAGTTTACGAGATATGGACTATCGACATCTTACAATATTCGCTCTGCTTCTAACTTAGGTCAAAATTGTCAAATGGTCTTATGAATTAGCGATTTCGTTCCAATTCACCTTCCAAGTAATATTTGCCATGCTAATTATGTTGCCGATTGCCAAATTCCATTATCTCTTATAGTTTCCGAGATATGGACCATCGACATCTTACAATATTGGCTCTGCTTCTAACTTGGGCTAAAGTTGTAAAATGGTCTTATGAATTAGCAATTTCGTTCCAATTCATATTCCAAGTAATATTCGACATGCTAATTACGTTGCCGATTGCCAAATTGCATTATCTCTTATAGTTTACGAGATATGGACTATCGACATCTTACAATATTCGCTCTGATTCTATCTTGGGAAAAAATTGTCAAATGGTCTTATTAATTAGCGATTTCGTTCCAATTCACATACCAAGTAATATTCGGCATGCTAATTACGTTGCCGATTGCCAAATTGCCTTATCTCTTATAGTTTCCGAGATATGGGCAATCGAAAATTTACACGTTAGACTCTGTTTCTAACTTGGGTCAAAATTGTAAAATAGTCTTATGGATTAGCAATTTCGTTCCAATTCACATTTCAAGTAATATTCGGCATGCTAATTACGTTGCCGATTGCCAAATTGCCTTATCTCTTATAGTTTCCGAGATATGGGCAATCGAAAATTTACACGTTAGACTCTGTTTCTAACTTGGGTCAAAATTGTAAAATAGTCTTATGGATTAGCAATTTCGTTCCAATTCACATTTCAAGTAATATTCGGCATGCTAATTACGTTGCCGATTGCCAAATTGCATTATCTCTTATAGTTCCCGAGATATGGACTATCGACACCTTACAATATTGTCACTGCTTCTAACTTGGGTCAAAATTGTAAAATGGTCTTATGAATTAACGATTTCTTTCCAATTCACCTTCCAAGTAATATTCGCCATGATAATTACATTACCTAATGCCAAATTGCATTATCTCTTATAGTTTCCTTGATATGGACCATCGACATCTTACAATATTGGCTCTGCTTCTAACTTGGGCTTGAGTTGTAAAATGGTCTTATGAATTAGCGATTTCGTTCACACATTCCAAGTAATATTTGGCATGCTAATTACATTGCTTATTGCCACATTGCATTATCTCATATAGTTTCCGAGATATGGACCATCGACATCTTACAATATTGGCTTTGCTTCTGACATGGGCTAAAGTTGTAAAATTGTCTTATAAATTAGCGATTTCGTTCCAATTCACTTTCCAAGTAATATTCGGCATCCTAATTAGGTTGCCGATTGCCAAATAGCATTATCTCTTATAGTTTCCGAGATATGGACTATCGACATCTTACAATATTGGCTCTGCATCTAACTTGGGCTAAAGTTGTAAAATGGTCTTATGAATTAGCGATTTCGTTCCAATTCACTTTCCAAGTAATATTCGGCATGCTAATTACATTGCCTATTGCCAAATCGCATTATCTCTTATTGTTTCCGAGATATGGACCATCGACATCTTACAATATTGGCTCTGCTTCTAACTTGGGCTAAAGTTGAAAAATGGCCTTATGGATTAGCGATTTCGTTCCAATTCACAGTAAAAGTAATATTCGGCATCCTAATTACGCTGCCGATTGCCAAATTGCATTATCTCTTATAGTTTCCGAGATATGGACCATCGACATATTACAATATTGGCTCTGCTTCTGACATGGGCTAAAATTGTAAAATTGTCTTATGAATTAGCGATTTCATTCCAATTCACTTTCCAAGTAATATTCGGCATCCTAATTACGTTGCCGATAGCCAAATAGCATTATCTCTTATAGATTCCGAGATATGGACTATCGACATCTTACAATATTGGCTCTGCATCTAACTTGGGCTAAAGTTGTAAAATGGTCTTATGAATTAGCGATTTCTTTCCAATTCACCTTCCAAATAATATTCGCCATGCTAATTACATTGTTTATTGCCAAATTGCATTATCTCTTATAGTTTCCGAGATATGGACTATCGACACCTTACAATATTGTCACTGCTTCTAACTTGGGTCAAAATTGTAAAATGGTCTTATGAATTAGCGATTTCTTTCCAATTCACCTTCCAAGTAATATTCGCCATGATAATTACATTACCTAATGCCAAATTGCATTATCTCTTATAGTTTCCGGGATATGGACCATCGACATCTTACAATATTGGCTCTGCTTCTAACTTGGGCTAGAGTTGTAAAATGGTCTTATGAATTAGCGACTTCGTTCCAATACACATTCCAAGTAATATTTGGCATGCTAATTACATTGCTTATTGCCACATTGCATTATCTCATATAGTTTCCGAGATATGGACCATCGACATCTTACAATATTGGCTCTGCTTCTGACATGGGCTAAAGTTGTAAAATGGTCTTATGAATTAGCGATTTCGTTCCAATTCACATTCCAAGTAATATTCGACATGCTAATTACGTTGCCGATTGCCAAATTGCATTACCTCTTATAGTTTACGAGATATGGACTATCGACATCTTACAATATTCGCTCTGCTTCTAACTTAGGTCAAAATGGTCAAATGGTCTTATGAATTAGCGATTTCGTTCCAATTCACCTTCCAAGTAATATTTGCCATGCTAATTATGTTGCCGATTGCCAAATTCCATTATCTCTTATAGTTTCCGAGATATGGACCATCGACATCTTACAATATTGGCTCTGCTTCTAACTTGGGCTAAAGTTGTAAAATGGTCTTATGAATTAGCGATTTCGTTCCAATTCATATTCCAAGTAATATTCGACATGCTAATTACGTTGCCGATAGCCAAATTGCATTATCTCTTTTAGTTTCCGAGATATGGACTATCGACATCTTACAATATTCGCTCTGCTTCTAACTTGGGTCAAAATTGTAAAATGGTCTTATGAATTAACGATTTCTTTCCAATTCACCTTCCAAGTAATATTCGCCATGATAATTACATTACCTAATGCCAAATTGCATTATCTCTTATAGTTTCCGAGATATGGACTATCGACATCTTACAATATTGGCTCTGCTTCTAACTTGGGCTAAAGTTGAAAAATGGCCTTATGGATTAGCGATTTCGTTCCAATTCACAGTCCAAGTAATATTCGGCATCCTAATTACGCTGCCGATTGCCAAATTGCATTATCTCTTATAGATTCCGAGATATGGACTATCGACACCTTACAATATTGTCACTGCTTCTAACTTGGGTCAAAATTGTAAAATGGTCTTATGAATTAACGATTTCTTTCCAATTCACCTTCCAAGTAATATTCGCCATGATAATTACATTACCTAATGCCAAATTGCATTATCTCTTATAGTTTCCGAGATATGGACTATCGACATCTTACAATATTGGCTCTGCTTCTAACTTGGGCTAAAGTTGAAAAATGGCCTTATGGATTAGCGATTTCGTTCCAATTCACAGTCCAAGTAATATTCGGCATCCTAATTACGCTGCCGATTGCCAAATTGCATTATCTCTTATAGATTCCGAGATATGGACTATCGACATCTTACAATATTGGCTCTGCATCTAACTTGGGCTAAAGTTGTAAAATGGTCTTATGAATTAGCGATATCGTTCCAATTCACAATCCAAGTAATATTCGGCATGCTAATTACGTTGCCGATAGCCAAATTGCATTATCTCTTTTAGTTTCCGAGATATGGACTATCGACATCTTACAATATTCGCTCTGCTTCTAACTTGGGTCAAAATTGTAAAATGGTCTTATGAATTAGCGATTTCTTTCCAATTCACCTTCCAAATAATATTCGCCATGATAATTACATTACCTAATGCCAAATTGCATTATCTCTTATAGTTTCCGGGATATGGACCATCGACATCTTACAATATTGGCTCTGCTTCTAACTTGGGCTAGAGTTGTAAAATGATCTTATGAATTAGCGACTTCGTTCCAATACACATTCCAAGTAATATTTGGCATGCTAATTACATTGCTTATTGCCACATTGCATTATCTCATATAGTTTCCGAGATATGGACCATCGACATCTTACAATATTGGCTCTGCTTCTGACATGGGCTAAAGTTGTAAAATGGTCTTATGAATTAGCGATTTCGTTCCAATTCACATTCCAAGTAATATTCGACATGCTAATTACGTTGCCGATTGCCAAATTGCATTATCTCTTATAGTTTACGAGATATGGACTATCGACATCTTACAATATTCGCTCTGCTTCTAACTTAGGTCAAAATTGTCAAATGGTCTTATGAATTAGCGATTTCGTTCCAATTCACCTTCCAAGTAATATTTGCCATGCTAATTATGTTGCCGATTGCCAAATTCCATTATCTCTTATAGTTTCCGAGATATGGACCATCGACATCTTACAATATTGGCTCTGCTTCTAACTTGGGCTAAAGTTGTAAAATGGTCTTATGAATTAGCGATTTCGTTCCAATTCATATTCCAAGTAATATTCGACATGCTAATTACGTTGCCGATTGCCAAATTCCATTATCTCTTATAGTTTCCGAGATATGGACCATCGACATCTTACAATATTGGCTCTGCTTCTGACATGGGCTAAAGTTGTAAAATGGTCTTATGAATTAGCGATTTCGTTCCAATTCACATTCCAAGTAATATTCGACATGCTAATTACGTTGCCGATTGCCAAATTGCATTATCTCTTATAGTTTACGAGATATTGTCTATCGACATCTTACAATATTCGCTCTGCTTCTAACTTAGGCCAAAATTGTCAAATGGTCTTATGAATTAGCGATTTCGTTCTAATTCACCTTCCAAGTAATATTCGCCATGCTAATTACATTGCCTATAGTCAAATTGCATTATCTCTTATAGTTTCCGAGATATGGACCATCGACATCTTACAATATTGGCTCTGCTTCTGACAAGGGCTAAAGTTGTAAAATTGTCTTATGGATTAGCGATTTCGTTCCAATTCATTTTCCAAGGAATATTCGCCATGCTAATTACATTGCCTATTGCCAAATTGCATTATCTTTTATAGTTTCCGAGATATGGACCATCGACATCTTACAATATTGGCTCTGCTTCTGACATGGGCTAAAGTTGTAAAATTGTCTTATGAATTAGCGATTTCGTTCGAATTCACATTCCAAGTAATATTCCGCATGCTAATTACGTTGCCGATTGCCAAATTGCATTATCTCTTATAGTTTCCGAGATATGGACTATCGACATCTTACAATATTCGCTCTGCTTCTAACTTGGGTCAAAATTGTTAAATGGTCTTATGAATTAGCGATTTCGTTCCAATTCACCTTCCAAATAATATTCGCCATGCTAATTACATTGCCTATTGCCAAATTGCATTATCTCTTATAGTTTCCGAGATATGGACCATCGACATCTTACAATATTGGCTCTGCTTCTAACTTGGGCCAAAATTGTCAAATGGTCTTATGAATTAGCGATTTCGTTCCAATTCACCTTCCAAGTAATATTCGCCATGCTAATTACATTGCCTATAGCCAAATTGCATTATCTCTTATAGTTTCCGATATATGGGCAATCGTAATCTTACACCTTAGACTCTGTTTCTAACTTGGGTCAAAATTGTAAAATAGTCTTATGGATTATCAATTTCGTTCCAGTTCACCTTCCAAATAATATTCGCCATGCTAATTACATTGCCTATTGCCAAATTGCATTATCTCTTATTGTTTCCGAGATATGGACCATCGACATCTTACAATATTGGCTCTGCTTCTAACTTGGGCTAAAGTTTTAAAATGGTCTTATGAATTAGCGATTTCGTTCCAATTCACATTCTAAGTAATATTCGGCATGCTAGTTACATTGGCTATTGCCAAATTGCATTATCTCTTATAGTTTCCGGGATATGGACCATCGACATCTTACAATATTGGCTCTGCTTCTAATTTGGGCCAAAATTGTAAAATGGTCTTATGAATTAGCGATTTCGTTCCAATTCACATACCAAGTAATATTCGGCATGCTAATTACGTTGCCGATTGCCAAATTGCCTTATCTCTTATAGTTTCCGAGATATGGGCAATCGAAAATTTACACGTTAGACTCTGTTTCTAACTTGGGTCAAAATTGTAAAATAGTCTTATGGATTAGCAATTTCGTTCCAATTCACATTTCAAGTAATATTCGGCATGCTAATTACGTTGCCGATTGCCAAATTGCCTTATCTCTTATAGTTTCCGAGATATGGTCAATCGAAAATTTACACGTTAGACTCTGTTTCTAACTTGGGTCAAAATTGCAAAATAGTCTCATGGATTACCAATTTCGTTCCAATTCACATTTCAAGTAATATTTGGCACCCTAAATACGTTGCCGATTGCCAAATTGCATTATCTCTTATAGTTTCCGAGATATGGACTATCGACACCTTACAATATTGTCACTGCTTCTAACTTGGGTCAAAATTGTAAAATGGTCTTATGAATTAGCGATTTCTTTCCAATTCACCTTCCAAGTAATATTCGCCATGATAATTACATTACCTAATGCCAAATTGCATTATCTCTTATAGTTTCCTTGATATGGACCATCGACATCTTACAATATTGGCTCTGCTTCTAACTTGGGCTTGAGTTGTAAAATGGTCTTATGAATTAGCGATTTCGTTCACACATTCCAAGTAATATTTGGCATGCTAATTACATTGCTTATTGCCACATTGCATTATCTCATATAGTTTCCGAGATATGGACCATCGACATCTTACAATATTGGCTCTGCTTCTGACATGGGCTAAAGTTGTAAAATTGTCTTATGAATTAGCGATTTCGTTCCAATTCACTTTCCAAGTAATATTCGGCATCCTAATTAGGTTGCCGATTGCCAAATAGCATTATCTCTTATAGTTTCCGAGATATGGACTATCGACATCTTACAATATTGGCTCTGCATCTAACTTGGGCTAAAGTTGTAAAATGGTCTTATGAATTAGCGATTTCGTTCCAATTCACTTTCCAAGTAATATTCGGCATGCTAATTACATTGCCTATTGCCAAATCGCATTATCTCTTATAGTTTCCGAAATAGGGACTATCGACATCTTACAATATTCGCTCTGCTTCTAACTTGGGCTAAAATTGTCAAATGGTTTTATGAATTAGCGATTTCGTTCCAATTCACCTTCCAAGTAATATTTGCCATGCTAATTACATTGCCTATTGCCAAATCGCATTATCTCTTATAGTTTATGAAATATGGACTATCGACTTCTTACAATATTGGCTCTGCATCTAACTTGGGCTAAAGTTGTAAAATGGTCTTATGAATTAGCGATATCGTTCCAATTCACATTCCAAGTAATATTCGGCATGCTAATTACGTTGCCGATTGCCAAATAGCATAATCTCTTATAGTTTCCGAGATATGGACTATCGACATCTTACAATATTGGCTCTGCATCTAACTTGGGCTAAAGTTGTAAAATGGTCTTATGAATTAGCGATTTCGTTCCAATTCACTTTCCAAGTAATATTCGGCATGCTAATTACATTGCCTATTGCCAAATCGCATTATCTCTTATAGTTTCCGAAATATGGACTATCGACATCTTACAATATTCGCTCTACTTCTAACTTGGGAAAAAATTGTCAAATGGTCTTATGAATTAGCGATTTCGTTCCAATTCACCTTCCAAGTAATATTTGCCATGCTAATTACATTGCCTATTGCCAAATCGCATTATCTCTTATAGTTTCCGAAATATGGACTATCGACATCTTACAATATTGGCTCTGCTTCTAACTTGGGCTAAAGTTGAAAAATGGTCTTATGGATTAGCGATTTCGTTCCAATTCACAGTCCAAGTAATATTCGGCATCCTAATTAGGTTGCCGATTGCCAAATTGCATTATCTCTTATGGTTTCCGAGATATGGACCATCGACTTCTTACAATATTGGCTCTGCTTCTGACATGGGCTAAAGTTGTAAAATTGTCTTTTGAATTAGCGATTTCGTTCCAATTCACTTTCCAAGTAATATTCGGCATCCTAATTACGTTGCCGATAGCCAAATAGCATTATCTATTATAGATTCCGAGATTTGGACTATCGACATCTTACAATATTGGCTCTGCATCTAACTTGGGCTAAAGTTGTAAAATGGTCTTATGAATTAGCGATATCGTTCCAATTCACATTCCAAGTAATATTCGGCATGCTAATTACGTTGCCGATTGCCAAATTGCATTATCTCTTATAGTTTCCGAGTTATGGACTATCGACATCTTACAATATTCGCTCTGCTTCTAACTTGGGTCAAAATTGTAAAATGGTCTTATGAATTAGCGATTTCGTTCCAATTCACCTTCCAAGTAATATTCGCCATGCTAATTATGTTGTCGATTGCCAAATTGCATTATCTCTTATAGTTTTCGAGATATGGACCATCGACATCTTACAATATTGGCTCTGCTTCTGACATGGGCTAAAGTTGTAAATTTGTCTTATGAATTAGCGATTTCGTTCCAATTCACTTTCCAAGTAATATTCGGCATCCTAATTACGTTGCCGATAGCCAAATAGCATTATCTCTTATAGATTCCGAGATTTGGACTATCGACATCTTACAATATTCGCTCTGCTTCTAACTTGGGTCAAAATTGTAAAATGGTCTTATGAATTAGCGATTTCGTTCCAATTCACCTTCCAAATAATATTCGCCATGCTAATTACATTGCTTATTGCCAAATTGCATAATCTCTTATAGTTTCCGAGTTATGGACCATCGACATCTTACAATATTGACCCTGCTTCTAACTTGGGCCAAAATTGTCAAATAGTCTTATGAATTAGCGATTTCGTTCCAATTCACCTTCCAAGTAATATTCGCCATGCTAATTACATTGTCTATAGCCAAATTGCATTATCTCTTATAGTTTCCGAGATATGGGCAATCGTAATTTTACACCTTAGACTCTGTTTCTAACTTGGGTCAAAATTGTAAGATAGTCTTATGGATTATCAATTTCGTTCCAATTCACCTTCCAAATAATATTCGCCATGCTAATTACATTGCCTATTGCCAAATTGCATTATCTCTTATTGTTTCCGAGATATGGACCATTGACATCTTACAATATTGGCTCTGCTTCTAACTTGGGCTAAAGTTGAAAAATGGCCTTATGGATTAACGATTTCGTTCCAATTCACAGTCCAAGTAATATTCGGCATCCTAATTACGCTGCCGATTGCCAAATTGCATTATCTCTAATAGTTTCCGAGATATGGACCATCGACATCTTACAATATTGGCTCTGCTTCTGACATTGGCTAAAATTGTAAAATTGTCTTATGAATTAGCGATTTCGTTCCAATTCACTTTCCAAGTAATATTCGGCATCCTAATTACGTTGCCGATAGCCAAATAGCATTATCTCTTATAGATTCCGAGATATGGATATCGACATCTTACAATATTGGCTCTGCATCTAACTTATAGTTTCCGAGATATGGACCATCGACATCTTACAATATTGGCTCTGCTTCTGACATGGGCTAAAGTTGTAAAATGGTCTTATGAATTAGCGATTTCGTTCCAATTCACATTCCAAGTAATATTCGACATGCTAATTACGTTGCCGATTGCCAAATTGCATTATCTCTTATAGTTTACGAGATATTGTCTATCGACATCTTACAATATTCGCTCTGCTTCTAACTTAGGCCAAAATTGTCAAATGGTCTTATGAATTAGCGATTTCGTTCTAATTCACCTTCCAAGTAATATTCGCCATGCTAATTACATTGCCTATAGTCAAATTGCATTATCTCTTATAGTTTCCGAGATATGGACCATCGACATCTTACAATATTGGCTCTGCTTCTGACAAGGGCTAAAGTTGTAAAATTGTCTTATGGATTAGCGATTTCGTTCCAATTCATTTTCCAAGGAATATTCGCCATGCTAATTACATTGCCTATTGCCAAATTGCATTATCTTTTATAGTTTCCGAGATATGGACCATCGACATCTTACAATATTGGCTCTGCTTCTGACATGGGCTAAAGTTGTAAAATTGTCTTATGAATTAGCGATTTCGTTCGAATTCACATTCCAAGTAATATTCCGCATGCTAATTACGTTGCCGATTGCCAAATTGCATTATCTCTTATAGTTTCCGAGATATGGACTATCGACATCTTACTATATTCGCTCTGCTTCTAACTTGGGTCAAAATTGTTAAATGGTCTTATGAATAAGCGATTTCGTTCCAATTCACCTTCCAAATAATATTCGCCATGCTAATTACATTGCCTATTGCCAAATTGCATTATCTCTTATAGTTTCCGAGATATGGACCATCGACATCTTACAATATTGGCTCTGCTTCTAACTTGGGCCAAAATTGTCAAATGGTCTTATGAATTAGCGATTTCGTTCCAATTCACCTTCCAAGTAATATTCGCCATGCTAATTACATTGCCTATAGCCAAATTGCATTATCTCTTATAGTTTCCGATATATGGGCAATCGTAATCTTACACCTTAGACTCTGTTTCTAACTTGGGTCAAAATTGTAAAATAGTCTTATGGATTATCAATTTCGTTCCAGTTCACCTTCCAAATAATATTCGCCATGCTAATTACATTGCCTATTGCCAAATTGCATTATCTCTTATTGTTTCCGAGATATGGACCATCGACATCTTACAATATTGGCTCTGCTTCTAACTTGGGCTAAAGTTTTAAAATGGTCTTATGAATTAGCGATTTCGTTCCAATTCACATTCTAAGTAATATTCGGCATGCTAGTTACATTGGCTATTGCCAAATTGCATTATCTCTTATAGTTTCCGGGATATGGACCATCGACATCTTACAATATTGGCTCTGCTTCTAATTTGGGCCAAAATTGTAAAATGGTCTTATGAATTAGCGATTTCGTTCCAATTCACATACCAAGTAATATTCGGCATGCTAATTACGTTGCCGATTGCCAAATTGCCTTATCTCTTATAGTTTCCGAGATATGGGCAATCGAAAATTTACACGTTAGACTCTGTTTCTAACTTGGGTCAAAATTGTAAAATAGTCTTATGGATTAGCAATTTCGTTCCAATTCACATTTCAAGTAATATTCGGCATGCTAATTACGTTGCCGATTGCCAAATTGCCTTATCTCTTATAGTTTCCGAGATATGGTCAATCGAAAATTTACACGTTAGACTCTGTTTCTAACTTGGGTCAAAATTGCAAAATAGTCTCATGGATTACCAATTTCGTTCCAATTCACATTTCAAGTAATATTTGGCACCCTAAATACGTTGCCGATTGCCAAATTGCATTATCTCTTATAGTTTCCGAGATATGGACTATCGACACCTTACAATATTGTCACTGCTTCTAACTTGGGTCAAAATTGTAAAATGGTCTTATGAATTAGCGATTTCTTTCCAATTCACCTTCCAAGTAATATTCGCCATGATAATTACATTACCTAATGCCAAATTGCATTATCTCTTATAGTTTCCTTGATATGGACCATCGACATCTTACAATATTGGCTCAAGTTGTAAAATGGTCTTATGAATTAGCGATATCGTTCCAATTCACATTCCAAGTAATATTCGGCTAATTACGTTGCCGATTGCCAAATAGCATAATCTCTTATAGTTTCCGAGATATGGACTATCGACATCTTACAATATTGGCTCTGCATCTAACTTGGGCTAAAGTTGTAAAATGGTCTTATGAATTAGCGATTTCGTTCCAATTCACTTTCCAAGTAATATTCGCCATGCTAATTACATTGCCTATTGCCAAATCGCATTATCTCTTATAGTTTCCGAAATATGGACTATCGACATCTTACAATATTGGCTCTGCTTCTAACTTGGGCTAAAGTTGAAAAATGGTCTTATGGATTAGCGATTTCGTTCCAATTCACAGTCCAAGTAATATTCGGCATCCTAATTAGGTTGCCGATTGCCAAATTGCATTATCTCTTATGGTTTCCGAGATATGGACCATCGACTTCTTACAATATTGGCTCTGCTTCTGACATGGGCTAAAGTTGTAAAATTGTCTTTTGAATTAGCGATTTCGTTCCAATTCACTTTCCAAGTAATATTCGGCATCCTAATTACGTTGCCGATAGCCAAATAGCATTATCTATTATAGATTCCGAGATTTGGACTATCGACATCTTACAATATTGGCTCTGCATCTAACTTGGGCTAAAGTTGTAAAATGGTCTTATGAATTAGCGATATCGTTCCAATTCACATTCCAAGTAATATTCGGCATGCTAATTACGTTGCCGATTGCCAAATTGCATTATCTCTTATAGTTTCCGAGTTATGGACTATCGACATCTTACAATATTCGCTCTGCTTCTAACTTGGGTCAAAATTGTAAAATGGTCTTATGAATTAGCGATTTCGTTCCAATTCACCTTCCAAGTAATATTCGCCATGCTAATTATGTTGTCGATTGCCAAATTGCATTATCTCTTATAGTTTTCGAGATATGGACCATCGACATCTTACAATATTGGCTCTGCTTCTGACATGGGCTAAAGTTGTAAATTTGTCTTATGAATTAGCGATTTCGTTCCAATTCACTTTCCAAGTAATATTCGGCATCCTAATTACGTTGCCGATAGCCAAATAGCATTATCTCTTATAGATTCCGAGATTTGGACTATCGACATCTTACAATATTCGCTCTGCTTCTAACTTGGGTCAAAATTGTAAAATGGTCTTATGAATTAGCGATTTTGTTCCAATTCACCTTCCAAATAATATTCGCCATGCTAATTACATTGCTTATTGCCAAATTGCATAATCTCTTATAGTTTCCGAGTTATGGACCATCGACATCTTACAATATTGACCCTGCTTCTAACTTGGGCCAAAATTGTCAAATAGTCTTATGAATTAGCGATTTCGTTCCAATTCACCTTCCAAGTAATATTCGCCATGCTAATTACATTGTCTATAGCCAAATTGCATTATCTCTTATAGTTTCCGAGATATGGGCAATCGTAATTTTACACCTTAGACTCTGTTTCTAACTTGGGTCAAAATTGTAAGATAGTCTTATGGATTATCAATTTCGTTCCAATTCACCTTCCAAATAATATTCGCCATGCTAATTACATTGCCTATTGCCAAATTGCATTATCTCTTATTGTTTCCGAGATATGGACCATTGACATCTTACAATATTGGCTCTGCTTCTAACTTGGGCTAAAGTTGAAAAATGGCCTTATGGATTAACGATTTCGTTCCAATTCACAGTCCAAGTAATATTCGGCATCCTAATTACGCTGCCGATTGCCAAATTGCATTATCTCTAATAGTTTCCGAGATATGGACCATCGACATCTTACAATATTGGCTCTGCTTCTGACATTGGCTAAAATTGTAAAATTGTCTTATGAATTAGCGATTTCGTTCCAATTCACTTTCCAAGTAATATTCGGCATCCTAATTACGTTGCCGATAGCCAAATAGCATTATCTCTTATAGATTCCGAGATATGGATATCGACATCTTACAATATTGGCTCTGCATCTAACTTATAGTTTCCGAGATATGGACCATCGACATCTTACAATATTGGCTCTGCTTCTGACATGGGCTAAAGTTGTAAAATGGTCTTATGAATTAGCGATTTCGTTCCAATTCACATTCCAAGTAATATTCGACATGCTAATTACGTTGCCGATTGCCAAATTGCATTATCTCTTATAGTTTACGAGATATTGTCTATCGACATCTTACAATATTCGCTCTGCTTCTAACTTAGGCCAAAATTGTCAAATGGTCTTATGAATTAGCGATTTCGTTCTAATTCACCTTCCAAGTAATATTCGCCATGCTAATTACATTGCCTATAGTCAAATTGCATTATCTCTTATAGTTTCCGAGATATGGACCATCGACATCTTACAATATTGGCTCTGCTTCTGACAAGGGCTAAAGTTGTAAAATTGTCTTATGGATTAGCGATTTCGTTCCAATTCATTTTCCAAGGAATATTCGCCATGCTAATTACATTGCCTATTGCCAAATTGCATTATCTTTTATAGTTTCCGAGATATGGACCATCGACATCTTACAATATTGGCTCTGCTTCTGACATGGGCTAAAGTTGTAAAATTGTCTTATGAATTAGCGATTTCGTTCGAATTCACATTCCAAGTAATATTCCGCATGCTAATTACGTTGCCGATTGCCAAATTGCATTATCTCTTATAGTTTCCGAGATATGGACTATCGACATCTTACAATATTCGCTCTGCTTCTAACTTGGGTCAAAATTGTTAAATGGTCTTATGAATAAGCGATTTCGTTCCAATTCACCTTCCAAATAATATTCGCCATGCTAATTACATTGCCTATTGCCAAATTGCATTATCTCTTATAGTTTCCGAGATATGGACCATCGACATCTTACAATATTGGCTCTGCTTCTAACTTGGGCCAAAATTGTCAAATGGTCTTATGAATTAGCGATTTCGTTCCAATTCACCTTCCAAGTAATATTCGCCATGCTAATTACATTGCCTATAGCCAAATTGCATTATCTCTTATAGTTTCCGATATATGGGCAATCGTAATCTTACACCTTAGACTCTGTTTCTAACTTGGGTCAAAATTGTAAAATAGTCTTATGGATTATCAATTTCGTTCCAGTTCACCTTCCAAATAATATTCGCCATGCTAATTACATTGCCTATTGCCAAATTGCATTATCTCTTATTGTTTCCGAGATATGGACCATCGACATCTTACAATATTGGCTCTGCTTCTAACTTGGGCTAAAGTTTTAAAATGGTCTTATGAATTAGCGATTTCGTTCCAATTCACATTCTAAGTAATATTCGGCATGCTAGTTACATTGGCTATTGCCAAATTGCATTATCTCTTATAGTTTCCGGGATATGGACCATCGACATCTTACAATATTGGCTCTGCTTCTAATTTGGGCCAAAATTGTAAAATGGTCTTATGAATTAGCGATTTCGTTCCAATTCACATACCAAGTAATATTCGGCATGCTAATTACGTTGCCGATTGCCAAATTGCCTTATCTCTTATAGTTTCCGAGATATGGGCAATCGAAAATTTACACGTTAGACTCTGTTTCTAACTTGGGTCAAAATTGTAAAATAGTCTTATGGATTAGCAATTTCGTTCCAATTCACATTTCAAGTAATATTCGGCATGCTAATTACGTTGCCGATTGCCAAATTGCCTTATCTCTTATAGTTTCCGAGATATGGTCAATCGAAAATTTACACGTTAGACTCTGTTTCTAACTTGGGTCAAAATTGCAAAATAGTCTCATGGATTACCAATTTCGTTCCAATTCACATTTCAAGTAATATTTGGCACCCTAAATACGTTGCCGATTGCCAAATTGCATTATCTCTTATAGTTTCCTTGATATGGACCATCGACATCTTACAATATTGGCTCAAGTTGTAAAATGGTCTTATGAATTAGCGATATCGTTCCAATTCACATTCCAAGTAATATTCGGCTAATTACGTTGCCGATTGCCAAATAGCATAATCTCTTATAGTTTCCGAGATATGGACTATCGACATCTTACAATATTGGCTCTGCATCTAACTTGGGCTAAAGTTGTAAAATGGTCTTATGAATTAGCGATTTCGTTCCAATTCACTTTCCAAGTAATATTCGGCATGCTAATTACATTGCCTATTGCCAAATCGCATTATCTCTTATAGTTTCCGAAATATGGACTATCGACATCTTACAATATTCGCTCTACTTCTAACTTGGGAAAAAATTGTCAAATGGTCTTATGAATTAGCGATTTCGTTCCAATTCACCTTCCAAGTAATATTTGCCATGCTAATTACATTGCCTATTGCCAAATCGCATTATCTCTTATAGTTTCCGAAATATGGACTATCGACATCTTACAATATTGGCTCTGCTTCTAACTTGGGCTAAAGTTGAAAAATGGTCTTATGGATTAGCGATTTCGTTCCAATTCACAGTCCAAGTAATATTCGGCATCCTAATTAGGTTGCCGATTGCCAAATTGCATTATCTCTTATGGTTTCCGAGATATGGACCATCGACTTCTTACAATATTGGCTCTGCTTCTGACATGGGCTAAAGTTGTAAAATTGTCTTTTGAATTAGCGATTTCGTTCCAATTCACTTTCCAAGTAATATTCGGCATCCTAATTACGTTGCCGATAGCCAAATAGCATTATCTATTATAGATTCCGAGATTTGGACTATCGACATCTTACAATATTGGCTCTGCATCTAACTTGGGCTAAAGTTGTAAAATGGTCTTATGAATTAGCGATATCGTTCCAATTCACATTCCAAGTAATATTCGGCATGCTAATTACGTTGCCGATTGCCAAATTGCATTATCTCTTATAGTTTCCGAGTTATGGACTATCGACATCTTACAATATTCGCTCTGCTTCTAACTTGGGTCAAAATTGTAAAATGGTCTTATGAATTAGCGATTTCGTTCCAATTCACCTTCCAAGTAATATTCGCCATGCTAATTATGTTGTCGATTGCCAAATTGCATTATCTCTTATAGTTTTCGAGATATGGACCATCGACATCTTACAATATTGGCTCTGCTTCTGACATGGGCTAAAGTTGTAAATTTGTCTTATGAATTAGCGATTTCGTTCCAATTCACTTTCCAAGTAATATTCGGCATCCTAATTACGTTGCCGATAGCCAAATAGCATTATCTCTTATAGATTCCGAGATTTGGACTATCGACATCTTACAATATTCGCTCTGCTTCTAACTTGGGTCAAAATTGTAAAATGGTCTTATGAATTAGCGATTTCGTTCCAATTCACCTTCCAAATAATATTCGCCATGCTAATTACATTGCTTATTGCCAAATTGCATAATCTCTTATAGTTTCCGAGTTATGGACCATCGACATCTTACAATATTGACCCTGCTTCTAACTTGGGCCAAAATTGTCAAATAGTCTTATGAATTAGCGATTTCGTTCCAATTCACCTTCCAAGTAATATTCGCCATGCTAATTACATTGTCTATAGCCAAATTGCATTATCTCTTATAGTTTCCGAGATATGGGCAATCGTAATTTTACACCTTAGACTCTGTTTCTAACTTGGGTCAAAATTGTAAGATAGTCTTATGGATTATCAATTTCGTTCCAATTCACCTTCCAAATAATATTCGCCATGCTAATTACATTGCCTATTGCCAAATTGCATTATCTCTTATTGTTTCCGAGATATGGACCATTGACATCTTACAATATTGGCTCTGCTTCTAACTTGGGCTAAAGTTGAAAAATGGCCTTATGGATTAACGATTTCGTTCCAATTCACAGTCCAAGTAATATTCGGCATCCTAATTACGCTGCCGATTGCCAAATTGCATTATCTCTAATAGTTTCCGAGATATGGACCATCGACATCTTACAATATTGGCTCTGCTTCTGACATTGGCTAAAATTGTAAAATTGTCTTATGAATTAGCGATTTCGTTCCAATTCACTTTCCAAGTAATATTCGGCATCCTAATTACGTTGCCGATAGCCAAATAGCATTATCTCTTATAGATTCCGAGATATGGATATCGACATCTTACAATATTGGCTCTGCATCTAACTTGGGCTAAAGTTGTAAAATGGTCTTATGAATTAGCGATATCGTTCCAATTCACATTCCAAGTAATATTCGGCATGCTAATTACGTTGCCGATTGCCAAATTGCATTATCTCTTTTAGTTTCCGAGATATGGACTATCGACATCTTACAATATTCGCTCTGCTTCTAACTTGGGTCAAAATTGTAAAATGGTCTTATGAATTAGCGATTTCGTTCCAATTCACCTTCCAAGTAATATTAGCCATGCTAAATACATTGCCTACAGCCAAATTACATTATCTCTTATAGTTTCCGAGATATAGATCATCGACATCTTACAATATTGGTTCTGCTTCTAACTTGGGCTAAAGTTGAAAAATGGTCTTATGGATTAGCGATTTCGTTCCAATTCACAGTCCAAGTAATATTCGGCATCCTAATTACGTTGCCGATTGTCAAATTGCATTATCTCTTATAGTTTCCGAGATATGGACTATCGACATCTTACAATATTGGCACTGCTTCTAACTTGGGTCAAAATTGTAAAAATTGTCGCTAGTCTTATGAATTAGCGATTTCGTTCCAATTCACATTCCAAATAATATTCGCCATGCTAATTACATTGTTTATTGCCAAATTGCATTATCTCTTATAGTTTCCGAGATATGGACTATCGACACCTTACAATATTGTCACTGCTTCTAACTTGGGTCAAAATTGTAAAATGGTCTTATGAATTAGCGATTTCTTTCCAATTCACCTTCCAAGTAATATTCGCCATGATAATTACATTACCTAATGCCAAATTGCATTATCTCTTATAGTTTCTGAGATATGGACCATCGACATCTTACAATATTGGCTCTGCTTCTAACTTGGGCTAGAGTTGTAAAATGGTCTTATGAATTAGCGACTTCGTTCCAATACACATTCCAAGTAATATTTGGCATGCTAATTACATTGCTTATTGCCACATTGCATTATCTCATATAGTTTCCGAGATATGGACCATCGACATCTTACAATATTGGCTCTGCTTCTGACATGGGCTAAAGTTGTAAAATTGTCTTACGAATTAGCGATTTCGTTCCAATTCACTTTCCAAGTAATATTCGGCATCCTAATTAGGTTGCGGATAGCCAAATAGCATTATCTCTTATAGTTTCCGAGATATGGACTATCGACATCTTACAATATTGGCTCTGCATCTAACTTGGGCTAAAGTTGTAAAATGGTCCTATGAATTAGCGATTTCGTTCCAATTCACCTTCCAAGTAATATTCGGCATGCTAATTACATTGCCTATTGCCAAATCGCATTATCTCTTATAGTTTCCGAAATATGGACTATCGACATCTTACAATATTCGCTCTGCTTCTAACTTGGGCCAAAATTGTCAAATGATCTTATGAATTAGCGATTTCGTTCCAATTCACCTTCCAAGTAATATTTGCCATGCTAATTATATTGCCTATAGCCAAATTGCATTATCTCTTATAGTTTCCGAGATATGGACCATCGACATCTTACAATATTGGCTCTGCTTCTAACTTGGGCTAAAGTTGAAAAATGGTCTTATGGATTAGCGATTTCGTTCCAATTCACAGTCCAAGTAATATTCGGCATCCTAATTACGTTGCCGATTGCCAAATTGCATTATCTCTTATAGTTTCCGAGATATGGACCATCGACATCTTACAATATTGGCTCTGCTTCTGACATGGGCTAAAGTTGTAAAATTGTCTTATGAATTAGCGATTTCGTTCCAATTCACTTTCCAAGTAATATTCGGCATCCTAATTACGTTGCCGATAGCCAAATAGCATTATCTCTTATAGATTCCGAGATTTCGACTATCGACATCTTACAATATTGGCTCTGCATCTAACTTGGGCTAAAGTTGTAAAATGGTCTTATGAATTAGCGATATCGTTCCAATTCACATTCCAAGTAATATTCGGCATGCTAATTACATTGCCTATAGCCAAATTGCATTATCTCTTATAGTTTCCGATATATGGGCAATCGTAATTTTACACCTTAGACTCTGTTTCTAACTTGGGTCAAAACTGTAAAATAGTCTTATGGATTATCAATTTCGTTCCAGTTCACCTTCCAAATAATATTCGCCATGCTAATTACATTGCCTATTGCCAAATTGCATTATCTCTTATTGTTTCCGAGATATGGACCATCGACATCTTACAATATTGGCTCTGCTTTTAACTTGGGCTAAAGTTTTAAAATGGTCTTATGAATTAGCGATTTCGTTCCAATTCACATTCTAAGTAATATTCGACATGCTAGTTACATTGGCTATTGCCAAATTGCATTATCTCTTATAGTTTCCGAGATATGGACCATCGACATCTTACAATATTGGCTCTGCTTCTAATTTGGGCCAAAATTGTAAAATGGTCTTATGAAATAGCGATTTTATTCCAATTCACCTTCCAAGTAATATTCGGCATGCTAATTACATTGCCGATTGCCAAATTGCATTATCTCTTATAGTTTCCGAGATTTGGACTATCGACATCTTACAATATTCGCTCTGATTCTATCTTGGGAAAAAATTGTCAAATGGTCTTATGAATTAGCGATTTCGTTCCAATTCACATACCAAGTAATATTCGGCATGCTAATTACGTTGCCGATTGCCAAATTGCCTTATCTCTTATAGTTTCCGAGATATGGGCAATCGAAAATTTACACGTTAGACTCTGTTTCTAACTTGGGTCAAAATTGTAAAATAGTCTTATGGATTAGCAATTTCGTTCCAATTCACATTTCAAGTAATATTCGGCATGCTAATTACGTTGCCGATTGCCAAATTGCCTTATCTCTTATAGTTTCCGAGATATGGTCAATCGAAAATTTACACGTTAGACTCTGTTTCTAACTTGGGTCAAAATTGCAAAATAGTCTCATGGATTACCAATTTCGTTCTAATTCACATTTCAAGTAATATTTGGCACCCTAATTACGTTGCCGATTGCCAAATTGCATTATCTCTTATAGTTTCCGAGATATGGACTATCGACACCTTACAATATTGTCACTGCTTCTAACTTGGGTCAAAATTGTAAAATGGTCTTATGAATTAACGATTTCTTTCCAATTCACCTTCCAAGTAATATTCGCTATGCTAATTACATTACCTAATGCCAAATTGCATTATCTCTTATAGTTTCCTTGATATGGACCATCGACATCTTACAATATTGGCTCTGCTTCTAACTTGGGCTTGAGTTGTAAAATGGTCTTATGAATTAGCGATTTCGTTCACACATTCCAAGTAATATTTGGCATGCTAATTACATTGCTTATTGCCACATTGCATTATCTCATATAGTTTCCGAGATATGGACCATCGACATCTTACAATATTGGCTCTGCTTCTAACTTGGGCTAAAGTTGAAAAATGGCCTAATGGATTAGCGATTTCGATCCAATTCACAGTCCAAGTAATATTCGGCATCCTAATTACGCTGCCGATTGCCAAATTGCATTATCTCTTATAGTTTCCGAGATATGGACCATCGACATATTACAATATTGGCTCTGCTTCTGACATGGGCTAAAATTGTAAAATTGTCTTATGAATTAGCGATTTCGTTCCAATTCACTTTCCAAGTAATATTCGGCATCCTAATTACGTTGCCGATAGCCAAATAGCATTATCTCTTATAGATTCCGAGATATGGACTATCGACACCTTACAATATTGTCACTGCTTCTAACTTGGGTCAAAATTGTAAAATGGTCTTATGAATTAGCGATTTCTTTCCAATTCACCTTCCAAGTAATATTCGCCATGATAATTACATTACCTAATGCCAAATTGCATTATCTCTTATAGTTTGCGGGATATGGACCATCGACATCTTACAATATTGGCTCTGCTTCTAACTTGGGCTAGAGATGTAAAATGGTCTTATGAATTAGCGACTTCGTTCCAATACACATTCCAAGTAATATTTGGCATGCTTATTACATTGCTTATTGCCACATTGCATTATCTCATATAGTTTCCGAGATATGGACCATCGACATCTTACAATATTGGCTCTGCTTCTGACATGGGCTAAAGTTGTAAAATGGTCTTATGAATTAGCGATTTCGTTCCAATTCACATTCCAAGTAATATTCGACATGCTAATTACGTTGCCGATTGCCAAATTGCATTATCTCTTATAGTTTACGAGATATGGACTATCGACATCTTACAATATTGGCTCTGCTTCTGACATGGGCTAAAGTTGTAAAATGGTCTTATGAATTAGCGATTTCGTTCCAATTCACATTCCAAGTAATATTCGACATGCTAATTACGTTGCCGATTGCCAAATTGCATTATCTCTTATAGTTTACGAGATATGGACTATCGACATCTTACAATATTGGTTCTGCTTCTAACTTGGGCTAAAGTTGAAAAATGGTCTTATGGATTAGCGATTTCGTTCCAATTCACAGTCCAAGTAATATTCGGCATCCTAATTACGTTGCCGATTGTCAAATTGCATTATCTCTTATAGTTTCCGAGATATGGACTATCGACATCTTACAATATTGGCACTGCTTCTAACTTGGGTCAAAATTGTAAAAATTGTCGCTAGTCTTATGAATTAGCGATTTCGTTCCAATTCACATTCCAAATAATATTCGCCATGCTAATTACATTGTTTATTGCCAAATTGCATTATCTCTTATAGTTTCCGAGATATGGACTATCGACACCTTACAATATTGTCACTGCTTCTAACTTGGGTCAAAATTGTAAAATGGTCTTATGAATTAGCGATTTCTTTCCAATTCACCTTCCAAGTAATATTCGCCATGATAATTACATTACCTAATGCCAAATTGCATTATCTCTTATAGTTTCTGAGATATGGACCATCGACATCTTACAATATTGGCTCTGCTTCTAACTTGGGCTAGAGTTGTAAAATGGTCTTATGAATTAGCGACTTCGTTCCAATACACATTCCAAGTAATATTTGGCATGCTAATTACATTGCTTATTGCCACATTGCATTATCTCATATAGTTTCCGAGATATGGACCATCGACATCTTACAATATTGGCTCTGCTTCTGACATGGGCTAAAGTTGTAAAATTGTCTTATGAATTAGCGATTTCGTTCCAATTCACTTTCCAAGTAATATTCGGCATCCTAATTAGGTTGCGGATAGCCAAATAGCATTATCTCTTATAGTTTCCGAGATATGGACTATCGACATCTTACAATATTGGCTCTGCATCTAACTTGGGCTAAAGTTGTAAAATGGTCCTATGAATTAGCGATTTCGTTCCAATTCACCTTCCAAGTAATATTCGGCATGCTAATTACATTGCCTATTGCCAAATCGCATTATCTCTTATAGTTTCCGAAATATGGACTATCGACATCTTACAATATTCGCTCTGCTTCTAACTTGGGCCAAAATTGTCAAATGATCTTATGAATTAGCGATTTCGTTCCAATTCACCTTCCAAGTAATATTTGCCATGCTAATTATATTGCCTATAGCCAAATTGCATTATCTCTTATAGTTTCCGAGATATGGACCATCGACATCTTACAATATTGGCTCTGCTTCTAACTTGGGCTAAAGTTGAAAAATGGTCTTATGGATTAGCGATTTCGTTCCAATTCACAGTCCAAGTAATATTCGGCATCCTAATTACGTTGCCGATTGCCAAATTGCATTATCTCTTATAGTTTCCGAGATATGGACCATCGACATCTTACAATATTGGCTCTGCTTCTGACATGGGCTAAAGTTGTAAAATTGTCTTATGAATTAGCGATTTCGTTCCAATTCACTTTCCAAGTAATATTCGGCATCCTAATTACGTTGCCGATAGCCAAATAGCATTATCTCTTATAGATTCCGAGATTTCGACTATCGACATCTTACAATATTGGCTCTGCATCTAACTTGGGCTAAAGTTGTAAAATGGTCTTATGAATTAGCGATATCGTTCCAATTCACATTCCAAGTAATATTCGGCATGCTAATTACATTGCCTATAGCCAAATTGCATTATCTCTTATAGTTTCCGATATATGGGCAATCGTAATTTTACACCTTAGACTCTGTTTCTAACTTGGGTCAAAATTGTAAAATAGTCTTATGGATTATCAATTTCGTTCCAGTTCACCTTCCAAATAATATTCGCCATGCTAATTACATTGCCTATTGCCAAATTGCATTATCTCTTATTGTTTCCGAGATATGGACCATCGACATCTTACAATATTGGCTCTGCTTTTAACTTGGGCTAAAGTTTTAAAATGGTCTTATGAATTAGCGATTTCGTTCCAATTCACATTCTAAGTAATATTCGACATGCTAGTTACATTGGCTATTGCCAAATTGCATTATCTCTTATAGTTTCCGAGATATGGACCATCGACATCTTACAATATTGGCTCTGCTTCTAATTTGGGCCAAAATTGTAAAATGGTCTTATGAAATAGCGATTTTATTCCAATTCACCTTCCAAGTAATATTCGGCATGCTAATTACATTGCCGATTGCCAAATTGCATTATCTCTTATAGTTTCCGAGATTTGGACTATCGACATCTTACAATATTCGCTCTGATTCTATCTTGGGAAAAAATTGTCAAATGGTCTTATGAATTAGCGATTTCGTTCCAATTCACATACCAAGTAATATTCGGCATGCTAATTACGTTGCCGATTGCCAAATTGCCTTATCTCTTATAGTTTCCGAGATATGGGCAATCGAAAATTTACACGTTAGACTCTGTTTCTAACTTGGGTCAAAATTGTAAAATAGTCTTATGGATTAGCAATTTCGTTCCAATTCACATTTCAAGTAATATTCGGCATGCTAATTACGTTGCCGATTGCCAAATTGCCTTATCTCTTATAGTTTCCGAGATATGGTCAATCGAAAATTTACACGTTAGACTCTGTTTCTAACTTGGGTCAAAATTGCAAAATAGTCTCATGGATTACCAATTTCGTTCTAATTCACATTTCAAGTAATATTTGGCACCCTAATTACGTTGCCGATTGCCAAATTGCATTATCTCTTATAGTTTCCGAGATATGGACTATCGACACCTTACAATATTGTCACTGCTTCTAATTTGGGTCAAAATTGTAAAATGGTCTTATGAATTAACGATTTCTTTCCAATTCACCTTCCAAGTAATATTCGCTATGCTAATTACATTACCTAATGCCAAATTGCATTATCTCTTATAGTTTCCTTGATATGGACCATCGACATCTTACAATATTGGCTCTGCTTCTAACTTGGGCTTGAGTTGTAAAATGGTCTTATGAATTAGCGATTTCGTTCACACATTCCAAGTAATATTTGGCATGCTAATTACATTGCTTATTGCCACATTGCATTATCTCATATAGTTTCCGAGATATGGACCATCGACATCTTACAATATTGGCTCTGCTTCTAACTTGGGCTAAAGTTGAAAAATGGCCTAATGGATTAGCGATTTCGATCCAATTCACAGTCCAAGTAATATTCGGCATCCTAATTACGCTGCCGATTGCCAAATTGCATTATCTCTTATAGTTTCCGAGATATGGACCATCGACATATTACAATATTGGCTCTGCTTCTGACATGGGCTAAAATTGTAAAATTGTCTTATGAATTAGCGATTTCGTTCCAATTCACTTTCCAAGTAATATTCGGCATCCTAATTACGTTGCCGATAGCCAAATAGCATTATCTCATATAGATTCCGAGATATGGACTATCGACACCTTACAATATTGTCACTGCTTCTAACTTGGGTCAAAATTGTAAAATGGTCTTATGAATTAGCGATTTCTTTCCAATTCACCTTCCAAGTAATATTCGCCATGATATTACATTACCTAATGCCAAATTGCATTATCTCTTATAGTTTGCGGGATATGGACCATCGACATCTTACAATATTGGCTCTGCTTCTAACTTGGGCTAGAGATGTAAAATGGTCTTATGAATTAGCGACTTCGTTCCAATACACATTCCAAGTAATATTTGGCATGCTTATTACATTGCTTATTGCCACATTGCATTATCTCATATAGTTTCCGAGATATGGACCATCGACATCTTACAATATTGGCTCTGCTTCTGACATGGGCTAAAGTTGTAAAATGGTCTTATGAATTAGCGATTTCGTTCCAATTCACATTCCAAGTAATATTCGACATGCTAATTACGTTGCCGATTGCCAAATTGCATTATCTCTTATAGTTTACGAGATATGGACTATCGACATCTTACAATATTGGCTCTGCTTCTGATATGGGCTAAAGTTGTAAAATGGTCTTATGAATTAGCGATTTCGTTCCAATTCACATTCCAAGTAATATTCGACATGCTAATTACGTTGCCGATTGCCAAATTGCATTATCTCTTATAGTTTACGAGATATGGACTATCGACATCTTACAATATTCGCTCTGCTTCTAACTTAGATCAAAATTGTCAAATGGTCTTATGAATTAGCGATTTCGTTCCAATTCACCTTCCAAGTAATATTTGCCATGCTAATTATGTTGCCGATTGCCATATTCCATTATCTCTTATAGTTTCCGAGATATGGACCATCGACATCTTACAATATTGGCTCTGCTTCTGACATGGGCTAAAGTTGTAAAATGGTCTTATGAATTAGCGATTTCGTTCCAATTCACATTCCAAGTAATATTCGACATGCTAATTACGTTGCCGATTGCCAAATTGCATTATCTCTTATAGTTTACGAGATATGGACTATCGACATCTTACATTATTCGCTCTGCTTCTAACTTAGGTCAAAATTGTCAAATGGTCTTATGAATTAGCGATTTCGTTCCAATTCACCTTCCAAGTAATATTTGCCATGCTAATTATGTTGCCGATTGCCAAATTCCATTATCTCTTATAGTTTCCGAGATATGGACCATCGGCATCTTACAATATTGGCTCTGCTTCTAACTTGGGCTAAAGTTGTAAAATGGTCTTATGAATTAGCAATTTCGTTCCAATTCATATTCCAAGTAATATTCGACATGCTAATTACGTTGCCGATTGCCAAATTGCATTATCTCTTATAGTTTACGAGATATGGACTATCGACATCTTACAATATTCGCTCTGATTCTATCTTGGGAAAAAATTGTCAAATGGTCTTATGAATTAGCGATTTCGTTCCAATTCACATTCCAAGTAATATTCGGCATGCTAATTACGTTGCCGATTGCCAAATTGCCTTATCTCTTATAGTTTCCGAGATATGGGCAATCGAAAATTTAAACGTTAGACTCTGTTTCTAACTTGGGTCAAAATTGTAAAATAGTCTTATGGATTAGCAATTTCGTTCCAATTCACATTTCAAGTAATATTCGGCATGCTAATTACGTTGCCGATTGCCAAATTGCCTTATCTCTTATAGTTTCCGAGATATGGTCAATCGAAAATTTACACGTTAGACTCTGTTTCTAACTTGGGTCAAAATTGCAAAATAGTCTCATGGATTACCAATTTCGTTCCAATTCACATTTCAAGTAATATTTGGCACCCTAATTACGTTGCCGATTGCCAAATTGCATTATCTCTTATAGTTCCCGAGATATGGACTATCGACACCTTACAATATTGTCACTGCTTCTAACTTTGGTCAAAATTGTAAAATGGTCTTATGAATTAACGATTTCTTTCCAATTCACCTTCCAAGTAATATTCGCCATGATAATTACATTACCTAATGCCAAATTGCATTATCTCTTATAGTTTCCTTGATATGGACCATCGACATCTTACAATATTGGCTCTGCTTCTAACTTGGGCTTGAGTTGTAAAATGGTCTTATGAATTAGCGATTTCGTTCACACATTCCAAGTAATATTTGGCATGCTAATTACATTGCTTATTGCCACATTGCATTATCTCATATAGTTTCCGAGATATGGACCATCCACATCTTACAATATTGGCTCTGCTTCTGACATGGGCTAAAGTTGTAAAATTGTCTTATGAATTAGCGATTTCGTTCCAATTCACTTTCCAAGTAATATTCGGCATCCTAATTAGGTTGCCGATTGCCAAATAGCATTATCTCTTATAGTTTCCGAGATATGGACTATCGACATCTTACAATATTGGCTCTGCATCTAACTTGGGCTAAAGTTGTAAAATGGTCTTATGAATTAGCGATTTCGTTCCAATTCACTTTCCAAGTAATATTCGGCATGCTAATTACATTGCCTATTGCCAAATCGCATTATCTCTTATTGTTTCCGAGATATGGACCATCGACATCTTACAATATTGGCTCTGCTTCTAACTTGGGCTAAAGTTGAAAAATGGCCTTATGGATTAGCGATTTCGTTCCAATTCACAGTCCAAGTAATATTCGGCATCCTAATTACGCTGCCGATTGCCAAATTGCATTATCTCTTATAGTTTCCGAGATATGGACCATCGACATATTACAATATTGGCTCTGCTTCTGACATGGGCTAAAATTGTAAAATTGTCTTATGAATTAGCGATTTCGTTCCAATTCACTTTCCAAGTAATATTCGGCATCCTAATTACGTTGCCGATTGCCAAATTGCATTATCTCTTATAGTTTACGAGATATGGACTATCGACATCTTACAATATTCGCTCTGCTTCTAACTTAGGTCAAAATTGTCAAATGGTCTTATGAATTAGCGATTTCGTTCCAATTCACCTTCCAAGTAATATTTGCCATGCTAATTATGTTGCCGATTGCCAAATTCCATTATCTCTTATAGTTTCCGAGATATGGACCATCGACATCTTACAATATTGGCTCTGCTTCTAACTTGGGCTAAAGTTGTAAAATGGTCTTATGAATTAGCGATTTCGTTCCAATTCATATTCCAAGTAATATTCGACATGCTAATTACGTTGCCGATTGCCAAATTGCATTATCTCTTATAGTTTACGAGATATTGTCTATCGACATCTTACAATATTCGCTCTGCTTCTAACTTAGGCCAAAATTGTCAAATGGTCTTATGAATTAGCGATTTCGTTCTAATTCACCTTCCAAGTAATATTCGCCATGCTAATTACATTGCCTATAGTCAAATTGCATTATCCCTTATAGTTTCCGAGATATGGACCATCGACATCTTACAATATTGGCTCTGCTTCTGACAAGGGCTAAAGATGTAAAATTGTCTTATGAATTAGCGATTTCGTTCGAATTCACATTCCAAGGAATATTCGCCATGCTAATTACATTGCCTATTGCCAAATTGCACTATCTTTTATAGTTTCCGAGATATGGACCATCGACATCTTACAATATTGGCTCTGCTTCTGACATGGGCTAAAGTTGTAAAATTGTCTTATGAATTAGCGATTTCGTTCGAATTCACATTCCAAGTAATATTCCGCATGCTAATTACGTTGCCGATTGCCAAATTGCATTATCTCTTATAGTTTCCGAGATATGGACTATCGACATCTTACAATATTCGCTCTGCTTCTAACTTGGGTCAAAATTGTAAAATGGTCTTATGAATTAGCGATTTCGTTCCAATTCACCTTCCAAATAATATTCGCCATGCTAATTACATTGCCTATTGCCAAATTGCATTATCTCTTATAGTTTCCGAGATATGGACCATCGACATCTTACAATATTGGCTCTGCTTCTGACAAGGGCTAAAGTTGTAAAATTGTCTTATGGATTAGCGATTTCGTTCCAATTCATTTTCCAAGGAATATTCGCCATGCTAATTACATTGCCTATTGCCAAATTGCATTATCTTTTATAGTTTCCGAGATATGGACCATCGACATCTTACAATATTGGCTCTGCTTCTGACATGGGCTAAAGTTGTAAAATTGTCTTATGAATTAGCGATTTCGTTCGAATTCACATTCCAAGTAATATTCCGCATGCTAATTACGTTGCCGATTGCCAAATTGCATTATCTCTTATAGTTTCCGAGATATGGACTATCGACATCTTACAATATTCGCTCTGCTTCTAACTTGGGTCAAAATTGTAAAATGGTCTTATGAATTAGCGATTTCGTTCCAATTCACCTTCCAAGTAATATTCGCCATGCTAATTACATTGCCTATAGCCAAATTGCATTATCTCTTATAGTTTCCGATATATGGGCAATCGTAATTTTACACCTTAGACTCTGTTTCTAACTTGGGTCAAAATTGTAAAATAGTCTTATGGATTATCAATTTCGTTCCAGTTCACCTTCCAAATAATATTCGCCATGCTAATTACATTGCCTATTGCCAAATTGCATTATCTCTTATAGTTTCCGATATATGGGCAATCGTAATTTTACACCTTAGACTCTGTTTCTAACTTGGGTCAAAATTGTAAAATAGTCTTATGGATTATCAATTTCGTTCCAGTTCACCTTCCAAATAATATTCGCCATGCTAATTACATTGCCTATTGCCAAATTGCATTATCTCTTATAGTTTCCGAGATATGGACCATCGACATCTTACAATATTGGCTCTGCTTCTAACTTGGGCCAAAATTGTCAAATGGTCTTATGAATTAGCGATTTCGTTCCAATTCACCTTTCAAGTAATATTCGCCATGCTAATTACATTGCCTATAGCCAAATTGCATTATCTCTTATTGTTTCCGAGATATGGACCATCGACATCTTACAATATTGGCTCTGCTTCTAACTTGGGCTAAAGTTGAAAAATGGCCTTATGGATTAGCGATTTCGTTCCAATTCACAGTCCAAGTAATATTCGGCATCCTAATTACGCTGCCGATTGCCAAATTGCATTATCTCTTATAGTTTCCGAGATATGGACCATCGACATATTACAATATTGGCTCTGCTTCTGACATGGGCTAAAATTGTAAAATTGTCTTATGAATTAGCGATTTCGTTCCAATTCACTTTCCAAGTAATATTCGGCATCCTAATTACGTTGCCGATTGCCAAATTGCATTATCTCTTATAGTTTACGAGATATGGACTATCGACATCTTACAATATTCGCTCTGCTTCTAACTTAGGTCAAAATTGTCAAATGGTCTTATGAATTAGCGATTTCGTTCCAATTCACCTTCCAAGTAATATTTGCCATGCTAATTATGCTGCCGATTGCCAAATTCCATTATCTCTTATAGTTTCCGAGATATGGACCATCGACATCTTACAATATTGGCTCTGCTTCTAACTTGGGCTAAAGTTGTAAAATGGTCTTATGAATTAGCGATTTCGTTCCAATTCATATTCCAAGTAATATTCGACATGCTAATTACGTTGCCGATTGCCAAATTGCATTATCTCTTATAGTTTACGAGATATTGTCTATCGACATCTTACAATATTCGCTCTGCTTCTAACTTAGGCCAAAATTGTCAAATGGTCTTATGAATTAGCGATTTCGTTCTAATTCACCTTCCAAGTAATATTCGCCATGCTAATTACATTGCCTATAGTCAAATTGCATTATCTCTTATAGTTTCCGAGATATGGACCATCGACATCTTACAATATTGGCTCTGCTTCTGACAAGGGCTAAAGATGTAAAATTGTCTTATGGATTAGCGATTTCGTTCCAATTCATTTTCCAAGGAATATTCGCCATGCTAATTACATTGCCTATTGCCAAATTGCATTATCTCTTATAGTTTCCGAGATATGGACCATCGACATCTTACAATATTGGCTCTGCTTCTGACAAGGGCTAAAGTTGTAAAATTGTCTTATGGATTAGCGATTTCGTTCCAATTCATTTTCCAAGGAATATTCGCCATGCTAATTACATTGCCTATTGCCAAATTGCATTATCTTTTATAGTTTCCGAGATATGGACCATCGACATCTCACAATATTGGCTCTGCTTCTGACATGGGCTAAAGTTGTAAAATTGTCTTATGAATTAGCGATTTCGTTCGAATTCACATTCCAAGTAATATTCCGCATGCTAATTACGTTGCCGATTGCCAAATTGCATTATCTCTTATAGTTTCCGAGATATGGACTATCGACATCTTACAATATTCGCTCTGCTTCTAACTTGGGTCAAAATTGTAAAATGGTCTTATGAATTAGCGATTTCGTTCCAATTCACCTTCCAAGTAATATTCGCCATGCTAATTACATTGCCTATAGCCAAATTGCATTATCTCTTATAGTTTCCGATATATGGGCAATCGTAATTTTACACCTTAGACTCTGTTTCTAACTTGGGTCAAAATTGTAAAATAGTCTTATGGATTATCAATTTCGTTCCAGTTCACCTTCCAAATAATATTCGCCATGCTAATTACATTGCCTATTGCCAAATTGCATTATCTCTTATAGTTTCCGATATATGGGCAATCGTAATTTTACACCTTAGACTCTGTTTCTAACTTGGGTCAAAATTGTAAAATAGTCTTATGGATTATCAATTTCGTTCCAGTTCACCTTCCAAATAATATTCGCCATGCTAATTACATTGCCTATTGCCAAATTGCATTATCTCTTATAGTTTCCGAGATATGGACCATCGACATCTTACAATATTGGCTCTGCTTCTAACTTGGGCCAAAATTGTCAAATGGTCTTATGAATTAGCGATTTCGTTCCAATTCACCTTCCAAGTAATATTCGCCATGCTAATTACATTGCCTATAGCCAAATTGCATTATCTCTTATAGTTTCCGATATATGGGCAATCGTAATTTTACACCTTAGACTCTGTTTCTAACTTGGGTCAAAATTGTAAAATAGTCTTATGAATTAGCGATTTCGTTCCAATTCACATTCTAAGTAATATTCGGCATGCTAGTTACATAGGCTATTGCCAAATTGCATTATCTCTTATAGTTTCCGAGATATGGACTATCGACATCTTACAATATTCGCTCTGATTCTATCTTGGGAAAAAATTGTCAAATGGTCTTATGAATTAGCGATTTCGTTCCAATTCACATACCAAGTAATATTCGGCATGCTAATTACGTTGCCGATTGCCAAATTGCCTTATCTCTTATAGTTTCCGAGATATGGGCAATCGAAAATTTACACATTAGACTCTGTTTCTAACTTGGGTCAAAATTGTAAAATAGTCTTATGGATTAGCAATTTCGTTCCAATTCACATTTCAAGTAATATTCGGCATGCTAATTACGTTGCCGATTGCCAAATTGCCTTATCTCTTATAGTTTCCGAGATATGGTCAATCGAAAATTTACACGTTAGACTCTGTTTCTAACTTGGGTCAAAATTGCAAAATAGTCTCATGGATTACCAATTTCGTTCCAATTCACATTTCAAGTAATATTTGGCACCCTAAATACGTTGCCGATTGCCAAATTGCATTATCTCTTATAGTTTCCGAGATATGGACTATCGACACCTTACAATATTGTCACTGCTTCTAACTTGGGTCAAAATTGTAAAATGGTCTTATGAATTAGCGATTTCTTTCCAATTCACCTTCCAAGTAATATTCGCCATGATAATTACATTACCTAATGCCAAATTGCATTATCTCTTATAGTTTCCTTGATATGGACCATCGACATCTTACAATATTGGCTCTGCTTCTAACTTGGGCTTGAGTTGTAAAATGGTCTTATGAATTAGCGATTTCGTTCACACATTCCAAGTAATATTTGGCATACTAATTACATTGCTTATTGCCATATTGCATTATCTCATATAGTTTCCGAGATATGGACCATCGACATCTTACAATATTGGCTCTGCTTCTGACATGGGCTAAAGTTGTAAAATTGTCTTATGAATTAGCGATTTCGTTCCAATTCACTTTCCAAGTAATATTCGGCATCCTAATTAGGTTGCCGATTGCCAAATAGCATTATCTCTTATAGTTTCCGAGATATGGACCATCGACATCTTACAATATTGGCTCTGCATCTAACTTGGGCTAAAGTTGTAAAATGGTCTTATGAATTAGCGATTTCGTTCCAATTCACTTTCCAAGTAATATTCGGCATGCTAATTACATTGCCTATTGCCAAATCGCATTATCTCTTATAGTTTCCGAAATATGGACTATCGACATCTTACAATATTCGCTCTGCTTCTAACTTGGGCCAAAATTGTCAAATGGTCTTATGAATTAGCGATTTCGTTCCAATTCACCTTCCAAGTAATATTTGCCATGCTAATTACATTGCCTATTGCCAAATCGCATTATCTCTTATAGTTTCCGAAATATGGACTATCGACATCTTACAATATTGGATCTGCATCTAACTTGGGCTAAAGTTGTAAAATGGTCTTATGAATTAGCGATATCGTTCCAATTCACATTCCAAGTAATATTGGGCATGCTAATTACGTTGCCGATTGCCAAATAGCATTATCTCTTATAGTTTCCGATATATGGACTATCGACATCTTACAATATTGGCTCTGCATCTAACTTGGGCTAAAGTTGTAAAATGGTCTTATGAATTAGCGATTTCGTTCCAATTCACTTTCCAAGTAATATTCGGCATGCTAATTACATTGCCTATTGCCAAATCGCATTATCTCTTATAGTTTCCGAAATATGGACTATCGACATCTTACAATATTCGCTCTACTTCTAACTTGGGCCAAAATTGTCAAATGGTCTTATGAATTAGCGATTTCGTTCCAATTCACCTTCCAAGTAATATTTGCCATGCTAATTACATTGCCTATTGCCAAATCGCATTATCTCTTATAGTTTCCGAAATATGGACTATCGACATCTTACAATATTGGCTCTGCTTCTAACTTGGGCTAAAGTTGAAAAATGGTCTTATGGAATAGCGATTTCGTTCCAATTCACAGTCCAAGTAATATTCGGCATCCTAATTACGTTGCCGATTGCCAAATTGCATTATCTCTTATGGTTTCCGAGATATGGACCATCGACTTCTTACAATATTGGCTCTGCTTCTGACATGGGCTAAAGTTGTAAAATTGTCTTTTGAATTAGCGATTTCGTTCCAATTCACTTTCCAAGTAATATTCGGCATCCTAATTACGTTGCCGATTGCCAAATTGCATTATCTCTTATAGTTTCCGAGATATGGGCAATCGAAATTTTACACCTTAGGCTCTGTTTCAAACTTGGGTCAAAATTGTAAAATGGTCTTATGAATTAGCGATTTCGTTCCATTTCACATTCCAAGTAATATTCGGTATGCTAATTAGGTTGCCGATTGCCAAACTGCATTATCTCTTATAGTTTCCGAGATATGGGCAATCGTAATTTTACACCTTAGACTCTGTTTCTAACTTGGGTCAAAATTGTAAGATAGTCTTATGGATTATCAATTTCGTTCCAATTCACCTTCCAAATAATATTCGCCATGCTAATTACATTGCCTATTGCCAAATTGCATTATCTCTTATTGTTTCCGAGATATGGACCATTGACATCTTACAATATTGGCTCTGCTTCTAACTTGGGCTAAAGTTGAAAAATGGCCTTATGGATTAGCGATTTCGTTCCAATTCACAGTCCAAGTAATATTCGGCATCCTAATTACGCTGCCGATTGCCAAATTGCATTATCTCTTATAGTTTCCGAGATATGGACCATCGACATCTTACAATACTGGCTCTGCTTCTGACATGGGCTAAAATTGTAAAATTGTCTTATGAATTAGCGATTTCGTTCCAATTCACTTTCCAAGTAATATTCGGCATCCTAATTACGTTGCCGATAGCCAAATAGCATTATCTCTTATAGATTCCGAGATATGGATATCGACATCTTACAATATTGGCTCTGCATCTAACTTGGGCTAAAGTTGTAAAATGGTCTTATGAATTAGCGATATCGTTCCAATTCACATTCCAAGTAATATTCGGCATGCTAATTACGTTGCCGATTGCCAAATTGCATTATCTCTTTTAGTTTCCGAGATATGGACTATCGACATCTTACAATATTCGCTCTGTTTCTAACTTGGGTCAAAATTGTAAAATGGTCTTATGAATTAGCGATTTCGTTCCAATTCACCTTCCAAGTAATATTAGCCATGCTAAATACATTGCCTACAGCCAAATTACATTATCTCTTATAGTTTCCGAGATATAGATCATCGACATCTTACAATATTGGTTCTGCTTCTAACTTGGGCTAAAGTTGAAAAATGGTCTTATGGATTAGCGATTTCGTTCCAATTCACAGTCCAAGTAATATTCGGCATCCTAATTACGTTGCCGATTGTCAAATTGCATTATCTCTTATAGTTTCCGAGATATGGACTATCGACATCTTACAATATTGGCACTGCTTCTAACTTGGGTCAAAATTGTAAAAATTGTCGCTAGTCTTATGAATTAGCGATTTCGTTCCAATTCACATTCCGAATAATATTCGCCATGCTAATTACATTGTTTATTGCCAAATTGCATTATCTCTTATAGTTTCCGAGATATGGACTATCGACACCTTACAATATTGTCACTGCTTCTAACTTGGGTCAAAATTGTAAAAATTGTCGCTAGTCTTATGAATTAGCGATTTTGTTCCAATTCACCTTCCAAGTAATATTCGGCATGCTAATTACATTGCCGATTGCCAAATTGCATTATCTCTTATAGTTTCCGAGATATGGACTATCGACATCTTACAATATTCGCTCTGATTCTATCTTGGGAAAAAATTGTCAAATGGTCTTATGAATTAGCGATTTCGTTCCAATTCACATACCAAGTAATATTCGGCATGCTAATTACGTTGCCGATTGCCAAATTGCCTTATCTCTTATAGTTTCCGAGATATGGGCAATCGAAAATTAACACGTTAGACTCTGTTTCTAACTTGGGTCAAAATTGTAAAATAGTCTTATGGATTAGCAATTTCGTTCCAATTCACATTTCAAGTAATATTTGGCACCATAATTACGTTGCCGATTGCCAAATTGCATTATCTCTTATAGTTTCCGAGATATAGACTATCGACATTTTACAATATTGGCACTGCTTCTAACTTGGGTCAAAATTGTAAAATGGTCTTATGAATTAGCGATTTCTTTCCAATTCACATACCAAGTAATATTCGGCATGCTAATTACGTTGCCGAATGCCAAATTGCATTATCTCTTATAGTTTCCGAGATAGGGACTATAGACATCTTACAATATTTACACAGCTTCTTACTTGGGTCAAAATTCTAAAATGGTCTTATGAATTAGCGATTTCGTTCCAATTCACCTTCCAAATAATATTCGCCATGCTAATTACATTACCTAATGCCAAATTGCATTATCTCTCATAGTTTCCGGGATATGGACCATCGACATCTTACAATATTCGCTATGACTCTAACTTGGGAAAAATGAAATAGTCTATGAAATAGCGATTTCGTTCCAATTCACCTTCCAAGTAATATTCGGCATGCTAATTACATTGCCTATTGCCAAATTGCATTATCTCTTATAGTTTCCGAGATATGGACTATCGACATCTTACAATATTCGCTATGACTCTAACTTGGGAAAAAATTGTCAAATGGTCTTATGAATTAGCGATTTCGTTCCAATTCACATACCAAGTAATATTCGGCATGCTAATTACGTTGCCGATTGCCAAATTGCCTTATCTCTTATAGTTTCCGAGATACGGACCATCGACATCTTACAATATTGGCTCTGCTTCTAACTTGGGCCCAAATTGTCAAATGGTCTTATGAATTAGCGATTTCGTTCCAATTCACCGCTTCTAACTTGGGCCAAAATTGTCAAATAGTCTTATGAATTAGCGATTTCGTTCCAATTCACCTTCCAAGTAATATTCGGCATGCTAATTACATTGCCTATTGCCAAATTGCATTATCTCTTATAGTTTCCGAGATATGGACTATCGACATCTTACAATATTCGCTATGACTCTAACTTGGGAAAAAATTGTCAAATGGTCTTATGAATTAGCGATTTCGTTCCAATTCACATACCAAGTAATATTCGGCATGCTAATTACGTTGCCGATTGCCAAATTGCCTTATCTCTTATAGTTTCCGAGATACGGACTATCGACATCTTACAATATTCGCTCTGCTTCTAACTTGGGTCAAAATTGTAAAATGGTCTTATGAATTAGCGATTTCGTTCCAATTCACCTTCCAAATAATATTTGCCATGCTAATTACATTGCTTATTGCCAAATTGCATAATCTCTTATAGTTTCCGAGTTATGGACCATCGACATCTTACAATATTGACCCTGCTTCTAACTTGGGCCAAAATTGTCAAATAGTCTTATGAATTAGCGATTTCGTTCCAATTCACCTTCCAAGTAATATTCGCCATGCTAATTACATTGTCTATAGCCAAATTGCATTATCTCTTATAGTTTCCGAGATATGGGCAATCGAAATTTTACACCTTAGGCTCTGTTTCAAACTTGGGTCAAAATTGTAAAATGGTCTTATGAATTAGACCAATTTCCAATGAATTTCCAATTTACCTTCCAAGTAATATTCGCCATGATAATTACATTACCTAATGCCAAATTGCATTATCTCTTATAGTTTCCGAGATATGGACCATCGACATCTTACAATATTGGCTCTGCTTCTAACTTGGGCTAGAGTTGTAAAATGGTCTTATGAACTAGCGACTTCGTTCCAATACACATTCCAAGTAATATTTGGCATGCTAATTACATTGCTTATTGCCACATTGCATTATCTCATATAGTTTCCGAGATATGGACCATCGACATCTTACAATATTGGCTCTGCTTCTGACATGGGCTAAAGTTGTAAAATTGTCTTATGAATTAGCGATTTCGTTCCAATTCACTTTCCAAGTAATATTCGGCATCCTAATTAGGTTGCGGATAGCCAAATAGCATTATCTCTTATAGTTTCCGAGATATGGACTCTCGACATCTTACAATATTGGCTCTGCATCTAACTTGGGCTAAAGTTGTAAAATGGTCTTATGAATTAGCGATATCGTTCCAATTCACATTCCAAGTAATATTCGGCATGCCAATTACGTTGCCGATTGCCAAATTGCATTATCTCTTATAGTTTCCGAAATATGGACTATCGACATCTTACAATATTCGCTCTGCTTCTAACTTGGGCCAAAATTGTCAAATGATCTTATGAATTAGCGATTTCATTCCAATTCACTTTCCAAGTAATATTCGGCATGCTAATTACATTGCCTATTGCCAAATCGCATTATCTCTTATAGTTTCCGAAATATGGACTATCGACATCTTACAATATTCGCTCTGCTTCTAACTTGGGCCAAAATTGTCAAATGATCTTATGAATTAGCGATTTCGTTCCAATTCACCTTCCAAGTAATATTTGCCATGCTAATTATATTGCCTATAGCCAAATTGCATTATCTCTTATAGTTTCCGAGATATGGACCATCGACATCTTACAATATTGGCTCGGCTTCTAACTTGGGCTAAAGTTGAAAAATGGTCTTATGGATTAGCGATTTCGTTCCAATTCACAGTCCAAGTAATATTCGGCATCCTAATTACGTTGCCGATTGCCAAATTGCATTATCTCTTATAGTTTCCGAGATATGGACCATCGACATCTTACAATATTGGCTCTGCTTCTGACATGGGCTAAAGTTGTAAAATTGTCTTATGAATTAGCGATTTCGTTCCAATTCACTTTCCAAGTTATATTCGGCATCCTAATTACGTTGCCGATAGCCAAATAGCATTATCTCTTATAGATTCCGAGATTTCGACTATCGACATCTTACAATATTGGCTCTGCATCTAACTTGGGCTAAAGTTGTAAAATGGTCTTATGAATTAGCGATTTCGCTCCAATTCACATTCCAAGTAATATTCGGCATGCTAATTACGTTGCCGATTGCCAAATTGCATTATCTCTTATAGTTTCCGAGATATGGACTATCGACATCTTACAATATTGGCTCTGCTTCTAACTTAGGTCAAAATTGTCAAATGGTCTTATGAATTAGCGATTTTGTTCCAATTCACCTTCCAAGTAATATTTGCCATGCTAATTATGTTGCCGATTGCCAAATTCCATTATCTCTTATAGTTTCCGAGATATGGACCATCGACATCTTACAATATTGGCTCTGCTTCTAACTTGGGCTAAAGTTGTAAAATGGTTTTATGAATTAGCGATTTCGTTCCAATTCACATTCCAAGTAATATTCGACATGCTAATTACGTTGCCGATTGCCAAATTGCATTATCTCTTATAGTTTCCGAGATATGGACTATCGACATCTTACAATATTCGCTCTGCTTCTGACTTAGGTCAAAATTGTCAAATGGTCTTATGAATTAGCGATTTCGTTCCAATTCACCTTCCAAGTAATATTTGCCATGCTAATTATGTTGCCGATTGCCAAATTCCATTATCTCTTATAGTTTCCGAGATATGGACCATCGACATCTTACAATATTGGCTCTGCTTCTAACTTGGGCTAAAGTTGTAAAATGGTCTTATGAATTAGCGATTTCGTTCCAATTCATATTCCAAGTAATATTCGACATGCTAATTACGTTGCCGATTGCCAAATTGCATTATCTCTTATAGTTTACGAGATATTGTCTATCGACATCTTACAATATTCGCTCTGCTTCTAACTTAGGCCAAAATTATCAAATGGTCTTATGAATTAGCGATTTCGTTCTAATTCACCTTCCAAGTAATATTCGCCATGCTAATTACATTGCCTATAGTCAAATTGCATTATCTCTTATAGTTTCCGAGATATGGACCATCGACATCTTACAATATTGGCTCTGCTTCTGACATGGGCTAAAGTTGTAAAATTGTCTTATGAATTAGCGATTTCGTTCCAATTCACTTTCCAAGGAATATTCGCCATGCTAATTGCATTGCCTATTGCCAAATTGCATTATCTTTTATAGTTTCCGAGATATGGACCATCGACATCTTACAATATTGGCTCTGCTTCTAACTTGGGTCAAAATTGTAAAATGGTCTTATGAATTAGCGATTTCGTTCCAATTCACATTCCAAATAATATTCGCCATGCTAATTACATTGTTTATTGCCAAATTGCATCATCTCTTATAGTTTCCGAGATATGGACCATCGACATCTTACAATATTGGCTCTGCTTCTGACATGGGCTAAAGTTGTAAAATTGTCTTATGAATTAGCGATTTCGTTCCAATTCACATTCCAAGTAATATTCGACATGCTAATTACGTTGCCGTTTGCCAAATTGCATTATCTCTTATAGTTTCCGAGATATGGACCATCGATTTCTTACAATATTGGCTCTGCTTCTAACTTGAGCTAAAGTTGTAAAATTGTCTTATGAATTAGCGATTTCGTTCCAATTCACATTCCAAGTAATATTCGGCATTCTAATTACGTTGCCGATTGCCAAATTGCATTATCTCTTATAGTTTCCGAGATATGGACCATCGACATCTTACAATATTGGCTCTGCTCCTAACTTGGGCTAGAGTTGTAAAATTGTCTTATGAATTAGCGATTTCGTTCCAATTCACATTCCAAGTAATATTCGGCATGCTAATTACGATGCCGTTTTCCAAATTGCATTATCTCTTATAGTTTCCGAGATATGGACTATCGACTTCTTACAATATTCGCTCTGCTTCTAACTTAGGTCAAAATTGTCAAATGGTCTTATGAATTAGCGATTTCGTTCCAATTCACCTTCCAAGTAATATTTGCCATGCTAATTATGTTGCCGATTGCCAAATTCCATTATCTCTTATAGTTTCCGAGATATGGACCATCGACATCTTACAATATTGGCTCTGCTTGTAACTTGGGCTAAAGTTGTAAAATGGTCTTATGAATTAGCGATATCGTTCCAATTCACATTCCAAGTAATATTCGGCATGCTAATTACGTTGCCGATTGCCAAATTGCATTATCTCTTATAGTTTACGAGATATGGACCATCGACATCTTACAATATTGGCTCTGCTTCTGACATGGGCTAAAGTTGTTAAATTGTCTTATGAATTAGCGATTTCGTTCGAATTCACATTCCAAGTAATATTCCGCATGCTAATTACGTTGCCGATTGCCAAATTGCATTATCTCTTATAGTTTCCGTGATATGGACTATCGACATCTTACAATATTCGCTCTGCTTCTAACTTGGGCCAAAATTGTAAAATGGTCTTATGAATTAGCGATTTCGTTCCAATTCACCTTCCAAATAATATTCGCCATGCTAATTACATTGCCTATTGCCAAATTGCATTATCTCTTATAGTTTCCGAGATATGGACCATCGACATTTTACAATATTAGCTCTGCTTCTAACTTGGGCCAAAATTGTCAAATGGTCTTATGAATTAGCGATTTCGTTCCAATTCACCTTCCAAGTAATATTCGCCATGCTAATTACATTGCCTATAGCCAAATTGCATTATCTCTTATAGTTTCCGATATATGGGCAATCGAAATTTTACACCTTAGACTCTGTTTCAAACTTGGGTCAAAATTGTAAAATGGTCTTATGAATTAGCGATTTCGTTCCATTTCACATTCCAAGTAATATTCGGTATGCTAATTAGGTTGCCGATTGCCAAATTGCATTATCTCTTATAGTTTCCGAGATATGGGCAATCGAAATTTTACACCTTAGACTCTGTTTCAAACTTGGGTCAAAATTGTAAAATGGTCTTATGAATTAGCGATTTCGTTCCATTTCACATTCCAAGTAATATTCGGTATGCTAATTAGGTTGCCGATTGCCAAATTGCATTATCTCTTATAGTTTCCGAGATATGGACTATCGACATCTTACAATATTCGCTCTGCTTCTAACTTGGGTCAAAATTGTAAAATGGTCTTATGAATTAGCGATTTCGTTCCAATTCACCTTCCAAATAATATTCGCCATGCTAATTACATTGGCTATTGCCAAATTGCATTATCTCTTATAGTTTCCGAGATATGGACCATCGACATCTTACAATATTGGCTCTGCTTCTAACTTGGGCCAAAATTGTAAAATGGTCTTATGAAATAGCGATTTTGTTCCAATTCACCTTCCAAGTAATATTCGGCATGCTAATTACATTGCTGATTGCCAAATTGCATTATCTCTTAAGGTTTCCGAGATATGGACTATCGACATCTTACAATATTCGCTCTGATTCTATCTTGGGAAAAAATTGTCAAATGGTCTTATGAATTAGCGATTTCGTTCCAATTCACATACCAAGTAATATTCGGCATGCTAATTACGTTGCCGATTGCCAAATTACCTTATCTCTTATAGTTTCCGAGATATGGGCAATCGAAAATTTACACGTTAGACTCTGTTTCTAACTTGGATCAAAATTGTAAAATAGACTTATGGATTAGCAATTTCGTTCCAATTCACATTTCAAGTAATATTTGGCACCATAATTACGTTGCCGATTGCCAAATTGCATTATCTCTTATAGTTTCCGATATATGGACTATCGACATCTTACAATATTGGCCCTGCATCTAACTTGGGCTATAGTTGTAAAATGGTCTTATGAATTAGCGATTTCGTTCCAATTCACTTTCCAAGTAATATTCGGCATGCTAATTACGTTGCCGATTGCCAAATTGCATTATCTCTTATAGTTTCCGAGATATGGACTATCGACATCTTTCAATATTCGCTCTGCTTCTAACTTAGGCCAAAATTGTCAAATGGTCTTATGAATTAGCGATTTCGTTCCAATTCACCTTCCAAGTAATATTCGCCATGCTAATTACATTGCCTATAGCCAAATTGCATTATCTCTTATAGTTTCCGAGATATGGGCAATCGAAATTTTACACCTTAGACTCTGTTTCAAACTTGGGTCAAAATTGTAAAATGGTCTTATGAATTAGCGATTTCGTTCCATTTCACATTCCAAGTGATATTCGGCATGCCAATTAGGTTGCCGATTGCCAAATTGCATTATCTCCTATAGTTTGCGAGATATGGGCAATCGAAATTTTACACCTTAGGCTCTGTTTCTAACTTGGGTCAAAATTGTAAAATAGTCTTATGGATTATCAATTTCGTTCCAATTCACCTTCCAAATAATATTCGCCATGCTAATTATATTGCCTATTGCCAAATTGCATTATCTCTTATAGTTTCCGAGATATGGACTATCGACAGCTTACAATATTCGCTCTGATTCTAACTTGGGAAAAAATTGACAAATGGTCTCATGAATTAGCGATTTCGTTCCAATTCACATTCCAAGTACTATTCGGCATGCTAATTACGTTGCCGATAGCCAAATTGCCTTATCTCTTATAGTTTCCGAGATATGGGCAATCGAAAATTTACACGTTAGACTCTGTTTCTAACTTGGGTCAAAATTGTGAAATAGTCTTATGGATTAGCAATTTCGCTCCAATTCACATTCCAAGTAATATTCGACATGCTAATTACGTTGCCGATTGCCAAATTGCATTATCTCTTATAGTTTCCGAGATAGGGTCTATCGACATCTTACAATATTGGCACTGCTTCTAACTTGGGTCAAAATTGTAAAATGGTCTTATGAATTAGCGATTTCGTTCCAATTCACCTTCCAAATAATATTCGCCATGCTAATTACATTGCCTAATGCCAAATTGCATTATCTCTTATAGTTTCCGAGATATGGACCATCGACATCTTACAATATTGGCTCTGCTTCTAACTTGGGCTACAGTTTTAAAATGGTCTTATGAATTAGCGATTTCGTTCCAATTCACATTCCAAGTAATATTCGGCATGCTAGTTACATTGGCTATTGCCAAATTGCATTATCTCTTATAGTTTCCGAGATATGGACCATCGACATCTTACAATATTGGCTCTGCTTCTAACTTGGGCCAAAATTGTAAAATGGTCTTATGAAATAGCGATTTCGTTCCAATTCACCTTCCAAGTAATATTCGGCATGCTAATTACATTGCTTATTGCCAAATTGCATTATCTCTTATAGTTTCCGAGATATGGACCATCGACATCTTACAATATTGGCTCTGCTTCTAACTTGGGCCAAAATTGTAAAATGGTCTTATGAAAGAGCGATTTCGTTCCAATTCACCTTCCAAGTAATATTCGGCATGCTAATTACATTGCCTATTGCCAAATTGCATTATCTCTTATAGTTTCCGAGATATGGACTATCGACATCTTACAATATTCGCTATGACTCTAACTTGGGAAAAAATTGTCAAATGGTCTTATGAATTAGCGATTTCGTTCCAATTCACATACCAAGTAATATTCGGCATGCTAATTACGTTGCCGATTGCCAAATTGCCTTATCTCTTATAGTTCCCGAGATACGGACCATCGACATCTTACAATATTGGCTCTGCTTCTAACTTGGGCCAAAATTGTAAAATGGTCTTATGAAATAGCGATTTTGTTCCAATTCACCTTCCAAGTAATATTCGGCATGCTAATTACATTGCCGATTGCCAAATTGCATTATCTCTTATAGTTTCCGAGATATGGACCATCGACATCTTACAATATTGGCTCTGCTTCTAACTTGGGCCAAAATTGTAAAATGGTCTTATGATATAGCGATTTCGTTCCAATTCACCTTCCAAGTAATATTCGGCATACTAATTACATTGCCTATTGCCAAATTGCATTATCTCTTATAGTTTCCGAGATATGGACTATCGACATCTTACAATATTCGCTATGATTCTAACTTGGGAAAAAATTGTCAAATGGCCTTATGAATTAGCGATTTCGTTCCAATTCACATTCCAAGTAATATTCGGCATGCTAGTTACATTGGCTATTGCCAAATTGCATTATCTCTTATAGTTTCCGAGATATGGACCATCGACATCTTACAATATTGGCTCTGCTTCTAACTTGGGCCAAAATTGTAAAATGGCCTTATAAAATAGCGATTTTGTTCCAATTCACCTTCCAAGTAATATTCGGCATGCTAATTACGTTGCCGATTGCCAAATTGCCTTATCTCTTATAGTTTCCGAGATAAGGGCAATCGAAAATTTACACGTTAGACTCTGTTTCTAACTTGGGTCAAAATTGTAAAATAGTCTTATGGATTAGCAATTTCGTTCCAATTCACATTTCAAGTAATATTTGGCACCATAATTACGTTGCCGATTGCCAAATTGCATTATCTCTTATAGTTTCCGAGATATGGACTATCGACATCTTACAATATTGGCACTGCTTCTAACTTGGGTCAAAATTGTAAAATGGTCTTATGAATTAGCGATTTCTTTCCAATTCACCTTCCAAATAATATTCGCCATGATAATTACATTACCTAATGCCAAATTGCATTATCTCTTATAGTTTCCGGGATATGGACCATCGACATCTTACAATATTGGCTCTGCTTCTAACTTGGGCTAGAGTTGTAAAATGGTCTTATGACTTAGCGATTTCGTTCCAATACACATTCCAAGTAATATTTGGCATTCTAATTACATTGCTTATTGCCAAATTGCATTATCTCATATAGTTTCCGAGATATGGACCATCGACATATTACAATATTGGCTCTGCTTCTAACATGGGCTAAAGTTGTAAAATTGTCTTATGAATTAGCGATTTCGTTCCAATTCACATACCAAGTAATATTCGGCATGGTAATTACGTTGCCGATTGCCAAATTGCCTTATCTCTTATAGTTTCCGAGATATGGACTATCGACATCTTACAATATTGGCACTGCTTCTAACTTGGGTCAAAATTGTAAAATGGTCTTATGAATTAGCGATTTCTTTCCAATTCACCTTCCAAATAATATTCGCCATGATAATTACATTACCTAATGCCAAATTGCATTATCTCTTATAGTTTCCGGGATATGGACCATCGAAATCTTACAATATTGGCTCTGCTTCTAACTTGGGCTAGAGTTGTAAAATGGTCTTATGAATTAGCGATTTCGTTCCAATACACTTTCCAAGTAATATTCGGCATCCTAATTAGGTTGCCGATTGCCAAATAGCATTATCTCTTATAGTTTCCGAGATATGGACTATCGACATCTTACAATATTGGCTCTGCATCTAACTTGGGCTAAAGTTGTAAAATGGTCTTATGAATTAGCGATTTCGTTCCAATTCACTTTCCAGGTAATATTCGGCATGCTAATTACGTTGCCGATTGCCAAATTGCATTATCTCTTATAGTTTCCGAGATATGGACTATCGACATCTTTCAATATTCGCTCTGCTTCTAACTTAGGCCAAAATTGTCAAATGGTCTTATGAATTAGCGATTTCGTTCCAATTCACCTTCCAAGTAATATTCGCCATGCTAATTACATTGCCTATAGCCAAATTGCATTATCTCTTATAGTTTCCGAGATATGGGCAATCGAAATTTTACACCTTAGACTCTGTTTCAAACTTGGGTCAAAATTGTAAAATGGTCTTATGAATTAGCGATTTCGTTCCATTTCACATTCCAAGTGATATTCGGCATGCCAATTAGGTTGCCGATTGCCAAATTGCATTATCTCCTATAGTTTGCGAGATATGGGCAATCGAAATTTTACACCTTAGGCTCTGTTTCTAACTTGGGTCAAAATTGTAAAATAGTCTTATGGATTATCAATTTCGTTCCAATTCACCTTCCAAATAATATTCGCCATGCTAATTATATTGCCTATTGCCAAATTGCATTATCTCTTATAGTTTCCGAGATATGGACTATCGACAGCTTACAATAATCGCTCTGATTCTAACTTGGGAAAAAATTGACAAATGGTCTCATGAATTAGCGATTTCGTTCCAATTCACATTCCAAGTACTATTCGGCATGCTAATTACGTTGCCGATAGCCAAATTGCCTTATCTCTTATAGTTTCCGAGATATGGGCAATCGAAAATTTACACGTTAGACTCTGTTTCTAACTTGGGTCAAAATTGTAAAATAGTCTTATGGATTAGCAATTTCGTTCCAATTCACATTTCAAGTAATATTTGGCACCATAATTACGTTGCCGATTGCCAAATTGCATTATCTCTTATAGTTTCCGAGATATGGACTATCGATAATTTACACCTTAGGCTCTGCTTCTAACTTGGGCCCAAATTGTAAAATGGTCTTATCTATTGGCGATTTCGTTCCAATTCACATTCCAAGTAATATTCGGCATGCTAATTACATTGCCGGTTGCCAAATTGCATTATCTCTTATAGTTTCCGAGATATGGACTATCGACATCTTACAATATTGGCTCTGCTTCTAACTTGGGCCAAAATTGTCAAATGGTCTTATGAATTAGCGATTTCGTTCCAATTCACCTTCCAAGTAATATTCGCCATGCTATTTACATTGCCTATAGCCAAATTGCATTATCTCTTATAGTTTCCAATATATGGGCAATCGAAATTTTACACCTTAGACTCTGTTTCAAACTTGGGTCAAAATTGTAAAATGGTCTTATGAATTAGCGATTGCGTTCCAATTCACATACTAAGTAATATTCGGCATGCTAATTACGTTGCCGATTGCCAAATTGCCTTATCTCTTATAGTTTCCGAGATACGGACCATCGACAACTTACAATATTGGCTCTGCTTCTAATTTGGGCCAAAATTGTAAAATGGTCTTATGAAATAGCGATTTTGTTCCAATTCACCTTCCAAGTAATATTCGGCATGCTAATTACATTGCCGATTGCCAAATTGTATTATCTCTTATAGTTTCCGAGATATGGACCATCGACATCTTACAATATTGGCTCTGCTTCTAACTTGGGCCAAAATTGTAAAATGGTCTTATGAAATAGCGATTTCGTTCCAATTCACCTTCCAATATTCGGCATGCTAATTACATTGCCTATTGCCAAATTGCATTATCCCTTATAGTTTCCGAGATATGGACTATCGACATCTTACAATATTCGCTATGATTCTAACTTGGGAAAAAATTGTCAAATGGTCTTATGAATTAGCGATTTCGTTCCAATTCACATTCCAAGTAATATTCGGCATGCTAGTTACATTGGCTATTGCCAAATTGCATTATCTCTTATAGTTTCCGAGATATGGACCATCGACATCTTACAATATTGGCTCTGCTTCTAAATTGGGCCAAAATTGTAAAATGGTCTTATGAAATAGCGATTTTGTTCCAATTCACCTTCCAAGTAATATTCGGCATGCTAATTACATTGCCGATTGCCAAATTGCATTATCTCTTATAGTTTCCGAGATATGGACTATCGACATCTTACAATATTCGCTCTGATTCTATCTTGGGAAAAAATTGTCAAATGGTCTTATGAATTAGCGATTTCGTTCCAATTCACATACCAAGTAATATTCGGCATGCTAATTACGTTGCCGATTGCCAAATTGCCTTATCTCTTATAGTTTCCGAGATATGGGCAATCGAAAATTAACACGTTAGACTCTGTTTCTAACTTGGGTCAAAATTGTAAAATAGTCTTATGGATTAGCAATTTCGTTCCAATTCACATTTCAAGTAATATTTGGCACCATAATTACGTTGCCGATTGCCAAATTGCATTATCTCTTATAGTTTCCGAGATATAGACTATCGACATTTTACAATATTGGCACTGCTTCTAACTTGGGTCAAAATTGTAAAATGGTCTTATGAATTAGCGATTTCTTTCCAATTCACATACCAAGTAATATTCGGCATGCTAATTACGTTGCCGAATGCCAAATTGCATTATCTCTTATAGTTTCCGAGATAGGGACTATAGACATCTTACAATATTTACACTGCTTCTTACTTGGGTCAAAATTCTAAAATGGTCTTATGAATTAGCGATTTCGTTCCAATTCACCTTCCAAATAATATTCGCCATGCTTATTACATTACCTAATGCCAAATTGCATTATCTCTCATAGTTTCCGGGATATGGACCATCGACATCTTACAATATTCGCTATGACTCTAACTTGGGAAAAAATTGTCAAATGGTCTTATGAAATAGCGATTTCGTTCCAATTCACCTTCCAAGTAATATTCGGCATGCTAGTTACATTGCCTATTGCCAAATTGCATTATCTCTTATAGTTTCCGAGATATGGACCATCGACATCTTACAATATTGGCTCTGCTTCTAACTTGGGCCAAAATTGTAAAATGGTCTTATGAAAGAGCGATTTCGTTCCAATTCACCTTCCAAGTAATATTCGGCATGCTAATTACATTGCCTATTGCCAAATTGCATTATCTCTTATAGTTTCCGAGATATGGACTATCGACATCTTACAATATTCGCTATGACTCTAACTTGGGAAAAAATTGTCAAATGGTCTTATGAATTAGCGATTTCGTTCCAATTCACATACCAAGTAATATTCGGCATGCTAATTACGTTGCCGATTGCCAAATTGCCTTATCTCTTATAGTTTCCGAGATACGGACCATCGACATCTTACAATATTGGCTCTGCTTCTAACTTGGGCCAAAATTGTAAAATGATCTTATGAAATAGCGATTTTGTTCCAATTCACCTTCCAACTAATATTCGGCATGCTAATTACATTGCCGATTGCCAAATTCCATTATCTCTTATAGTTTCCGAGATATGGACCATCGACATCTTACAATATTGGCTCTGCTTCTAACTTGGGCCAAAATTGTAAAATGGTCTTATGAAATAGCGATTTCGTTCCAATTCACATTCCAGGTAATATTCGGCATGCTAATTACGTTGCCGATTGCCAAATAGCATTATCTCTTATAGTTTCCGAGATATGGACTATCGACATCTTTCAATATTCGCTCTGCTTCTAACTTAGGCCAAAATTGTCAAATGGTCTTATGAATTAGCGATTTCGTTCTAATTCACCTTCCGAGTAATATTCGCCATGCTAATTACATTGCCTATAGTCAAATTGTATTATCTCTTATAGTTTCCGAGATATGGACCATCGACATCTTACAATATTGGCTCTGCTTCTGACATGTTCTAAAGTTGTAAAATTGTCTTATGAATTTGCGATTTTATTCCAATTCACTTTCCAAGGAATATTCGCCATGCTAATTACATTGCCTATTGCCAAATTGCATTATCTTTTATAATTTCCGAGATATGGGCCATCGACATCTTACAATATTGGCCCTGCTTCTGACATGGGCTAAAGTTGTAAAATTGTCTTATGAATTAGCGATTTCGTTCGAATTCACATTCCAAGTAATATTCCGCATGCTAATTACGTTGCCGATTGCCAAATTGCATTATCTCTTATAGTTTCCGAGATATGGACTATCGACATCTTACAATATTGGCTCTGCTTCTAACTTGGGCCAAAATTGTCAAATGGTCTTATGAATTAGCGATTTCGTTCCAATTCACCTTCCAAGTAATATTCGCCATGCTATTTACATTGCCTATAGCCAAATTGCATTATCTCTTACAGTTTCCAATATATGGGCAATCGAAATTTTACACCTTAGACTCTGTTTCAAACTTGGGTCAAAATTGTAAAATGGTCTTATGAATTAGCGATTTCGTTCCAATTCACATACCAAGTAATATTCGGCATGCTAATTACGTTGCCGATTGCCAAATTGCCTTATCTCTTATAGTTTCCGAGATACGGACCATCGACAACTTACAATATTGGCTCTGCTTCTAACTTGGGCCAAAATTGTAAAATGGTCTTATGAAATAGCGATTTTGTTCCAATTCACCTTCCAAGTAATATTCGGCATGCTAATTACATTGCCGATTGCCAAATTGCATTATCTCTTATAGTTTCCGAGATATGGACCATCGACATCTTACAATATTGGCTCTGCTTCTAACTTGGGCCAAAATTGTAAAATGGTCTTATGAAATAGCGATTTCGTTCCAATTCACCTTCCAATATTCGGCATGCTAATTACATTGCCTATTGCCAAATTGCATTATATCTTATAGTTTCCGAGATATGGACTATAGACATCTTACAATATTCGCTATGATTCTAACTTGGGAAAAAATTGTCAAATGGTCTTATGAATTAGCGATTTCGTTCCAATTCACATTCCAAGTAATATTCGGCATGCTAGTTACATTGGCTATTGCCAAATTGCATTATCTCTTATAGTTTCCAAGATATGGACTATCGACATCTTACAATATTGGCTCTGCTTCTAACTTGGGCCAAAATTGTCAAATGGTCTTATGAATTAGCGATTTCGTTCCAATTCACCTTCCAAGTAATATTCGCCATGCTATTTACATTGCCTATTGCCAAATTGCATTATCTCTTATAGTTTCCGAGATATGGACCATCGACATCTTACAATATTGGCTCTGCTTCTAACTTGGGCCAAAATTGTCAAATGGTCTTATGAATTAGCGATTTTGTTCCAATTCACCTTCCAAGTAATATTCGGCATGCTAATTACATTGCCGATTGCCAAATTGCATTATCTCTTATAGTTTCCGAGATATGGACCATCGCCATCTTACAATATTGGCTCTGCTTCTAACTTGGGCTAGAGTTGTAAAATTGTCTTATGAATTAGCGATTTCGTTCCAATTCACCTTCCAAGTAATATTCGCCATGCTATTTACATTGCCTATAGCCAAATTGCATTATCACTTATAGTTTCCAATATATGGGCAATCGAAATTTTACACCTTAGACTCTGTTTCAAACTTGGGTCAAAATTGTAAAATGGTCTTATGAATTAGCGATTTCGTTCCAATTCACATACCAAGTAATATTCGGCATGCTAATTACGTTGCCGATTGCCAAATTGCCTTATCTCTTATAGTTTCCGAGATACGGACCATCGACAACTTACAATATTGGCTCTGCTTCTAATTTGGGCCAAAATTGTAAAATGGTCTTATGAAACAGTGATTTTGTTCCAATTCACCTTCCAAGTAATATTCGGCATGCTAATTACATTGCCGATTGCCAAATTGCATTATCTCTTATAGTTTCCGAGATATGGACCATCGACATCTTACAATATTGGCTCTGCTTCTAACTTGGCCCAAAATTGTAAAATGGTCTTATGAAATAGCGATTTCGTTCCAATTCACCTTCCAATATTCGGCATGCTAATTACATTGCCTATTGCCAAATTGCATTATCTCTTATAGTTTCCGAGATATGGACTATCGACATCTTACAATATTCGCTATGATTCTAACTTGGGAAAAAATTGTCAAATGGTCTTATGAATATGCGATTTCGTTCCAATTCACATTCCAAGTAATATTCGGCATGCTAGTTACATTGGCTATTGCCAAATTGCATTATCTCTTATAGTTTCCGAGATAAGGACCATCGACATCTTACAATATTGGCTCTACTTCTAACTTGGGCCAAAATTGTAAAATGGTCTTATGAAATAGCGATTTTGTTCCAATTCACCTTCCAAGTAATATTCGGCATGCTAATTACATTGCCGATTGCCAAATTGCATTATCTCTTATAGTTTCCGAGATATGGACTATCGACATCTTACAATATTCGCTCTGATTCTATCTTGGGAAAAATTTGTCAAATGGTCTTATGAATTAGCGATTTCGTTCCAATTCACATACCAAGTAATATTCGGCATGCTAATTACGTTGCCGATTGCCAAATTGCCTTATCTCTTATAGTTTCCGAGATATGGGCAATCGAAAATTAACACGTTAGACTCTGTTTCTAACTTGGGTCAAAATTGTAAAATAGTCTTATGGATTAGCAATTTCGTTCCAATTCACATTTCAAGTAATATTTGGCCCCATAATTAAGTTGCCGATTGCCAAATTGCATTATCTCTTATAGTTTCCGAGATATAGACTATCGACATTTTACAATATTGGCACTGCTTCTAACTTGGGTCAAAATTGTAAAATGGTCTTATGAATTAGCGATTTCGTTCCAATTCACATACCAAGTAATATTCGGCATGCTAATTACGTTGCCGAATGCCAAATTGCATTATCTCTTATAGTTTCCGAGATAGGGACTATAGACATCTTACAATATTTACACTGCTTCTTACTTGGGTCAAAATTCTAAAATGGTCTTATGAATTAGCGATTTCGTTCCAATTCACCTTCCAAATAATATTCGCCATGCTATTTACATTACCTAATGCCAAATTGCATTATCTCTCATAGTTTCCGGGATATGGACCATCGACATCTTACAATATTCGCTATGACTCTAACTTGGGAAAAAATTGTCAAATGGTCTTATGAAATAGCGATTTCGTTCCAATTCACCTTCCAAGTAATATTCGGCATGCTAATTACATTGCCTATTGCCAAATTGCATTATCTCTTATAGTTTCCGAGATATGGACCATCGACATCTTACAATATTGGCTCTGCTTCTAACTTGGGCCAAAATTGTAAAATGGTCTTATGAATTAGCGATTTCGTTCCAATTCACCTTCCAAGTAATATTCGGCATGCTAATTACATTGCCTATTGCCAAATTGCATTATCTCTTATAGTTTCCGAGATATGGACCATCGACATCTTACAATATTGGCTCTGCTTCTAACTTGGGCCAAAATTGTCAAATGGTCTTATGAATTAGCGATTTCGTTCCAATTCACCTTCCAAGTAATATTCGCCATGCTATTTACATTGCCTATAGCCAAATTGCATTATCTCTTATAGTTTCCAATATATGGGCAATCGAAATTTTACACCTTAGACTCTGTTTCAAACTTGGGTCAAAATTGTAAAATGGTCTTATGAATTAGCGATTGCGTTCCAATTCACATACTAAGTAATATTCGGCATGCTAATTACGTTGCCGATTGCCAAATTGCCTTATCTCTTATAGTTTCCGAGATACGGACCATCGACAACTTACAATATTGGCTCTGCTTCTAATTTGGGCCAAAATTGTAAAATGGTCTTATGAAATAGCGATTTTGTTCCAATTCACCTTCCAAGTAATATTCGGCATGCTAATTACATTGCCGATTGCCAAATTGTATTATCTCTTATAGTTTCCGAGATATGGACCATCGACATCTTACAATATTGGCTCTGCTTCTAACTTGGGCCAAAATTGTAAAATGGTCTTATGAAATAGCGATTTCGTTCCAATTCACCTTCCAATATTCGGCATGCTAATTACATTGCCTATTGCCAAATTGCATTATCCCTTATAGTTTCCGAGATATGGACTATCGACATCTTACAATATTCGCTATGATTCTAACTTGGGAAAAAATTGTCAAATGGTCTTATGAATTAGCGATTTCGTTCCAATTCACATTCCAAGTAATATTCGGCATGCTAGTTACATTGGCTATTGCCAAATTGCATTATCTCTTATAGTTTCCGAGATATGGACCATCGACATCTTACAATATTGGCTCTGCTTCTAAATTGGGCCAAAATTGTAAAATGGTCTTATGAAATAGCGATTTTGTTCCAATTCACCTTCCAAGTAATATTCGGCATGCTAATTACATTGCCGATTGCCAAATTGCATTATCTCTTATAGTTTCCGAGATATGGACTATCGACATCTTACAATATTCGCTCTGATTCTATCTTGGGAAAAAATTGTCAAATGGTCTTATGAATTAGCGATTTCGTTCCAATTCACATACCAACTAATATTCGGCATGCTAATTACGTTGCCGATTGCCAAATTGCCTTATCTCTTATAGTTTCCGAGATATGGGCAATCGAAAATTAACACGTTAGACTCTGTTTCTAACTTGGGTCAAAATTGTAAAATAGTCTTATGGATTAGCAATTTCGTTCCAATTCACATTTCAAGTAATATTTGGCACCATAATTACGTTGCCGATTGCCAAATTGCATTATCTCTTATAGTTTCCGAGATATAGACTATCGACATTTTACAATATTGGCACTGCTTCTAACTTGGGTCAAAATTGTAAAATGGTCTTATGAATTAGCGATTTCTTTCCAATTCACATACCAAGTAATATTCGGCATGCTAATTACGTTGCCGAATGCCAAATTGCATTATCTCTTATAGTTTCCGAGATAGGGACTATAGACATCTTACAATATTTACACTGCTTCTTACTTGGGTCAAAATTCTAAAATGGTCTTATGAATTAGCGATTTCGTTCCAATTCACCTTCCAAATAATATTCGCCATGCTTATTACATTACCTAATGCCAAATTGCATTATCTCTCATAGTTTCCGGGATATGGACCATCGACATCTTACAATATTCGCTATGACTCTAACTTGGGAAAAAATTGTCAAATGGTCTTATGAAATAGCGATTTCGTTCCAATTCACCTTCCAAGTAATATTCGGCATGCTAGTTACATTGCCTATTGCCAAATTGCATTATCTCTTATAGTTTCCGAGATATGGACCATCGACATCTTACAATATTGGCTCTGCTTCTAACTTGGGCCAAAATTGTAAAATGGTCTTATGAAAGAGCGATTTCGTTCCAATTCACCTTCCAAGTAATATTCGGCATGCTAATTACATTGCCTATTGCCAAATTGCATTATCTCTTATAGTTTCCGAGATATGGACTATCGACATCTTACAATATTCGCTATGACTCTAACTTGGGAAAAAATTGTCAAATGGTCTTATGAATTAGCGATTTCGTTCCAATTCACATACCAAGTAATATTCGGCATGCTAATTACGTTGCCGATTGCCAAATTGCCTTATCTCTTATAGTTTCCGAGATACGGACCATCGACATCTTACAATATTGGCTCTGCTTCTAACTTGGGCCAAAATTGTAAAATGATCTTATGAAATAGCGATTTTGTTCCAATTCACCTTCCAACTAATATTCGGCATGCTAATTACATTGCCGATTGCCAAATTCCATTATCTCTTATAGTTTCCGAGATATGGACCATCGACATCTTACAATATTGGCTCTGCTTCTAACTTGGGCCAAAATTGTAAAATGGTCTTATGAAATAGCGATTTCGTTCCAATTCACCTTCCAAGTAATATTCGGCATGCTAATTACATTGCCTATTGCCTAATTGCATTATCTCTTATAGTTTCCGAGATATGGACTATCGACATCTTACAATATTCGCTATGATTCTAACTTGGGAAAAAATTGTCAAATGGCCTTATGAATTAGCGATTTCGTTCCAATTCACATTCCAAGTAATATTCGGCATGCTAGTTACATTGGCTATTGCCAAATTGCATTATCTCTTATAGTTTCCGAGATAAGGACATCGACATCTTACAATATTGGCTCTGCTTCTAACTTGGGCCAAAATTGTAAAATGGTCTTATAAAATAGCGATTTTGTTCCAATTCACCTTCCAAGTAATATTCGGCATGCTAATTACATTGCCGATTGCCAAATTGCATTATCTCTTATAGTTTCCGAGATATGGACTATCGACATCTTACAATATTCGCTCTGATTCTATCTTGGGAAAAAATTGTCAAATGGTCTTAGGAATTAGCGATTTCGTTCCAATTCACATACCAAGTAATATTCGGCATGCTAATTACGTTGCCGATTGCCAAATTGCCTTATCTCTTATAGTTTCCGAGATATGGGCAATCGAAAATTTACACGTTAGACTCTGTTTCTAACTTGGGTCAAAATTGTAAAATAGTCTTATGGATTAGCAATTTCGTTCCAATTCACATTTCAAGTAATATTTGGCACCATAATTACGTTGCCGATTGCCAAATTGCATTATCTCTTATAGTTTCCGAGATATGGACTATCGACATCTTACAATATTGGCACTGCTTCTAACTTGGGTCAAAATTGTAAAATGGTCTTATGAATTAGCGATTTCTTTCCAATTCACCTTCCAAATAATATTCGCCATGATAATTACATTACCTAATGCCAAATTGCATTATGTCTTATAGTTTCCGGGATATGGACCATCGACATCTTACAATATTGGCTCTGCTTCTAACTTGGGCTAGAGTTGTAAAATGGTCTTATGAATTAGCGATTTCGTTCCAATACACATTCCAAGTAATATTTGGCATGCTAATTACATTGCTTATTGCCAAATTGCATTATCTCATATAGTTTCCGAGATATGGACCATCGACATCTTACAATATTGGCTCTGCTTCTGACATGGGCTAAAGTTGTAAAATTGTCTTATGAATTAGCGATTTCGTTCCAATTCACATACCAAGTAATATTCGGCATGCTAATTACGTTGCCGATTGCCAAATTGCATTATCTCTTATAGTTTCCGAGATATGGACTATCGACATCTTGCAATATTGGCTCTGCTTCTAACTTGGGTCAAAATTGTAAAATGGTCTTATGAATTAGCGATTTCTTTCCAATTCACCTTCCAAATAATATTCGCCATGATAATTACATTACCTAATGCCAAATTGCATTATCTCTTATAGTTTCCGGGATATGGACCATCGAAATCTTACAATATTGGCTCTGCTTCTAACTTGGCCTAGAGTTGTAAAATGGTCTTATGAATTAGCGATTTCGTTCCAATACACTTTCCAAGTAATATTCGGCATCCTAATTAGGTTGCCGATTGCCAAATAGCATTATCTCTTATAGTTTCCGAGATATGGACTATCGACATCTTACAATATTGGCTCTGCATCTAACTTGGGCTAAAGTTGTAAAATGGTCTTATGAATTAGCGATTTCGTTCCAATTCACTTTCCAAGTAATATTCGGCATGCTAATTACGTTGCCGATTGCCAAATTGCATTATCTCTTATAGTCTCCGAGATATGGACTATCGACATCTTTCAATATTCGCTCTGCTTCTAACTTAGGCCAAAATTGTCAAGTGGTCTTATGAATTAGCGATTTCGTTCCAATTCACCTTCCAAGTAATATTCGCCATGCTAATTACATTGCCTATAGCCAAGTTGCATTATCTCTTATAGTTTCCGAGATATGGGCAATCGAAATTTTACACCTTAGACTCTGTTTCAAACTTGGGTCAAAATTGTAAAATAGTCTTATGAATTAGCGATTTCGTTCCATTTCACATTCCAAGTAATATTCGGCATGCTAATTAGGTTGCCGATTGCCAAATTGCATTATCTCCTATAGTTTGCGAGATATGGGCAATCGAAATTTTACACCTTAGGCTCTTTTTCTAACTTGGGTCAAAATTGTAAAATAGTCTTATGGATTATCAATTTCGTTCCAATTCACCTTCCAAATAATATTCGCCATGCTAATTACATTGCCTATTGCCAAATTGCATTATCTCTTATAGTTTCCAATATATGGGCAATCGAAATTTTACACCTTAGACTCTGTTTCAAACTTGGGTCAAAATTGTAAAATGGTCTTATGAATTAGCGATTTCGTTCCAATTCACATACCAAGTAATATTCGGCATGCTAATTACGTTGCCGATTGCCAAATTGCCTTATCTCTTATAGTTTCCGAGATACGGACCATCGACAACTTACAATATTGGCTCTGCTTCTAATTTGGGCCAAAATTGTAAAATGGTCTTATGAAATAGCGATTTTGTTCCAATTCACCTTCCAAGTAATATTCGGCATGCTAATTACATTGCCGATTGCCAAATTGCATTATCTCTTATAGTTTCCGAGATATGGACCATCGACATCTTACAATATTGGCTCTGCTTCTAACTTGGGTCAAAATTGTAAAATGGTCTTATGAAATAGCGATTTCGTTCCAATTCACCTTCCAATATTCGGCATGCTAATTACATTGCCTATTGCCAAATTGCATGATCTCTTATAGTTTCCGAGATATGGACTATCGACATCTTACAATATTCGCTATGATTCTAACTTGGGAAAAAATTGTCAAATGGTCTTATGAATTAGCGATTTCGTTCCAATTCACATTCCAAGTAATATTCGGCATGCTAGTTACATTGGCTATTGCCAAATTGCATTATCTCTTATAGTTTCCGAGATATGGACCATCGACATCTTACAATATTGGCTCTGCTTCTAACTTGGGCCAAAATTGTAAAATGGTCTTATGAAATAGCGATTTTGTTCCAATTCACCTTCCAAGTAATATTCGGCATGCTAATTATATTGCCGATTGCCAAATTGCATTATCTCTTATAGTTTCCGAGATATGGACTATCGACATCTTACAATATTCGCTCTGATTCTATCTTGGGAAAAAATTGTCAAATGGTCTTATGAATTAGCGATTTCGTTCCAATTCACATACCAAGTAATATTCGGCATGCTAATTACGTTGCCGATTGCCAAATTGCCTTATCTCTTATAGTTTCCGAGATATGGGCAATCGAAAATTTACACGTTAGACTCTGTTTCTAACTTGGGTCAAAATTGTAAAATAGTCTTATGAATTAGCGATTTCGTTCCAATTCACCTTCCAAATAATATTCGCCATGCTAATTACATTGCTTATTGCCAAATTGCATAATCTCTTATAGTTTCCGAGTTATGGACCATCGACATCTTACAATATTGACCCTGCTTCTAACTTGGGCCAAAATTGTCAAATAGTCTTATGAATTAGCGATTTCGTTCCAATTCACCTTCCAAGTAATATTCGCCATGCTAATTACATTGTCTATAGCCAAATTGCATTATCTCTTATAGTTTCCGAGATATGGGCAATCGAAATTTTACACCTTAGGCTCTGTTTCAAACTTGGGTCAAAATTGTAAAATGGTCTTATGAATTAGCGATTTCGTTCCATTTCACATTCCAAGTAATATTCGGTATGCTAATTAGGTTGCCGATTGCCAAACTGCATTATCTCTTATAGTTTCCGAGATATGGGCAATCGTAATTTTACACCTTAGACTCTGTTTCTAACTTGGGTCAAAATTGTAAGATAGTCTTATGGATTATCAATTTCGTTCCAATTCACCTTCCAAATAATATTCGCCATGCTAATTACATTGCCTATTGCCAAATTGCATTATCTCTTATTGTTTCCGAGATATGGACCATTGACATCTTACAATATTTGCTCTGCTTCTAACTTGGGCTAAAGTTGAAAAATGGCCTTATGGATTAGCGATTTCGTTCCAATTCACAGTCCAAGTAACATTCGGCATCCTAATTACGCTGCCGATTACCAAATTGCATTATCTCTTATAGTTTCCGAGATATGGACCATCGACATCTTACAATATTGGCTCTGCTTCTGACATGGGCTAAAATTGTAAAATTGTCTTATGAATTAGCGATTTCGTTCCAATTCACTTTCCAAGTAATATTCGGCATCCTAATTACGTTGCCGATAGCCAAATAGCATTATCTCTTATAGATTCCGAGATATGGATATCGACATCTTACAATATTGGCTCTGCATCTAACTTGGGCTAAAGTTGTAAAATGGTCTTATGAATTAGCGATATCGTTCCAATTCACATTCCAAGTAATATTCGGCATGCTAATTACGTTGCCGATTGCCAAATTGCATTATCTCTTTTAGTTTCCGAGAGATGGACTATCGACATCTTACAATATTCGCTCTGTTTCTAACTTGGGTCAAAATTGTAAAATGGTCTTATGAATTAGCGATTTCGTTCCAATTCACCTTCCAAGTAATATTAGCCATGCTAAATACATTGCCTACAGCCAAATTACATTATCTCTTATAGTTTCCGAGATATAGATCATCGACATCTTACAATATTGGTTCTGCTTCTAACTTGGGCTAAAGTTGAAAAATGGTCTTATGGATTAGCGATTTCGTTCCAATTCACAGTCCAAGTAATATTCGGCATCCTAATTACGTTGCCGATTGTCAAATTGCATTATCTCTTATAGTTTCCGAGATATGGACTATCGACATCTTACAATATTGGCACTGCTTCTAACTTGGGTCAAAATTGTAAAAATTGTCGCTAGTCTTATGAATTAGCGATTTCGTTCCAATTCACATTCCAAATAATATTCGCCATGCTAATTACATTGTTTATTGCCAAATTGCATTATCTCTTATAGTTTCCGAGATATGGACTATCGACACCTTACAATATTGTCACTGCTTCTAACTTGGGTCAAAATTGTAAAATGGTCTTATGAATTAGCGATTTCTTTCCAATTCACCTTCCAAGTAATATTCGCCATGATAATTACATTACCTAATGCCAAATTGCATTATCTCTTATAGTTTCCGAGATATGGACCATCGACATCTTACAATATTGGCTCTGCTTCTAACTTGGGCTAGAGTTGTAAAATGGTCTTATGAATTAGCGACTTCGTTCCAATACACATTCCAAGTAATATTTGGCATGCTAATTACATTGCTTATTGCCACATTGCATTATCTCATATAGTTTCCGAGATATGGACCATCGACATCTTACAATATTGGCTCTGCTTCTGACATGGGCTAAAGTTGTAAAATTGTCTTATGAATTAGCGATTTCGTTCCAATTCACTTTCCAAGTAATATTCGGCATCCTAATTAGGTTGCGGATAGCCAAATAGCATTATCTCTTATAGTTTCCGAGATATGGACTCTCGACATCTTACAATATTGGCTCTGCATCTAACTTGGGCTAAAGTTGTAAAATGGTCTTATAAATTAGCGATTTCATTCCAATTCACTTTCCAAGTAATATTCGGCATGCTAATTACATTGCCTATTGCCAAATCGCATTATCTCTTATAGTTTCCGAAATATGGACTATCGACATCTTACAATATTCGCTCTGCTTCTAACTTGGGCCAAAATTGTCAAATGATCTTATGAATTAGCGATTTCGTTCCAATTCACCTTCCAAGTAATGTTTGCCATGCTAATTATATTGCCTATAGCCAAATTGCATTATCTCTTATAGTTTCCGAGATATGGACCATCGACATCTTACAATATTGGCTCGGCTTCTAACTTGGGCTAAAGTTGAAAAATGGTCTTATGGATTAGCGATTTCGTTCCAATTCACAGTCCAAGTAATATTCGGCATCCTAATTACGTTGCCGATTGCCAAATTGCATTATCTCTTATAGTTTCCGAGATATGGACCATCGACATCTTACAATATTGGCTCTGCTTCTGACATGGGCTAAAGTTGTAAAATTGTCTTATGAATTAGCGATTTCGTTCCAATTCACTTTCCAAGTAATATTCGGCATCCTAATTACGTTGCCGATTGCCAAATTGCATTATCTCTTATAGTTTCCGAGATATGGACTATCGACATCTTACAATATTCGCTCTGCTTCTAACTTAGGTCAAAATTGTCAAATGGTCTTATGAATTAGCGATTTTGTTCCAATTCACCTTCCAAGTAATATTTGCCATGCTAATTATGTTGCCGATTGCCAAATTCCATTATCTCTTATAGTTTCCGAGATATGGACCATCGACATCTTACAATATTGGCTCTGCTTCTAACTTGGGCTAAAGTTGTAAAATGGTTTTATGAATTAGCGATTTCGTTCCAATTCACATTCCAAGTAATATTCGACATGCTAATTACGTTGCCGATTGCCAAATTGCATTATCTCTTATAGTTTCCGAGATATGGACTATCGACATCTTACAATATTCGCTCTGCTTCTAACTTAGGTCAATATTGTCAAATGGTCTTATGAATTAGCGATTTCGTTCCAATTCACCTTCCAAGTAATATTTGCCATGCTAATTATGTTGCCGATTGCCAAATTCCATTATCTCTTATAGTTTCCGAGATATGGACCATCGACATCTTACAATATTGGCTCTGCTTCTAACTTGGGCTAAAGTTGTAAAATGGTCTTATGAATTAGCGATTTCGTTCCAATTCATATTCCAAGTAATATTCGACATGCTAATTACGTTGCCGATTGCCAAATTGCATTATCTCTTATAGTTTACGAGATATTGTCTATCGACATCTTACAATATTCGCTCTGCTTCTAACTTAGGCCAAAATTATCAAATGGTCTTATGAATTAGCGATTTCGTTCTAATTCACCTTCCAAGTAATATTCGCCATGCTAATTACATTGCCTATAGTCAAATTGCATTATCTCTTATAGTTTCCGAGATATGGACCATCGACATCTTACAATATTGGCTCTGCTTCTGACATGGGCTAAAGTTGTAAAATTGTCTTATGAATTAGCGATTTCGTTCCAATTCACTTTCCAAGGAATATTCGCCAGGCTAATTGCATTGCCTATTGCCAAATTGCATTATCTTTTATAGTTTCCGAGATATGGACCATCGACATCTTACAATATTGGCTCTGCTTCTAACTTGGGTCAAAATTGTAAAATGGTCTTATGAATTAGCGATTTCGTTCCAATTCACATTCCAAATAATATTCGCCATGCTAATTACATTGTTTATTGCCAAATTGCATTATCTCTTATAGTTTCCGAGATATGGACCATCGACATCTTACAATATTGGCTCTGCTTCTGACATGGGCTAAAGTTGTAAAATTGTCTTATGAATTAGCGATTTCGTTCCAATTCACATTCCAAGTAATATTCGACATGCTAATTACGTTGCCGTTTGCCAAATTGCATTATCTCTTATAGTTTCCGAGATATGGACCATCGATTTCTTACAATATTGGCTCTGCTTCTAACTTGAGCTAAAGTTGTAAAATTGTCTTATGAATTAGCGATTTCGTTCCAATTCACATTCCAAGTAATATTCGGCATTCTAATTACGTTGCCGATTGCCAAATTGCATTATCTCTTATAGTTTCCGAGATATAGACCATCGACATCTTACAATATTGGCTCTGCTCCTAACTTGGGCTAGAGTTGTAAAATTGTCTTATGAATTAGCGATTTCGTTCCAATTCACATTCCAAGTAATATTCGGCATGCTAATTACGATGCCGTTTGCCAAATTGCATTATCTCTTATAGTTTCCGAGATATGGACTATCGACTTCTTACAATATTCGCTCTGCTTCTAACTTAGGTCAAAATTGTCAAATGGTCTTATGAATTAGCGATTTCGTTCCAATTCACCTTCCAAGTAATATTTGCCATGCTAATTATGTTGCCGATTGCCAAATTCCATTATCTCTTATAGTTTCCGAGATATGGACCATCGACATCTTACAATATTGGCTCTGCTTCTAACTTGGGCTAAAGTTGTAAAATGGTCTTATGAATTAGCGATATCGTTCCAATTCACATTCCAAGTAATATTCGGCATGCTAATTACGTTGCCGATTGCCAAATTGCATTATCTCTTATAGTTTACGAGATATGGACCATCGACATCATACAATATTGGCTCGGCTTCTGACATGGGCTAAAGTTGTTAAATTGTCTTATGAATTAGCGATTTCGTTCGAATTCACATTCCAAGTAATATTCCGCATGCTAATTACGTTGCCGATTGCCAAATTGCATTATCTCTTATAGTTTCCGAGATATGGACCATCGACATTTTACAATATTAGCTCTGCTTCTAACTTGGGCCAAAATTGTCAAATGGTCTTATGAATTAGCGATTTCGTTCCAATTCACCTTCCAAGTAATATTCGCCATGCTAATTACATTGCCTATAGCCAAATTGCATTATCTCTTATAGTTTCCGATATATGGGCAATCGAAATTTTACACCTTAGACTCTGTTTCAAACTTGGGTCAAAATTGTAAAATGGTCTTATGAATTAGCGATTTCGTTCCATTTCACATTCCAAGTAATATTCGGTATGCTAATTAGGTTGCCGATTGCCAAATTGCATTATCTCTTATAGTTTCCGAGATATGGGCAATCGAAATTTTACACCTTAGACTCTGTTTCAAACTTGGGTCAAAATTGTAAAATGGTCTTATGAAATAGCGATTTCGTTCCAATTCACCTTCCAATATTCGGCATGCTAATTACATTGCCTATTGCCAAATTGCATGATCTCTTATAGTTTCCGAGATATGGACTATCGACATCTTACAATATTCGCTATGATTCTAACTTGGGAAAAAATTGTCAAATGGTCTTATGAATTAGCGATTTCGTTCCAATTCACATTCCAAGTAATATTCGGCATGCTAGTTACATTGGCTATTGCCAAATTGCATTATCTCTTATAGTTTCCGAGATATGGACCATCGACATCTTACAATATTGGCTCTGCTTCTAACTTGGGCCAAAATTGTAAAATGGTCTTATGAAATAGCGATTTTGTTCCAATTCACCTTCCAAGTAATATTCGGCATGCTAATTATATTGCCGATTGCCAAATTGCATTATCTCTTATAGTTTCCGAGATATGGACTATCGACATCTTACAATATTCGCTCTGATTCTATCTTGGGAAAAAATTGTCAAATGGTCTTATGAATTAGCGATTTCGTTCCAATTCACATACCAAGTAATATTCGGCATGCTAATTACGTTGCCGATTGCCAAATTGCCTTATCTCTTATAGTTTCCGAGATATGGGCAATCGAAAATTTACACGTTAGACTCTGTTTCTAACTTGGGTCAAAATTGTAAAATAGTCTTATGAATTAGCGATTTCGTTCCAATTCACCTTCCAAATAATATTCGCCATGCTAATTACATTGCTTATTGCCAAATTGCATAATCTCTTATAGTTTCCGAGTTATGGACCATCGACATCTTACAATATTGACCCTGCTTCTAACTTGGGCCAAAATTGTCAAATAGTCTTATGAATTAGCGATTTCGTTCCAATTCACCTTCCAAGTAATATTCGCCATGCTAATTACATTGTCTATAGCCAAATTGCATTATCTCTTATAGTTTCCGAGATATGGGCAATCGAAATTTTACACCTTAGGCTCTGTTTCAAACTTGGGTCAAAATTGTAAAATGGTCTTATGAATTAGCGATTTCGTTCCATTTCACATTCCAAGTAATATTCGGTATGCTAATTAGGTTGCCGATTGCCAAACTGCATTATCTCTTATAGTTTCCGAGATATGGGCAATCGTAATTTTACACCTTAGACTCTGTTTCTAACTTGGGTCAAAATTGTAAGATAGTCTTATGGATTATCAATTTCGTTCCAATTCACCTTCCAAATAATATTCGCCATGCTAATTACATTGCCTATTGCCAAATTGCATTATCTCTTATTGTTTCCGAGATATGGACCATTGACATCTTACAATATTTGCTCTGCTTCTAACTTGGGCTAAAGTTGAAAAATGGCCTTATGGATTAGCGATTTCGTTCCAATTCACAGTCCAAGTAACATTCGGCATCCTAATTACGCTGCCGATTACCAAATTGCATTATCTCTTATAGTTTCCGAGATATGGACCATCGACATCTTACAATATTGGCTCTGCTTCTGACATGGGCTAAAATTGTAAAATTGTCTTATGAATTAGCGATTTCGTTCCAATTCACTTTCCAAGTAATATTCGGCATCCTAATTACGTTGCCGATAGCCAAATAGCATTATCTCTTATAGATTCCGAGATATGGATATCGACATCTTACAATATTGGCTCTGCATCTAACTTGGGCTAAAGTTGTAAAATGGTCTTATGAATTAGCGATATCGTTCCAATTCACATTCCAAGTAATATTCGGCATGCTAATTACGTTGCCGATTGCCAAATTGCATTATCTCTTTTAGTTTCCGAGAGATGGACTATCGACATCTTACAATATTCGCTCTGTTTCTAACTTGGGTCAAAATTGTAAAATGGTCTTATGAATTAGCGATTTCGTTCCAATTCACCTTCCAAGTAATATTAGCCATGCTAAATACATTGCCTACAGCCAAATTACATTATCTCTTATAGTTTCCGAGATATAGATCATCGACATCTTACAATATTGGTTCTGCTTCTAACTTGGGCTAAAGTTGAAAAATGGTCTTATGGATTAGCGATTTCGTTCCAATTCACAGTCCAAGTAATATTCGGCATCCTAATTACGTTGCCGATTGTCAAATTGCATTATCTCTTATAGTTTCCGAGATATGGACTATCGACATCTTACAATATTGGCACTGCTTCTAACTTGGGTCAAAATTGTAAAAATTGTCGCTAGTCTTATGAATTAGCGATTTCGTTCCAATTCACATTCCAAATAATATTCGCCATGCTAATTACATTGTTTATTGCCAAATTGCATTATCTCTTATAGTTTCCGAGATATGGACTATCGACACCTTACAATATTGTCACTGCTTCTAACTTGGGTCAAAATTGTAAAATGGTCTTATGAATTAGCGATTTCTTTCCAATTCACCTTCCAAGTAATATTCGCCATGATAATTACATTACCTAATGCCAAATTGCATTATCTCTTATAGTTTCCGAGATATGGACCATCGACATCTTACAATATTGGCTCTGCTTCTAACTTGGGCCAAAATTGTAAAATGGTCTTATGAAATAGCGATTTTGTTCCAATTCACCTTCCAAGTAATATTCGGCATGCTAATTACATTGCCGATTGCCAAATTGCATTATCTCTTATAGTTTCCGAGATATGGACCATCGACATCTTACAATATTGGCTCTGCTTCTGACATGGGCTAAAGTTGTAAAATTGTCTTATGAATTAGCGATTTCGTTCCAATTCACTTTCCAAGTAATATTCGGCATCCTAATTAGGTTGCGGATAGCCAAATAGCATTATCTCTTATAGTTTCCGAGATATGGACTCTCGACATCTTACAATATTGGCTCTGCATCTAACTTGGGCTAAAGTTGTAAAATGGTCTTATAAATTAGCGATTTCATTCCAATTCACTTTCCAAGTAATATTCGGCATGCTAATTACATTGCCTATTGCCAAATCGCATTATCTCTTATAGTTTCCGAAATATGGACTATCGACATCTTACAATATTCGCTCTGCTTCTAACTTGGGCCAAAATTGTCAAATGATCTTATGAATTAGCGATTTCGTTCCAATTCACCTTCCAAGTAATGTTTGCCATGCTAATTATATTGCCTATAGCCAAATTGCATTATCTCTTATAGTTTCCGAGATATGGACCATCGACATCTTACAATATTGGCTCGGCTTCTAACTTGGGCTAAAGTTGAAAAATGGTCTTATGGATTAGCGATTTCGTTCCAATTCACAGTCCAAGTAATATTCGGCATCCTAATTACGTTGCCGATTGCCAAATTGCATTATCTCTTATAGTTTCCGAGATATGGACCATCGACATCTTACAATATTGGCTCTGCTTCTGACATGGGCTAAAGTTGTAAAATTGTCTTATGAATTAGCGATTTCGTTCCAATTCACTTTCCAAGTAATATTCGGCATCCTAATTACGTTGCCGATTGCCAAATTGCATTATCTCTTATAGTTTCCGAGATATGGACTATCGACATCTTACAATATTCGCTCTGCTTCTAACTTAGGTCAAAATTGTCAAATGGTCTTATGAATTAGCGATTTTGTTCCAATTCACCTTCCAAGTAATATTTGCCATGCTAATTATGTTGCCGATTGCCAAATTCCATTATCTCTTATAGTTTCCGAGATATGGACCATCGACATCTTACAATATTGGCTCTGCTTCTAACTTGGGCTAAAGTTGTAAAATGGTTTTATGAATTAGCGATTTCGTTCCAATTCACATTCCAAGTAATATTCGACATGCTAATTACGTTGCCGATTGCCAAATTGCATTATCTCTTATAGTTTCCGAGATATGGACTATCGACATCTTACAATATTCGCTCTGCTTCTAACTTAGGTCAATATTGTCAAATGGTCTTATGAATTAGCGATTTCGTTCCAATTCACCTTCCAAGTAATATTTGCCATGCTAATTATGTTGCCGATTGCCAAATTCCATTATCTCTTATAGTTTCCGAGATATGGACCATCGACATCTTACAATATTGGCTCTGCTTCTAACTTGGGCTAAAGTTGTAAAATGGTCTTATGAATTAGCGATTTCGTTCCAATTCATATTCCAAGTAATATTCGACATGCTAATTACGTTGCCGATTGCCAAATTGCATTATCTCTTATAGTTTACGAGATATTGTCTATCGACATCTTACAATATTCGCTCTGCTTCTAACTTAGGCCAAAATTATCAAATGGTCTTATGAATTAGCGATTTCGTTCTAATTCACCTTCCAAGTAATATTCGCCATGCTAATTACATTGCCTATAGTCAAATTGCATTATCTCTTATAGTTTCCGAGATATGGACCATCGACATCTTACAATATTGGCTCTGCTTCTAACTTGGGCCAAAATTGTAAAATGGTCTTATGAAATAGCGATTTTGTTCCAATTCACCTTCCAAGTAATATTCGGCATGCTAATTACATTGCCGATTGCCAAATTGCATTATCTCTTATAGTTTCCGAGATATGGACCATCGACATCTTACAATATTGGCTCTGCTTCTGACATGGGCTAAAGTTGTAAAATTGTCTTATGAATTAGCGATTTCGTTCCAATTCACATTCCAAGTAATATTCGACATGCTAATTACGTTGCCGTTTGCCAAATTGCATTATCTCTTATAGTTTCCGAGATATGGACCATCGATTTCTTACAATATTGGCTCTGCTTCTAACTTGAGCTAAAGTTGTAAAATTGTCTTATGAATTAGCGATTTCGTTCCAATTCACATTCCAAGTAATATTCGGCATTCTAATTACGTTGCCGATTGCCAAATTGCATTATCTCTTATAGTTTCCGAGATATAGACCATCGACATCTTACAATATTGGCTCTGCTCCTAACTTGGGCTAGAGTTGTAAAATTGTCTTATGAATTAGCGATTTCGTTCCAATTCACATTCCAAGTAATATTCGGCATGCTAATTACGATGCCGTTTGCCAAATTGCATTATCTCTTATAGTTTCCGAGATATGGACTATCGACTTCTTACAATATTCGCTCTGCTTCTAACTTAGGTCAAAATTGTCAAATGGTCTTATGAATTAGCGATTTCGTTCCAATTCACCTTCCAAGTAATATTTGCCATGCTAATTATGTTGCCGATTGCCAAATTCCATTATCTCTTATAGTTTCCGAGATATGGACCATCGACATCTTACAATATTGGCTCTGCTTCTAACTTGGGCTAAAGTTGTAAAATGGTCTTATGAATTAGCGATATCGTTCCAATTCACATTCCAAGTAATATTCGGCATGCTAATTACGTTGCCGATTGCCAAATTGCATTATCTCTTATAGTTTACGAGATATGGACCATCGACATCATACAATATTGGCTCGGCTTCTGACATGGGCTAAAGTTGTTAAATTGTCTTATGAATTAGCGATTTCGTTCGAATTCACATTCCAAGTAATATTCCGCATGCTAATTACGTTGCCGATTGCCAAATTGCATTATCTCTTATAGTTTCCGAGATATGGACCATCGACATTTTACAATATTAGCTCTGCTTCTAACTTGGGCCAAAATTGTCAAATGGTCTTATGAATTAGCGATTTCGTTCCAATTCACCTTCCAAGTAATATTCGCCATGCTAATTACATTGCCTATAGCCAAATTGCATTATCTCTTATAGTTTCCGATATATGGGCAATCGAAATTTTACACCTTAGACTCTGTTTCAAACTTGGGTCAAAATTGTAAAATGGTCTTATGAATTAGCGATTTCGTTCCATTTCACATTCCAAGTAATATTCGGTATGCTAATTAGGTTGCCGATTGCCAAATTGCATTATCTCTTATAGTTTCCGAGATATGGGCAATCGAAATTTTACACCTTAGACTCTGTTTCAAACTTGGGTCAAAATTGTAAAATGGTCTTATGAATTAGCGATTTCGTTCCATTTCACATTCCAAGTAATATTCGGTATGCTAATTAGGTTGCCGATTGCCAAATTGCATTATCTCTTATAGTTTCCGAGATATGGACTATCGACATCTTACAATATTCGCTCTGCTTCTAACTTGGGTCAAAATTGTAAAATGGTCTTATGAATTAGCGATTTCGTTCCAATTCACCTTCCAAATAATATTCGCCATGCTAATTACATTGGCTATTGCCAAATTGCATTATCTCTTATAGTTTCCGAGATATGGACCATCGACATCTTACAATATTGGCTCTGCTTCTAACTTGGGCCAAAATTGTAAAATGGTCTTATGAAATAGCGATTTTGTTCCAATTCACCTTCCAAGTAATATTCGGCATGCTAATTACATTGCTGATTGCCAAATTGCATTATCTCTTAAGGTTTCCGAGATATGGACTATCGACATCTTACAATATTCGCTCTGATTCTATCTTGGGAAAAAATTGTCAAATGGTCTTATGAATTAGCGATTTCGTTCCAATTCACATACCAAGTAATATTCGGCATGCTAATTACGTTGCCGATTGCCAAATTACCTTATCTCTTATAGTTTCCGAGATATGGGCAATCGAAAATTTACACGTTAGACTCTGTTTCTAACTTGGATCAAAATTGTAAATAGTCTTATGGATTAGCAATTTCGTTCCAATTCACATTTCAAGTAATATTTGGCACCATAATTACGTTGCCGATTGCCAAATTGCATTATCTCTTATAGTTTCCGATATATGGACTATCGACATCTTACAATATTGGCACTGCTTCTAACTTGGGTCAAAATTGTAAAATGGTCTTATGAATTAGCGATTTCGTTCCAATACACATTCCAAGTAATATTTGGCATGCTAATTACATTGCTTATTGCCAAATTGCATTATCTCATATAGTTTCCGAGATATGGACCATCGACATCTTACAATATTGGCTCTGCTTCTGACATGGGCTAAAGTTGTAAAATTGTCTTATGAATTAGCGATTTCGTTCCAATTCACTTTCCAAGTAATATTCGGCACCCTAATTAGGTTGCCGATTGCCAAATAGCATTATCTCTTATAGTTTCCGAGATATGGACTATCGACATCTTACAATATTGGCCCTGCATCTAACTTGGGCTATAGTTGTAAAATGGTCTTATGAATTGGCGATTTCGTTCCAATTCACTTTCCAAGTAATATTCGGCATGCTAATTACGTTGCCGATTGCCAAATTGCATTATCTCTTATAGTTTCCGAGATATGGACTATCGACATCTTTCAATATTCGCTCTGCTTCTAACTTAGGCCAAAATTGTCAAATGGTCTTATGAATTAGCGATTTCGTTCCAATTCACCTTCCAAGTAATATTCGCCATGCTAATTACATTGCCTATAGCCAAATTGCATTATCTCTTATAGTTTCCGAGATATGGGCAATCGAAATTTTACACCTTAGACTCTGTTTCAAACTTGGGTCAAAATTGTAAAATAGTCTTATGGATTATCAATTTCGTTCCAATTCACCTTCCAAATAATATTCGCCATGCTAATTATATTGCCTATTGCCAAATTGCATTATCTCTTATAGTTTCCGAGTTATGGACTATCGACAGCTTACAATATTCGCTCTGATTCTAACTTGGGAAAAAATTGACAAATGGTCTCATGAATTAGCGATTTCGTTCCAATTCACATTCCAAGTACTATTCGGCATGCTAATTACGTTGCCGATAGCCAAATTGCCTTATTTCTTATAGTTTCCGAGATATGGGCAATCGAAAATTTACACGTTAGACTCTGTTTCTAACTTGGGTCAAAATTGTGAAATAGTCTTATGGATTAGCAATTTCGCTCCAATTCACATTCCAAGTAATATTCGACATGCTAATTACGTTGCCGATTGCCAAATTGCATTATCTCTTATAGTTTCCGAGATAGGGACTATCGACATCTTACAATATTGGCACTGCTTCTAACTTGGGTCAAAATTGTAAAATGGTCTTATGAATTAGCGATTTCGTTCCAATTCACCTTCCAAATAATATTCGCCATGCTAATTACATTGCCTAATGCCAAATTGCATTATCTCTTATAGTTTCCGAGATATGGACCATCGACATCTTACAATATTGGCTCTGCTTCTAACTTGGGCTACAGTTTTAAAATGGTCTTATGAATTAGCGATTTCGTTCCAATTCACATTCCAAGTAATATTCGGCATGCTAGTTACATTGGCTATTGCCAAATTGCATTATCTCTTATAGTTTCCGAGATATGGACCATCGACATCTTACAATATTGGCTCTGCTTCTAACTTGGGCCAAAATTGTAAAATGGTCTTATGAAATAGCGATTTCGTTCCAATTCACCTTCCAAGTAATATTCGGCATGCTATTTACATTGCTTATTGCCAAATTGCATTATCTCTTATAGTTTCCGAGATATGGACCATCGACATCTTACAATATTGGCTCTGCTTCTAACTTGGGTCAAAATTGTAAAATGGTCTTATGAAAGAGCGATTTCGTTCCAATTCACCTTCCAAGTAATATTCGGCATGCTAATTACATTGCCTATTGCCAAATTGCATTATCTCTTATAGTTTCCGAGATATGGACTATCGACATCTTACAATATTCGCTATGACTCTAACTTGGGAAAAAATTGTCAAATGGTCTTATGAATTAGCGATTTCGTTCCAATTCACATACCAAGTAATATTCGGCATGCTAATTACGTTGCCGATTGCCAAATTGCCTTATCTCTTATAGTTCCCGAGATACGGACCATCGACATCTTACAATATTGGCTCTGCTTCTAACTTGGGCCAAAATTGTAAAATGGTCTTATGAAATAGCGATTTTGTTCCAATTCACCTTCCAAGTAATATTCGGCATGCTAATTACATTGCCGATTGCCAAATTGCATTATCTCTTATAGTTTCCGAGATATGGACCATCGACATCTTACAATATTGGCTCTGCTTCTAACTTGGGCCAAAATTGTAAAATGGTCTTATGATATAGCGATTTCGTTCCAATTCACCTTCCAAGTAATATTCGGCATACTAATTTCATTGCCTATTGCCAAATTGCATTATCTCTTATAGTTTCCGATATATGGACTATCGACATCTTACAATATTCGCTATGATTCTAACTTGGGAAAAAATTGTCAAATGGCCTTATGAATTAGCGATTTCGTTCCAATTCACATTCCAAGTAATATTCGGCATGCTAGTTACATTGGCTATTGCCAAATTGCATTATCTCTTATAGTTTCCGAGATATGGACCATCGACATCTTACAATATTGGCTCTGCTTTTAACTTGGGCCAAAATTGTAAAATGGCCTTATAAAATAGCGATTTTGTTCCAATTCACCTTCCAAGTAATATTCGGCATGCTAATTACGTTGCCGATTGCCAAATTGCCTTATCTCTTATAGTTTCCGAGATAAGGGCAATCGAAAATTTACACGTTAGACTCTGTTTCTAACTTGGGTCAAAATTGTAAAATAGTCTTATGGATTAGCAATTTCGTTCCAATTCACATTTCAAGTAATATTTGGCACCATAATTACGTTGCCGATTGCCAAATTGCATTATCTCTTATAGTTTCCGAGATATGGACTATTGACATCTTACAATATTGGCACTGCTTCTAACTTGGGTCAAAATTGTAAAATGGTCTTATGAATAAGCGATTTCTTTCCAATTCACCTTCCAAATAATATTCGCCATGATAATTACATTACCTAATGCCAAATTGCATTATCTCTTATAGTTTCCGGGATATGGACCATCGACATCTTACAATATTGGCTCTGCTTCTAACTTGGGCTAGAGTTGTAAAATGGTCTTATGACTTAGCGATTTCGTTCCAATACACATTCCAAGTAATATTTGGCATTCTAATTACATTGCTTATTGCCAAATTGCATTATCTCATATAGTTTCCGAGATATGGACCATCGACATCTTACAATATTGGCTCTGCTTCTAACATGGGCTAAAGTTGTAAAATTGTCTTATGAATTAGCGATTTCGTTCCAATTCACATACCAAGTAATATTCGGCATGGTAATTACGTTGCCGATTGCCAAATTGCCTTATCTCTTATAGTTTCCGAGATATGGACTATCGACATCTTACAATATTGGCACTGCTTCTAACTTGGGTCAAAATTGTAAAATGGTCTTATGAATTAGCGATTTCTTTCCAATTCACCTTCCAAATAATATTCGCCATGATAATTACATTACCTAATGCCAAATTGCATTATCTCTTATAGTTTCCGAGATATGGACTATCGACATCTTACAATATTGGCTCTGCATCTAACTTGGGCTAAAGTTGTAAAATGGTCTTATGAATTAGCGATTTCGTTCCAATTCACTTTCCAAGTAATATTCGGCATGCTAATTACGTTGCCGATTGCCAAATTGCATTATTTCTTATAGTTTCCGAGATATGGACTATCGACATCTTTTAATATTCGCTCTGCTTCTAACTTAGGCCAAAATTGTCAAATGGTCTTATGAATTAGCTATTTCGTTCCAATTCACCTTCCAAGTAATATTCGCCATGCTAATTACATTGCCTATAGCCAAATTGCATTATCTCTTATAGTTTCCGAGATATGGGCAATCGAAATTTTACACCTTAGACTCTGTTTCTAACTTGGGTCAAAATTGTAAAATGGTCTTATGGATTAGCGATTTCGTTCCATTTCACATTCCAAGTAATATTCGGCATTCTAATTAGGTTGCCGATTGCCAAATTGCATTATCTCCTATAGTTTGCGAGATATGGGCAATCGAAATTTTACACCTTAGGCTGTTTTTCTAACTACGGTCAAAATTGTAAAATAGTCTTATGGATTATCAATTTCGTTCCAATTCACCTTCCAAATAATATTCGCCATGCTAATTACATTGCCTATTGCCAAATTGCATTATCTCTTATAGTTTCCGAGATATGGACTATCGACAGCTTACAATATTCGCTCTGATTCTAACTTGGGAAAAAATTGTCAAATGGTCTCATGAATTAGCGATTTCGTTCCAATTCACATTCCAAGTAATATTCGGCATGCTAATTACGTTGCCGATAGCCAAATTGCCTTATCTCTTATAGTTGCCGAGATATGGGCAATCGAAAATTTACACGTTAGACTCTGTTTCTAACTTGGGTCAAAATTGTAAAATTGTCTTATGAATTAGCGATTTCGTTCCAATTCGCATTCCAAGTAATATTCGGCATGCTAATTACGTTGCCGTTTGCCAAATTGCATTATCTCTTATAGTTTCCGAGATATGGACCATCGACTTCTTACAATATTGGCTCTGCTTCTAACTTGAGCTAAAGTTGTAAAATTGTCTTATGAATTAGCGGTTTCGTTCCAATTCACATTCAAAGTAATATTCGGCATTCTAATTACGTTGCCGATTGCCAAATTGCATTATCTCTTATAGTTTCCGAGATATGGACCATCGCCATCTTACAATATTGGCTCTGCTTCTAACTTGGGCTAGAGATGTAAAATTGTCTTATGAATTAGCGATTTCGTTCCAATTCACATTCCAAGTAATATTCGGCATGCTAATTACGTTGCCGTTTGCCAAATTGCATTATCTCTTATAGTTTCCGAGATATGGACTATCGACATCTTACAATATTCGCTCTGCTTCTAACTTAGGTCAAAATTGTCAAATGGTCTTATGAATTAGCGATTTCGTTCCAATTCACCTTCCAAGTAATATTTGCCATGCTAGTTATGTTGCCGATTGCCAAATTCCATTATCTCTTATATTTTCCGAGATATGGACCATCGACATCTTACAATATTGGCTCTGCTTCTAACTTGGGCTAAAATTGTAAAATGGTCTTATGAATTAGCGATATCGTTCCAATTCACATTCCAAGTAATATTCGGCATGCTAATTACGTTGCCGATTGCCAAATAGCATTATCTCTTATAGTTTCCGAGATATGGACTATCGACATCTTTCAATATTCGCTCTGCTTCTAACTTAGGCCAAAATTGTCAAATGGTCTTATGAATTAGCGATTTCGTTCTATTTCACCTTCCGAGTAATATTCGCCATGCTAATTACATTGCCTATAGTCAAATTGTATTATCTCTTATAGTTTCCGAGATATGGACCATCGACATCTTACAATATTGGCTCTGCTTCTGGCATGTTCTAAAGTTGTAAAATTGTCTTATGAATTTGCGATTTTATTCCAATTCACTTTCCAAGGAATATTCGCCATGCTAATTACATTGCCTATTGCCAAATTGCATTATCTTTTATAATTTCCGAGATATGGGCCATCGACATCTTACAATATTGGCTCTGCTTCTGACATGGGCTAAAGTTGTAAAATTGTCTTATGAATTAGCGATTTCGTTCGAATTCACATTCCAAGTAATATTCCGCATGCTAATTACGTTGCCGATTGCCAAATTGCATTATCTCTTATAGTTTCCGAGATATGGACTATCGACATCTTACAATATTGGCTCTGCTTCTAACTTGGGCCAAAATTGTCAAATGGTCTTATGAATTAGCGATTTCGTTCCAATTCACCTTCCAAGTAATATTCGCCATGCTATTTACATTGCCTATAGCCAAATTGCATTATCTCTTACAGTTTCCAATATATGGGCAATCGAAATTTTACACCTTAGACTCTGTTTCAAACTTGGGTCAAAATTGTAAAATGGTCTTATGAATTAGCGATTTCGTTCCAATTCACATACCAAGTAATATTCGGCATGCTAATTACGTTGCCGATTGCCAAATTGCCTTATCTCTTATAGTTTCCGAGATACGGACCATCGACAACTTACAATATTGGCTCTGCTTCTAACTTGGGCCAAAATTGTAAAATGGTCTTATGAAATAGCGATTTTGTTCCAATTCACCTTCCAAGTAATATTCGGCATGCTAATTACATTGCCGATTGCCAAATTGCATTATCTCTTATAGTTTCCGAGATATGGACCATCGACATCTTACAATATTGGCTCTGCTTCTAACTTGGGCCAAAATTGTAAAATGGTCTTATGAAATAGCGATTTCGTTCCAATTCACCTTCCAATATTCGGCATGCTAATTACATTGCCTATTGCCAAATTGCATTATATCTTATAGTTTCCGAGATATGGACTATCGACATCTTACAATATTCGCTATGATTCTAACTTGGGAAAAAATTGTCAAATGGTCTTATGAATTAGCGATTTCGTTCCAATTCACATTCCAAGTAATATTCGGCATGCTAGTTACATTGGCTATTGCCAAATTGCATTATCTCTTATAGTTTCCAAGATATGGACTATCGACATCTTACAATATTGGCTCTGCTTCTAACTTGGGCCAAAATTGTAAAATGGTCTTATGAATTCCAAGTAATATTCGGCATGCTAATTACATTGCCGATTGCCAAATTGCATTATCTCTTATAGTTTCCGAGATATGGACCATCGACATCTTACAATATTGGCTCTGCTTCTAACTTGGCCCAAAATTGTAAAATGGTCTTATGAAATAGCGATTTCGTTCCAATTCACCTTCCAATATTCGGCATGCTAATTACATTGCCTATTGCCAAATAGCATTATCTCTTATAGTTTCCGAGATATGGACTATCGACATCTTACAATATTCGCTATGATTCTAACTTGGGAAAAAATTGTCAAATGGTCTTATGAATAAGCGATTTCGTTCCAATTCACATTCCAAGTAATATTCGGCATGCTAGTTACATTGGCTATTGCCAAATTGCATTATCTCTTATAGTTTCCGAGATAAGGACCATCGACATCTTACAATATTGGCTCTACTTCTAACTTGGGCCAAAATTGTAAAATGGTCTTATGAAATAGCGATTTTGTTCCAATTCACCTTCCAAGTAATATTCGGCATGCTAATTACATTGCCGATTGCCAAATTGCATTATCTCTTATAGTTTCCGAGATATGGACTATCGACATCTTACAATATTCGCTCTGATTCTATCTTGGGAAAAAATTGTCAAATGGTCTTATGAATTAGCGATTTCGTTCCAATTCACATACCAAGTAATATTCGGCATGCTAATTACGTTGCCGATTGCCAAATTGCCTTATCTCTTATAGTTTCCGAGATATGGGCAATCGAAAATTAACACGTTAGACTCTGTTTCTAACTTGGGTCAAAATTGTAAAATAGTCTTATGGATTAGCAATTTCGTTCCAATTCACATTTCAAGTAATATTTGGCACCATAATTAAGTTGCCGATTGCCAAATTGCATTATCTCTTATAGTTTCCGAGATATAGACTATCGACATTTTACAATATTGGCACTGCTTCTAACTTGGGTCAAAATTGTAAAATGGTCTTATGAATTAGCGATTTCTTTCCAATTCACATACCAAGTAATATTCGGCATGCTAATTACGTTGCCGAATGCCAAATTGCATTATCTCTTATAGTTTCCGAGATAGGGACTATGGACATCTTACAATATTACACTGCTTCTTACTTGGGTCAAAATTCTAAAATGGTCTTATGAATTAGCGATTTCGTTCCAATTCACATTCCAAGTAATATTCGGCATGCTAATTACATTGCCGGTTGCCAAATTGCATTATCTCTTATAGTTTCCGAGATATGGACCATCGACATCTTACAATATTGGCTCTGCTTCTAACTTGGGCCAAAATTGTAAAATGGTCTTATGAAATAGCGATTTTGTTCCAATTCACCTTCCAAGTAATATTCGGCATGCTAATTACATTGCCGATTGCCAAATTGCATTATCTCTTATAGATTCCGAGATATGGACTATCGACATCTTACAATATTCGCTCTGATTCTATCTTGGGAAAAAATTGTCAAATGGTCTTATGAATTAGCGATTTCGTTCCAATTCACATACCAAGTAATATTCGGCATGCTAATTACGTTGCCGATTGCCAAATTGCCTTATCTCTTATAGTTTCCGAGATATGGGCAATCGAAAATTAACACGTTAGACTCTGTTTCTAACTTGGGTCAAAATTGTAAAATAGTCTTATGGATTAGCAATTTCGTTCCAATTCACATTTCAAGTAATATTTGGCACCATAATTACGTTGCCGATTGCCAAATTGCATTATCTCTTATAGTTTCCGAGATATAGACTATCGACATTTTACAATATTGGCACTGCTTCTAACTTGGGTCAAAATTGTAAAATGGTCTTATGAATTAGCGATTTCTTTCCAATTCACATACCAAGTAATATTCGGCATGCTAATTACGTTGCCGAATGCCATATTGCATTATCTCTTATAGTTTCCGAGATAGGGACTATAGACATCTTACAATATTTACACTGCTTCTTACTTGGGTCAAAATTCTAAAATGGTCTTATGAATTAGCGATTTCGTTCCAATTCACCTTCCAAATAATATTCGCCATGCTTATTACATTACCTAATGCCAAATTGCATTATCTCTCATAGTTTCCGGGATATGGACCATCGACATCTTACAATATTCGCTATGACTCTAACTTGGGAAAAAATTGTCAAATGGTCTTATGAAATAGCGATTTCGTTCCAATTCACCTTCCAAGTAATATTCGGCATGCTAGTTACATTGCCTATTGCCAAATTGCATTATCTCTTATAGTTTCCGAGATATGGACCATCGACATCTTACAATATTGGCTCTGCTTCTAACTTGGGCCAAAATTGTAAAATGGTCTTATGAAAGAGCGATTTCGTTCCAATTCACCTTCCAAGTAATATTCGGCATGCTAATTACATTGCCTATTGCCAAATTGCATTATCTCTTATAGTTTCCGAGATATGGACTATCGACATCTTACAATATTCGCTATGACTCTAACTTGGGAAAAAATTGTCAACTGGTCTTATGAATTAGCGATTTCGTTCCAATTCACATACCAAGTAATATTCGGCATGCTAATTACGTTGCCGATTGCCAAATTGCCTTATCTCTTATAGTTTCCGAGATACGGACCATCGACATCTTACAATATTGGCTCTGCTTCTAACTTGGGCCAAAATTGTAAAATGATCTTATGAAATAGCGATTTTGTTCCAATTCACCTTCCAAGTAATATTCGGCATGCTAATTACATTGCCGATTGCCAAATTGCATTATCTCTTATAGTTTCCGAGATATGGACCATCGACATCTTACAATATTGGCTCTGCTTCTAACTTGGGCCAAAATTGTAAAATGGTCTTATGAAATAGCGATTTCGTTCCAATTCACCTTCCAAGTAATATTCGGCATGCTAATTACATTGCCTATTGCCTAATTGCATTATCTCTTATAGTTTCCGAGATATGGACTATCGACATCTTACAATATTCGCTATGATTCTAACTTGGGAAAAAATTGTTAAATGGTCTTATGAATTAGCGATTTCGTTCCAATTCACATTCCAAGTAATATTCGGCATGCTAGTTACATTGGCTATTGCCAAATTGCATTATCTCTTATAGTTTCCGAGATAAGGACATCGACATCTTACAATATTGGCTCTGCTTCTAACTTGGGCCAAAATTGTAAAATGGTCTTATAAAATAGCGATTTTGTTCCAATTCACCTTCCAAGTAATATTCGGCATGCTAATTACATTGCCGATTGCCAAATTGCATTATCTCTTATAGTTTCCGAGATATGGACTATCGACATCTTACAATATTCGCTCTGATTCTATCTTGGGAAAAAATTGTCAAATGGTCTTAGGAATTAGCGATTTCGTTCCAATTCACATACCAAGTAATATTCGGCATGCTAATTACGTTGCCGATTGCCAAATTGCCTTATCTCTTATAGTTTCCGAGATATGGGCAATCGAAAATTTACACGTTAGACTCTGTTTCTAACTTGGGTCAAAATTGTAAAATAGTCTTATGGATTAGCAATTTCGTTCCAATTCACATTTCAAGTAATATTTGGCACCATAATTACGTTGCCGATTGCCAAATTGCATTATCTCTTATAGTTTCCGAGATATGGACTATCGACATCTTACAATATTGGCACTGCTTCTAACTTGGGTCAAAATTGTAAAATGGTCTTATGAATTAGCGATTTCTTTCCAATTCACCTTCCAAATAATATTCGCCATGATAATTACATTACCTAATGCCAAATTGCATTATGTCTTATAGTTTCCGGGATATGGACCATCGACATCTTACAATATTGGCTCTGCTTCTAACTTGGGCTAGAGTTGTAAAATGGTCTTATGAATTAGCGATTTCGTTCCAATACACATTCCAAGTAATATTTGGCATGCTAATTACATTGCTTATTGCCAAATTGCATTATCTCATATAGTTTCCGAGATATGGACCATCGACATCTTACAATATTGGCTCTGCTTCTGACATGGGCTAAAGTTGTAAAATTGTCTTATGAATTAGCGATTTCGTTCCAATTCACATACCAAGTAATATTCGGCATGCTAATTACGTTGCCGATTGCCAAATTGCCTTATCTCTTATAGTTTCCGAGATATGGACTATCGACATCTTGCAATATTGGCACTGCTTCTAACTTGGGTCAAAATTGTAAAATGGTCTTATGAATTAGCGATTTCTTTCCAATTCACCTTCCAAATAATATTCGCCATGATAATTACATTACCTAATGCCAAATTGCATTATCTCTTATAGTTTCCGAGATATGGACCATCGACTTCTTACAATATTGGCTCTGCTTCTAACTTGAGCTAAGTTGTAAAATTGTCTTATGAATTAGCGATTTCGTTCCAATTCACATTCCAAGTAATATTCGGCATTCTAATTACGTTGCCGATTGCCAAATTGCATTATCTCTTATAGTTTCCGAGATATGGACCATCGACATCTTACAATATTGGCTCTGCTTCTAACTTGGGCTAGAGTTGTAAAATTGTCTTATGAATTAGCGATTTCGTTCCAATTCACATTCCAAGTAATATTCGGCATGCTAATTACGTTGCCGTTTGCCAAATTGCATTATCTCTTATAGTTTCCGAGATATGGACTATCGACATCTTACAATATTCGCTCTGCTTCTAACTTAGGTCAAAATTGTCAAATGGTCTTATGAATTAGCGATTTCGTTCCAATTCACCTTCCAAGTAATATTTGCCATGCTAATTATGTTGCCGATTGCCAAATTCCATTATCTCTTATAGTTTCCGAGATATGGACCATCGACATCTTACAATATTGGCTCTGCTTCTAACTTGGGCTAAAATTGTAAAATGGTCTTATGAATTAGCGATATCGTTCCAATTCACATTCCAAGTAATATTCGGCATGCTAATTACGTTGCCGATTGCCAAATAGCATTATCTCTTATAGTTTCCGAGATATGGACTATCGACATCTTTCAATATTCGCTCTGCTTCTAACTTAGGCCAAAATTGTCAAATGGTCTTATGAATTAGCGATTTCGTTCTAATTCACCTTCCAAGTAATATTCGGCATGCTAGTTACATTGGCTATTGCCAAATTGCATTATCTCTTATAGTTTCCGAGATATGGACTATCGACATCTTACAATATTGGCTCTGCTTCTAACTTGGGCCAAAATTGTCAAATGGTCTTATGAATTAGCGATTTCGTTCCAATTCACCTTCCAAGTAATATTCGCCATGCTATTTACATTGCCTATTGCCAAATTGCATTATCTCTTATAGATTCCGAGATATGGACCATCGACATCTTACAATATTGGCTCTGCTTCTAACTTGGGCCAAAATTGTCAAATGGTCTTATGAATTAGCGATTTCGTTCCAATTCACCTTCCAAGTAATATTCGCCATGCTATTTACATTGCCTATAGCCAAATTGCATTATCTCTTATAGTTTCCAATATATGGGCAATCGAAATTTTACACCTTAGACTCTGTTTCAAACTTGGGTCAAAATTGTAAAATGGTCTTATGAATTAGCGATTTCATTCCAATTCACATACCAAGTAATATTCGGCATGCTAATTACGTTGCCGATTGCCAAATTGCCTTATCTCTTATAGTTTCCGAGATACGGACCATCGACAACTTACAATATTGGCTCTGCTTCTAACTTGGGTCAAAATTGTAAAATGGTCTTATGAAATAGCGATTTCGTTCCAATTCACCTTCCAATATTCGGCATGCTAATTACATTGCCTATTGCCAAATTGCATTATCTCTTATAGTTTCCGAGATATGGACTATCGACATCTTACAATATTCGCTATGATTCTAACTTGGGAAAAAATTGTCAAATGGTCTTATGAATTAGCGATTTCGTTCCAATTCACATTCCAAGTAATATTCGGCATGCTAGTTACATTGGCTATTGCCAAATTGCATTATCTCTTATAGTTTCCGAGATATGGACCATCGACATCTTACAATATTGGCTCTGCTTCTAACTTGGGCCAAAATTGTAAAATGGTCTTATGAAATAGCGATTTTGTTCCAATTCACCTTCCAAGTAATATTCGGCATGCTAATTACATTGCCGATTGCCAAATTGCATTATCTCTTATAGTTTCCGAGATATGGACTATCGACATCTTACAATATTCGCTCTGATTCTATCTTGGGAAAAAATTGTCAAATGGTCTTATGAATTAGCGATTTCGTTCCAATTCACATACCAAGTAATATTCGGCATGCTAATTACGTTGCCGATTGCCAAATTGCCTTATCTCTTATAGTTTCCGAGATATGGGCAATCGAAAATTTACACGTTAGACTCTGTTTCTAACTTGGGTCAAAATTGTAAAATAGTCTTATGGATTAGCAATTTCGTTCCAATTCACATTTCAAGTAATATTTGGCACCATAATTACGTTGCCGATTGCCAAATTGCATTATCTCTTATAGTTTCCGAGATATAGACTATCGACATTTTACAATATTGGCACTGCTTCTAACTTGTGTCAAAATTGTAAAATGGTCTTATGAATTAGCGATTTCTTTCCAATTCACATACCAAGTAATACTCGGCATGCTAATTACGTTGCCGAATGCCAAATTGCATTATCTCTTATAGTTTCCGAGATATAGATCATCGACATCTTACAATATTGGCTCTGCTTCTAACTTGGGCTAAAGTTGAAAAATGGTCTTAAGGATTAACGATTTCGTTCCAATTCACAATCCAAGTAATATTCGGCATCCTAATTACGTTGCCGAGTTGTCAAATTGCATTATCTCTTATAGTTTCCGAGATATGGACTATCGACATCTTACAATATTGGCACTGCTTCTAACTTGGGTCAAAATTGTAAAATGGTTTTATGAATTAGCGATTTCGTTCCAATTCACATTCCAAATAATATTCGCCATGCTAATTACATTGTTTATTGCCAAATTGCATTATCTCTTATAGTTTCCGAGATATGGACCATCGACATCTTACAATATTGGCTCTGCTTCTGACATGGGCTAAAGTTGTAAAATTGTCTTATGAATTAGCGATTTCGTTCCAATTCACATTCCAAGTAATATTCGGCATGCTAATTACGTTGCCGTTTGCCAAATTGCATTATCTCTTATAGTTTCCGAGATATAGACTATCGACATTTTACAATATTGGCACTGCTTCTAACTTGGGTCAAAATTGTAAAATGGTCTTATGAAATAGCGATTTTGTTCCAATTCACCTTCCAAGTAATATTCGGCATGCTAATTACATTGCCGATTGCCAAATTGCATTATCTCTTATAGTTTCCGAGATATGGACCATCGACATCTTACAATATTGGCTCTGCTTCTAACTTGGGTCAAAATTGTAAAATGGTCTTATGAAATAGCGATTTCGTTCCAATTCACCTTCCAATATTCGGCATGCTAATTACATTGCCTATTGCCAAATTGCATTATCTCTTATAGTTTCCGAGATATGGACTATCGACATCTTACACTATTCGCTATGATTCTAACTTGGGAAAAAATTGTCAAATGGTCTTATGAATTAGCGATTTCGTTCCAATTCACATTCCAAGTAATATTCGGCATGCTAGTTACATTGGCTATTGCCAAATTGCATTATCTCTTATAGTTTCCGAGATATGGACCATCGACATCTTACAATATTGGCTCTGCTTCTAACTTGGGCCAAAATTGTAAAATGGTCTTATGAAATAGCGATTTTGTTCCAATTCACCTTCCAAGTAATATTCGACATGCTAATTACATTGCCGATTGCCAAATTGCATTATCTCTTATAGTTTCCGAGATATGGACTATCGACATCTTACAATATTCGCTCTGATTCTATCTTGGGAAAAAATTGTCAAATGGTCTTATGAATTAGCGATTTCGTTCCAATTCACATACCAAGTAATATTCGGCATGCTAATTACGTTGCCGATTGCCAAATTGCCTTATCTCTTATAGTTTCCGAGATATGGGCAATCGAAAATTTACACGTTAGACTCTGTTTCTAACTTGGGTCAAAATTGTAAAATAGTCTTATGGATTAGCAATTTCGTTCCAATTCACATTTCAAGTAATATTTGGCACCATAATTACGTTGCCGATTGCCAAATTGCATTATCTCTTATAGTTTCCGAGATATAGACTATCGACATTTTACAATATTGGCACTGCTTCTAACTTGGGTCAAAATTGTAAAATGGTCTTATGAATTAGCGATTTCTTTCCAATTCACATACCAAGTAATATTCGGCATGCTAATTACGTTGCCGAATGCCAAATTGCATTATCTCTTATAGTTTCCGAGATAGGGACTATAGACATCTTACAATATTTACACTGCTTCTTACTTGGGTCAAAATTCTAAAATGGTCTTATGAATTAGCGATTTCGTTCCAATTCACCTTCCAAATAATATTCGCCATGCTAATTACATTACCTAATGCCAAATTGCATTATCTCTCATAGTTTCCGGGATATGGACCATCGACATCTTACAATATTGGCTCTGCTTCTAACTTGGGCTAGAGTTGTAAAATGGTCTTATGAATTAAGGATTTCGTTCCAATACACATTCCAAGTAATATTTGGCATGCTAATTACATTGCTTATTGCCAAATTGCATTATCTCATATAGTTTCCGAGATATGGACCATCGACATCTTACAATATTGGCTCTACTTCTGACATGGGCTAAAGTTGTAAAATTGTCTTATGAATTAGCGATTTCGTTCCAATTCACTTTCCAAGTAATATTCGGCATCCTAATTACGTTGCCGAATGACAAATAGCATTATCTCTTATAGTTTCCGAGATATGGACTATCGACATCTTTCAATATTCGCTCTGCTTCTAACTTGGGCCAAAATTGTCAAATGGTCTTATGAATTAGCGATTTCGTTCCAATTCACCTTCCAAGTAATATTAGCCATGCTAAATACATTGCTTATAGCCAAATTGCATTATCTCTTATAGTTTCCGAGATATAGATCATCGGCATCTTACAATATTGGCTCTGCTTCTAACTTGGGCTAAAGTTGAAAAATGGTCTTATGGATTAACGATTTCGTTCCAATTCACAATCCAAGTAATATTCGGCATCCTAATTACGTTGCCGAGTTGTCAAATTGCATTATCTCTTATAGTTTCCGAGATATGGACTATCGACATCTTACAATATTGGCACTGCTTCTAACTTGGGTCAAAATTGTAAAATGGTTTTATGAATTAGCGATTTCGTTCCAATTCACATTCCAAATAATATTCGCCATGCTAATTACATTGTTTATTGCCAAATTGCATTATCTCTTATAGTTTCCGAGATATGGACCATCGACATCTTACAATATTGGCTCTGCTTCTGACATGGGCTAAAGTTGTAAAATTGTCTTATGAATTAGCGATTTCGTTCCAATTCACATTCCAAGTAATATTCGGCATGCTAATTACGTTGCCGTTTGCCAAATTGCATTATCTCTTATAGTTTCCGAGATATAGACTATCGACATTTTACAATATTGGCACTGCTTCTAACTTGGGTCAAAATTGTAAAATGGTCTTATGAATTAGCGATTTCTTTCCAATTCACCTTCCAAATAATATTCGCCATGATAATTACATTACCTAATGCCAAATTGCAGTATTTCTTATAGTTTCCGGGATATGGACCATCGACATCTTACAATATTGTCTCTGCTTCCTACTTGGGCTAGAGTTGTAAAATGGTCTTATGAATTAGCGATTTCGTTCCAATACAATTTCCAAGTAATATTCGGCATCCTAATTAGGTTGCCGATTGCCAAATAGCATTATCTCTTATAGTTTCCGAGATATGGACTATCGACATCTTACAATATTGGCTCTGCATCTAACTTGGGCTAAAGTTGTAAAATGGTCTTATGAATTAGCGATTTCGTTCCAATTCACTTTCCAAGTAATATTCGGCATGCTAATTACGTTGCCGATCGCCAAATTGCATTATCTCTTATAGTTTCCGAGATATGGACTATCGATATCTTTCAATATTCGCTCTGCTTCTAACTTAGGCCAAAATTGTCAAATGGTCTTATGAATTAGCGATTTCGTTCCAATTCACCTTCCAAGTAATATTCGCCATGCTAATTACATTGCCTATTGCCAAATTTCATTATCTCTTATAGTTTCCGAGATATGGACTATCGACATCTTACAATATTCGCTATGATTCTAACTCGGGAAAAAATTGTCAAATGGACTTATGAATTAGCGATTTCGTTCCAATTCACATACCAAGTAATATTCGGCATGCTAATTACGTTGCCGATTGCCAAATTGCCTTATCTCTTATATTTTCCGAGATATGGGCAATCGAAAATTTATACGTTAGACTCTGTTTCTAACTTGGGTCAAAATTGTAAAATAGTCTTATGGATTAGCAATTTCGTTCCAATTCACATTTCAAGTAATATTTGGCACCCTAATTACGTTGCCGATTGCCAAATTGCATTATCTCTTATAGTTTCCGAGATATGGACTATCGACTTCTTACAATATTGGCACTGCTTCTAACTTGGGTCAAAATTCTAAAATGGTCTTATGAATTAGCGATTTCGTTCCAATTCACCTTCCAAATAATATTCGCCATGCTAATTACATTACCTAATGCCAAATTGCATTATCTCTCATAGTTTCCGGGATATGGACCATCGACATCTTATAATATTGGCTCTGCTTCTAACTTGGGCTAGAGTTGTAAAATGGTCTTATGAATTAGGGATTTCGTTCCAATACACATTCCAAGTAATATTTGGCATGCTAATTACATTGCTTATTGCCAAATTGCATTATCTCATATAGTTTCCGAGATATGGACCATCGACATCTTACAATATTGGCTCTGCTTCTGACATGGGCTAAAGTTGTAAAATTGTCTTATGAATTAGCGATTTCGTTCCAATTCACTTTCCAAGTAATATTCGGCATCCTAATTACGTTGCCGAATGCCAAATAGCATTATCTCTTATAGTTTCCGAGACATGGACTATCGACATCTTACAATATTCGCTCTGCTTCTAACTTGAGCCAAAATTGTCAAATGGTCTTATGAATTAGCGATTTCGTTCCAATTCACCTTCCAAGTAATATTAGCCATGCTAAATACATTGCCTATAGCCAAATTGCATTATCTCTTATAGTTTCCGAGATATAGATCATCGACTTCTTACAATATTCGCTATGATTCTAACTCGGGAAAAAATTGTCAAATGGACTTATGAATTAGCGATTTCGTTCCAATTCACATACCAAGTAATATTCGGCATCCTAATTACGTTGCCGAATGCCAAATAGCATTATCTCTTATAGTTTCCGAGACATGGACTATCGACATCTTACAATATTCGCTCTGCTTCTAACTTGAGCCAAAATTGTCAAATGGTCTTATGAATTAGCGATTTCGTTCCAATTCACCTTCCAAGTAATATTAGCCATGCTAAATACATTGCCTATAGCCAAATTGCATTATCTCTTATAGTTTCCGAGATATAGATCATCGACTTCTTACAATATTCGCTATGATTCTAACTTGGGAAAAAATTGTCAATTGGTCTTATGAATTAGCGATTTCGTTATAATTCACATACCAAGTAATATTCGGCATGCTAATTACGTTGCCGATTGCCAAATTGAATTAGCTCTTATAGTTTCCGAGATATGGACTATCGACACCTTACAATATTGTCACTGCTTCTAACCTGGGTCAAAATTGTAAAATGGTCTTATGAATTAGCGATTTCTTTCCAATTCACCTTCCAAGTAATATTCGCCATGACAATTACATTACCTAATGCCAAATTGCATTATCTCTTATAGTTTCCGGGATATGGACCATCGACATCTTACAATATTAGCTCTGCTTCTAACTTGGGCCAAAATTGTCAAATGGTCTTATGAATTAGCGATTTCGTTCCAATTCACCTTCCAAGTAATATTCGCCATGCTAATTACATTGCCTATAGCCAAATTGCATTATCTCTTATAGTTTCCGATATATGGGCAATCGAAATTTTACACCTTAGAGTCTGTTTCAAACTTGGGTCAAAATTGTAAAATGGTCTTATGAATTAGCGATTTCGTTCCATTTCACATTCCAAGTAATATTCGGTATGCTAATTAGGTTGCCGATTGCCAAATTGCATTAACTCTTATAGTTTCCGAGATATGGGTAATCGAAATTTTACACCTTAGACTCTGTTTCAAACTTGGGTCAAAATTGTAAAATGGTCTTATGAATTAGCGATTTCGTTCCATTTCACATTCCAAGTAATATTCGGTATGCTAATTAGGTTGCCGATTGCCAAATTGCATTATCTCTTATAGTTTCCGAGATATGGACTATCGACATCTTACAATATTCGCTCTGCTTCTAACTTAGGTCAAAATTGTCAAATGGTCTTATGAATTAGCGATTTCGTTCCAATTCACCTTCCAAGTAATATTTGCCATGCTAATTATGTTGCCGATTGCCAAATTCCATTATCTCTTATAGTTTCCGAGATATAGACTATCGACATTTTACAATATTGGCACTGCTTCTAACTTGGGTCCAAATTGTAAAATCGTCTTATGAATTAGCGATTTCTTTCCAATTCACATACCAAGTAATATTCGGCATGCTAATTACGTTGCCGAATGCCAAATTGCATTATCTCTTATAGTTTCCGAGATAGGGACTATAGACATCTTACAATATTTACACTGCTTCTTACTTGGGTCAAAATTCTAAAATGGTCTTATGAATTAGCGATTTCGTTCCAATTCACCTTCCAAATAATATTCGCCATGCTAATTACATTACCTAATGCCAAATTGCATTATCTCTCATAGTTTCCGGGATATGGACCATCGACATCTTACAATATTGGCTCTGCTTCTAACTTGGGCTAGAGTTGTAAAATGGTCTTATGAATTAAGGATTTCGTTCCAATACACATTCCAAGTAATATTTGGCATGCTAATTACATTGCTTATTGCCAAATTGCATTATCTCATATAGTTTCCGAGATATGGACCATCGACATCTTACAATATTGGCTCTGCTTCTGACATGGGCTAAAGTTGTAAAATTGTCTTATGAATTAGCGATTTCGTTCCAATTCACTTTCCAAGTAATATTCGGCATCCTAATTACGTTGCCGAATGACAAATAGCATTATCTCTTATAGTTTCCGAGATATGGACTATCGACATCTTTCAATATTCGCTCCGCTTCTAACTTGGGCCAAAATTGTCAAATGGTCTTATGAATTAGCGATTTCGTTCCAATTCACCTTCCAAGTAATATTAGCCATGCTAATTACATTGCCTATTGCCAAATTGCATTATCTCTTATAGTTTCCGAGATATGGACCATCGACATCTTACAATATTGGCTCTGCTTCTGACATGGGCTAAAGTTGTAAAATTGTCTTATGAATTAGCGATTTCGTTCCAATTCACTTTCCAAGTAATATTCGGCATCCTAATTACGTTGCCGAATGACAAATAGCATTATCTCTTATAGTTTCCGAGATATGGACTATCGACATCTTTCAATATTCGCTCTGCTTCTAACTTGGGCCAAAATTGTCAAATGGTCTTATGAATTAGTGATTTCGTTCCAATTCACCTTCCAAATAATATTCGCCATGCTAATTACATTACCTAATGCCAAATTGCATTATCTCTCATAGCTTCCGGGATATGGACCATCGACATCTTACAATATTGGCTCTGCTTCTAACTTGGGCTAGAGTTGTAAAATGGTCTTATGAATTAAGGATTTCGTTCCAATACACATTCCAAGTAATATTTGGCATGCTAATTACATTGCTTATAGCCAAATTGCATTATCTCTTATAGTTTCCGAGATATAGATCATCGACATCTTACAATATTGGCTCTGCTTCTAACTTGGGCTAAAGTTGAAAAATGGTCTTATGGATTAACGATTTCGTTCCAATTCACAATCCAAGTAATATTCGGCATCCTAGTTACGTTGCCGAGTTGTCAAATTGCATTATCTCTTATAGTTTCCGAGATATGGACTATCGACATCTTACAATATTGGCACTGCTTCTAACTTGGGTCAAAATTGTAAAATGGTTTTATGAATTAGCGATTTCGTTCCAATTCACATTCCAAATAATATTCGCCATGCTAATTACATTGTTTATTGCCAAATTGCATTATCTCTTATAGTTTCCGAGATATGGACCATCGACATCTTACAATATTGGCTCTGCTTCTGACATGGGCTAAAGTTGTAAAATTGTCTTATGAATTAGCGATTTCGTTCCAATTCACATTCCAAGTAATATTCGGCATGCTAATTACGTTGCCGTTTGCCAAATTGCATTATCTCTTATAGTTTCCGAGATATAGACTATCGACATTTTACAATATTGGCACTGCTTCTAACTTGGGTCAAAATTGTAAAATGGTCTTATGAATTAGCGATTTCTTTCCAATTCACCTTCCAAATAATATTCGCCATGATAATTACATTACCTAATGCCAAATTGCAGTATTTCTTATAGTTTCCGGGATATGGACCATCGACATCTTACAATATTGTCTCTGCTTCCTACTTGGGCTAGAGTTGTAAAATGGTCTTATGAATTAGCGATTTCGTTCCAATACACTTTCCAAGTAATATTCGGCATCCTAATTAGGTTGCCGATTGCCAAATAGCATTATCTCTTATAGTTTCCGAGATATGGACTATCGACATCTTACAATATTGGCTCTGCATCTAACTTGGGCTAAAGTTGTAAAATGGTCTTATGAATTAGCGATTTCGTTCCAATTCACTTTCCAAGTAATATTCGGCATGCTAATTACGTTGCCGATCGCCAAATTGCATTATCTCTTATAGTTTCCGAGATATGAACTATCGACATCTTTCAATATTCGCTCTGCTTCTAACTTAGGCCAAAATTGTCAAATGGTCTTATAAATTAGCGATTTCGTTCCAATTCACCTTCCAAGTAATATTCGCCATGCTAATTACATTGCCTATTGCCAAATTGCATTATCTCTTATAGTTTCCGAGATATGGACTATCGACATCTTACAATATTCGCTATGATTCTAACTCGGGAAAAAATTGTCAAATGGACTTATGAATTAGCGATTTCGTTCCAATTCACATACCAAGTAATATTCGGCATGCTAATTACGTTGCCGATTGCCAAATTGCCTTATCTCTTATATTTTCCGAGATATGGGCAATCGAAAATTTACACGTTAGACTCTGTTTCTAACTTGGGTCAAAATTGTAAAATAGTCTTATGGATTAGCAATTTCGTTCCAATTCACATTTCAAGTAATATTTGGCACCCTAATTACGTTGCCGATTGCCAAATTGCATTATCTCTTATAGTTTCCGAGATATGGACTATCGACTTCTTACAATATTGGCACTGCTTCTAACTTGGGTCAAAATTCTAAAATGGTCTTATGAATTAGCGATTTCGTTCCAATTCACCTTCCAAATAATATTCGCCATGCTAATTACATTACCTAATGCCAAATTGCATTATCTCTCATAGTTTCCGGGATATGGACCATCGACATCTTATAATATTGGCTCTGCTTCTAACTTGGGCTAGAGTTGTAAAATGGTCTTATGAATTAGGGATTTCGTTCCAATACACATTCCAAGTAATATTTGGCATGCTAATTACATTGCTTATTGCCAAATTGCATTATCTCATATAGTTTCCGAGATATGGACCATCGACATCTTACAATATTGGCTCTGCTTCTGACATGGGCTAAAGTTGTAAAATTGTCTTATGAATTAGCGATTTCGTTCCAATTCACTTTCCAAGTAATATTCGGCATCCTAATTACGTTGCCGAATGCCAAATAGCATTATCTCTTATAGTTTCCGAGACATGGACTATCGACATCTTACAATATTCGCTCTGCTTCTAACTTGAGCCAAAATTGTCAAATGGTCTTATGAATTAGCGATTTCGTTCCAATTCACCTTCCAAGTAATATTAGCCATGCTAAATACATTGCCTGTAGCCAAATTGCATTATCTCTTATAGTTTCCCAGATATAGATCATCGACTTCTTACAATATTCGCTATGATTCTAACTTGGGAAAAAATTGTCAATTGGTCTTATGAATTAGCGATTTCGTTATAATTCACATACCAAGTAATATTCGGCATGCTAATTACGTTGCCGATTGCCAAATTGCATTATCTCTTATAGTTTCCGAGATATGGACTATCGACACCTTACAATATTGTCACTGCTTCTAACCTGGGTCAAAATTGTAAAATGGTCTTATGAATTAGCGATTTCTTTCCAATTCACCTTCCAAGTAATATTCGCCATGACAATTACATTACCTAATGCCAAATTGCATTATCTCTTATAGTTTCCGGGATATGGACCATCGACATCTTACAATATTAGCTCTGCTTCTAACTTAGGCCAAAATTGTCAAATGGTCTTATGAATTAGCGATTTCGTTCCAATTCACCTTCCAAGTAATATTCGCCATGCTAATTACATTGCCTATTGCCAAATTGCATTATCTCTTATAGTTTCCGAGATATGGACTATCGACATCTTACAATATTCGCTATGATTCTAACTCGGGAAAAAATTGTCAAATGGACTTATGAATTAGCGATTTCGTTCCAATTCACATACCAAGTAATATTCGGCATGCTAATTACGTTGCCGATTGCCAAATTGCCTTATCTCTTATATTTTCCGAGATATGGGCAATCGAAAATTTACACGTTAGACTCTGTTTCTAACTTGGGTCAAAATTGTAAAATAGTCTTATGGATTAGCAATTTCGTTCCAATTCACATTTCAAGTAATATTTGGCACCCTAATTACGTTGCCGATTGCCAAATTGCATTATCTCTTATAGTTTCCGAGATATGGACTATCGACTTCTTACAATATTGGCACTGCTTCTAACTTGGGTCAAAATTCTAAAATGGTCTTATGAATTAGCGATTTCGTTCCAATTCACCTTCCAAATAATATTCGCCATGCTAATTACATTACCTAATGCCAAATTGCATTATCTCTCATAGTTTCCGGGATATGGACCATCGACATCTTATAATATTGGCTCTGCTTCTAACTTGGGCTAGAGTTGTAAAATGGTCTTATGAATTAGGGATTTCGTTCCAATACACATTCCAAGTAATATTTGGCATGCTAATTACATTGCTTATTGCCAAATTGCATTATCTCATATAGTTTCCGAGATATGGACCATCGACATCTTACAATATTGGCTCTGCTTCTGACATGGGCTAAAGTTGTAAAATTGTCTTATGAATTAGCGATTTCGTTCCAATTCACTTTCCAAGTAATATTCGGCATCCTAATTACGTTGCCGAATGCCAAATAGCATTATCTCTTATAGTTTCCGAGACATGGACTATCGACATCTTACAATATTCGCTCTGCTTCTAACTTGAGCCAAAATTGTCAAATGGTCTTATGAATTAGCGATTTCGTTCCAATTCACCTTCCAAGTAATATTAGCCATGCTAAATACATTGCCTATAGCCAAATTGCATTATCTCTTATAGTTTCCGAGATATAGATCATCGACTTCTTACAATATTCGCTATGATTCTAACTTGGGAAAAAATTGTCAATTGGTCTTATGAATTAGCGATTTCGTTATAATTCACATACCAAGTAATATTCGGCATGCTAATTACGTTGCCGATTGCCAAATTGCATTATCTCTTATAGTTTCCGAGATATCGACTATCGACACCTTACAATATTGTCACTGCTTCTAACCTGGGTCAAAATTGTAAAATGGTCTTATGAATTAGCGATTTCTTTCCAATTCACCTTCCAAGTAATATTCGCCATGACAATTACATTACCTAATGCCAAATTGCTTTATCTCTTATAGTTTCCGGGATATGGACCATCGACATCTTACAATATTAGCTCTGCTTCTAACTTGGGCCAAAATTGTCAAATGGCCTTATGAATTAGCGATTTCGTTCCAATTCACCTTCCAAGTAATATTCGCCATGCTAATTAATTTGCCTATAGCCAAATTGCATTATCTCTTATAGTTTCCGATATATGGGCAATCGAAATTTTACACCTTAGAGTCTGTTTCAAACTTGGGTCAAAATTGTAAAATGGTCTTATGAATTAGCGATTTCGTTCCATTTCACATTCCAAGTAATATTCGGTATGCTAATTAGGTTGCCGATTGCCAAATTGCATTAACTCTTATAGTTTCCGAGATATGGGCAATCGAAATTTTACACCTTAGACTCTGTTTCAAACTTGGGTCAAAATTGTAAAATGGTCTTATGAATTAGCGATTTCGTTCCATTTCACATTCCAAGTAATATTCGGTATGCTAATTAGGTTGCCGATTGCCAAATTGCATTATCTCTTATAGTTTCCGAGATATGGACTATCGACATCTTACAATATTCGCTCTGCTTCTAACTTAGGTCAAAATTGTCAAATGGTCTTATGAATTAGCGATTTCGTTCCAATTCACCTTCCAAGTAATATTTGCCATGCTAATTATGTTGCCGATTGCCAAATTCCATTATCTCTTATAGTTTCCGAGATATGGACCATCGACATCTTACAATATTGGCTCTGCTTCTAACTTGGGCTAAAGTTGTAAAATGGTCTTATGAATTAGCGATATCGTTCCAATTCACATTCCAAGTAATATTCGGCATGCTAATTACGTTGCCGATTGCCAAATTGCATTATCTCTTATAGTTTACGAGATATGGACCATCGACATCTTACAATATTGGCTCTGCTTCTGACATGGGCTAAAATTGTTAAATTGTCTTATGAATTAGCGATTTCGTTCGAATTCATATTCCAAGTAATATTCGCCATGCTAATTACATTGCATATAGCCAAATTGCATTATCTCTTATAGTTTCCGATATATGGGCAATCGAAATTTTACACGTTAGACTCTGTTTCTAACTTGGATCAAAATTGTAAAATAGTCTTATGGATTAGCAATTTCGTTCCAATTCACATTTCAAGTAATATTTGGCACCATAATTACGTTGCCGATTGCCAAATTGCATTATCTCTTATAGTTTCCGATATATGGACTATCGACATCTTACAATATTGGCACTGCTTCTAACTTTTGTCAAAATTGTAAAATGGTCTTATGAATTAGCGATTTCGTTCCAATACACATTCCAAGTAATATTTGGCATGCTAACTACATTGCTTATTGCCAAATTGCATTATCTCATATAGTTTCCGAGATATGGACCATCGACATCTTACAATATTGGCTCTGCTTCTGACATGGGCTAAAGTTGTAAAATTGTCTTATGAATTAGCGATTTCGTTCCAATTCACTTTCCAAGTAATATTCGGCATCCTAATTAGGTTGCCGATTGCCAAATAGCATTATCTCTTATAGTTTCCGAGATATGGACTATCGACATCTTACAATATTGGCCCTGCATCTAACTTGGGCTATAGTTGTAAAATGGTCTTATGAATTAGCGATTTCGTTCCAATTCACTTTCCAAGTAATATTCGGCATGCTAATTACGTTGCCGATTGCCAAATTGCATTATCTCTTATAGTTTCCGAGATATGGACTATCGACATCTTTCAATATTCGCTCTGCTTCTAACTTAGGCCAAAATTGTCAAATGGTCTTATGAATTAGCGATTTCGTTCCAATTCACCTTCCAAGTAATATTCGCCATGCTAATTACATTGCCTATAGCCAAATTGCATTATCTCTTATAGTTTCCGAGATATGGGCAATCGAAATTTTACACCTTAGACTCTGTTTCAAACTTGGGTCAAAATTGTAAAATGGTCTTATGAATTAGCGATTTCGTTCCATTTCACATTCCAAGTAATATTCGGCTTGCCAAATAGGTTGCCGATTGCCAAATTGCATTATCTCCTATAGTTTGCGAGATATGGGCAATCGAAATTTTACACCTTAGGCTCTGTTTCTAACTTGGGTCAAAATTGTAAAATAGTCTTATGGATTATCAATTTCGTTCCAATTCACCTTCCAAATAATATTCGCCATGCTAATTACATTGCCTATTGCCAAATTGCATTATCTCTTATAGTTTCCGAGATATGGACTATCGACAGCTTACAATATTCGCTCTGATTCTAACTTGGGAAAAAATTGTCAAATGGTCTCATGAATTAGCGATTTCGTTCCAATTCACATTCCAAGTACTATTCGGCATGCTAATTACGTTGCCGATAGCCAAATTGCCTTATCTCTTATAGTTTCCGAGATATGGGCAATCGAAAATTTACATGTTAGACTCTGTTTCTAACTTGGGTCAAAATTGTGAAATAGTCTTATGGATTAGCAATTTCGCTCCAATTCACTTTCCAAGGAATATTCGGCATCCTAATTACGTTGCCGAATGACAAATAGCATTATCTCTTATAGTTTCCGAGATATGGACTATCGACATCTTACAATATTCGCTCTGCTTCTAACTTGGGCCAAAATTGTCAAATGGTCTTATGAATTACCGATTTCGTTCCAATTCACCTTCCAAGTAATATTAGCCATGCTAAATACATTGCCTATAGCCAAATTGCATTATCTCTTATAGTTTCCGAGATATAGATCATCGACATCTTACAATATTGGCTCTGCTTCTAACTTGGGCTAAAGTTGAAAAATGGTCTTATGGATTAGCGATTTCGTTCCAATTCACAGTCCAAGTAATATTCGGCATCCTAATTACGTTGCCGATTGTCAAATTGCATTATCTCTTATAGTTTCCGAGATATGGACTATCGACATCTTACAATATTGGCACTGCTTCTAACTTGGGTCAAAATTGTAAAATGGTCTTATGAATTAGCGATTTCGTTCCAATTCACATTCCAAATAATATTCGCCATGCTAATTACATTGTTTATTGCCAAATTGCATTATCTCTTATAGTTTCCGAGATATGGACCATCGATTTCTTACAATATTGGCTCTGCTTCTAACTTGAGCTAAAGTTGTAAAATTGTCTTATGAATTAGCGGTTTCGTTCCAATTCACATTCAAAGTAATATTCGGCATTCTAATTACGTTGCCGATTGCCAAATTGCATTATCTCTTATAGTTTCCGAGATATGGACCATCGATATCTTACAATATTGGCTCTGCTCCTAATTTGGGCTAGAGTTGTAAAATTGTCTTATGAATTAGCGATTTCGTTCCAATTCACATTCCAAGTAATATTCGGCATGCTAATTACGTTGCCGTTTGCCAAATTGCATTATCTCTTATAGTTTCCGAGATATGGACTATCGACATCTTACAATATTCGCTCTGCTTCTAACTTAGGTCAAAATTGTCAAATGGTCTTATGAATTAGCGATTTCGTTCCAATTCACCTTCCAAGTAATATTTGCCATGCTAATTATGTTGCCGATTGCCAAATTCCATTATCTCTTATAGTTTCCGAGATATGGACCATCGACATCTTACAATATTGGCTCTGCTTCTAACTTGGGCTAAAGTTGTAAAATGGTCTTATGAATTAGCGATATCGTTCCAATTCACATTCCAAGTAATATTCGGCATGCTAATTACGTTGCCGATTGCCAAATTGCATTATCTCTTATAGTTTACGAGATATGGACCATCGACATCTTACAATATTGGCTCTGCTTCTGACATGGGCTAAAGTTGTTAAATTGTCTTATGAATTAGCGATTTCGTTCGAATTCACATTCCAAGTAATATTCCGCATGCTAATTACGTTGCCGATTGCCAAATTGCATTATCTCTTATAGTTTCCGAGATATGGACCATCGACATCTTACAATATTGGCTCTGCTTCTAACTTGGGTCAAAATTGTAAAATGGTCTTATGAAATAGCGATTTCGTTCCAATTCAGCTTCCAATATTCGGCATGCTAATTACATTGCCTAATGCCAAATTGCATTATCTCTTATAGTTTCCGAGATATGGACTATCGACATCTTACAATATTCGCTATGATTCTAACTTGGGAAAAAATTGTCAAATGGTCTTATGAATTAGCGATTTCGTTCCAATTCACATTCCAAGTAATATTCGGCATGCTAGTTACATTGGCTATTGCCAAATTGCATTATCTCTTATAGTTTCTGAGATATGGACCATCGACATCTTACAATATTGGCTCTGCTTCTAACTTGGGCCAAAATTGTAAAATGGTCTTATGAAATAGCGATTTTGTTCCAATTCACCTTCCAAGTAATATTCGGCATGCTAATTACATTGCCGATTGCCAAATTGCATTATCTCTTATAGTTTCCGAGATATGGACTATCGACATCTTACAATATTCGCTCTGATTCTATCTTGGGAAAAAATTGTCAAATGGTCTTATGAATTAGCGATTTCGTTCCAATTCACATACCAAGTAATATTCGGCATGCTAATTACGTTGCCGATTGCCAAATTGCCTTATCTCTTATAGTTTCCGAGATATGGGCAATCGAAAATTTACACGTTAGACTCTGTTTCTAACTTGGGTCAAAATTGTAAAATAGTCTTATGGATTAGCAATTTCGTTCCAATTCACATTTCAAGTAATATTTGGCACCATAATTACGTTGCCGATTGCCAAATTGCATTATCTCTTATAGTTTCCGAGATATAGACTATCGACATTTTACAATATTGGCACTGCTTCTAACTTGGGTCAAAATTGTAAAATGGTCTTATGAATTAGCGATTTCTTTCCAATTCACATACCAAGTAATATTCGGCATGCTAATTACGTTGCCGAATGCCAAATTGCATTATCTCTTATAGTTTCCGAGATAGGGACTATAGACATCTTACAATATTTACACTGCTTCTTACTTGGGTCAAAATTCTAAAATGGTCTTATGAATTAGCGATTTCGTTCCAATTCACCTTCCAAATAATATTCGCCATGCTAATTACATTACCTAATGCCAAATTGCATTATCTCTCATAGTTTCCGGGATATGGACCATCGACATCTTACAATATTGGCTCTGCTTCTAACTTGGGCTAGAGTTGTAAAATGGTCTTATGAATTAAGGATCTCGTTCCAATACACATTCCAAGTAATATTTGGCATGCTAATTACATTGCTTATTGCCAAATTGCATTATCTCATATAGTTTCCGAGATATGGACCATCGACATCTTACAATATTGGCTCTGCTTCTGACATGGGCTAAAGTTGTAAAATTGTCTTATGAATTAGCGATTTCGTTCCAATTCACTTTCCAAGTAATATTCGGCATCCTAATTACGTTGCCGAATGACAAATAGCATTATTTCTTATAGTTTCCGAGATATGGACTATCGACATCTTTCAATATTCGCTCTGCTTCTAACTTGGGCCAAAATTGTCAAATGGTCTTATGAATTAGCGATTTCGTTCCAATTCACCTTCCAAGTAATATTAGCCATGCTAAATACATTGCCTATAGCCAAATTGCATTATCTCTTATAGTTTCCGAGATATAGATCATCGACATCTTACAATATTGGCTCTGCTTCTAACTTGGGCTAAAGTTGAAAAATGGTCTTATGGATTAACGATTTCGTTCCAATTCACAATCCAAGTAATATTCGGCATCCTAATTACGTTGCCGAGTTGTCAAATTGCATTATCTCTTATAGTTTCCGAGATATGGACTATCGACATCTTACAATATTGGCACTGCTTCTAACTTGGGTCAAAATTGTAAAATGGTTTTATGAATTAGCGATTTCGTTCCAATTCACATTCCAAATAATATTCGCCATGCTAATTACATTGTTTATTGCCAAATTGCATTATCTCTTATAGTTTCCGAGATATGGACCATCGACATCTTACAATATTGGCTCTGCTTCTGACATGGGCTAAAGTTGTAAAATTGTCTTATGAATTAGCGATTTCGTTCCAATTCACATTCCAAGTAATATTCGGCATGCTAATTACGTTGCCGTTTGCCAAATTGCATTATCTCTTATAGTTTCCGAGATATAGACTATCGACATTTTACAATATTGGCACTGCTTCTAACTTGGGTCAAAATTGTAAAATGGTCTTATGAATTAGCGATTTCTTTCCAATTCACCTTCCAAATAATATTCGCCATGATAATTACATTACCTAATGCCAAATTGCAGTATTTCTTATAGTTTCCGGGATATGGACCATCGACATCTTACAATATTGTCTCTGCTTCCTACTTGGGCTAGAGTTGTAAAATGGTCTTATGAATTAGCGATTTCGTTCCAATACACTTTCCAAGTAATATTCGGCATCCTAATTAGGTTGCCGATTGCCAAATAGCATTATCTCTTATAGTTTCCGAGATATGGACTATCGACATCTTACAATATTGGCTCTGCATCTAACTTGGGCTAAAGTTGTAAAATGGTCTTATGAATTAGCGATTTCGTTCCAATTCACTTTCCAAGTAATATTCGGCATGCTAATTACGTTGCCGATCGCCAAATTGCATTATCTCTTATAGTTTCCGAGATATGGACTATCGACATCTTTCAATATTCGCTCTGCTTCTAACTTAGGCCAAAATTGTCAAATGGTCTTATGAATTAGCGATTTCGTTCCAATTCACCTTCCAAGTAATATTCGCCATGCTAATTACATTGCCTATTGCCAAATTGCATTATCTCTTATAGTTTCCGAGATATGGACTATCGACATCTTACAATATTCGCTATGATTCTAACTCGGGAAAAAATTGTCAAATGGACTTATGAATTAGCGATTTCGTTCCAATTCACATACCAAGTAATATTCGGCATGCTAATTACGTTGCCGATTGCCAAATTGCCTTATCTCTTATATTTTCCGAGATATGGGCAATCGAAAATTTACACGTTAGACTCTGTTTCTAACTTGGGTCAAAATTGTAAAATAGTCTTATGGATTAGCAATTTCGTTCCAATTCACATTTCAAGTAATATTTGGCACCCTAATTACGTTGCCGATTGCCAAATTGCATTATCTCTTATAGTTTCCGAGATATGGACTATCGACTTCTTACAATATTGGCACTGCTTCTAACTTGGGTCAAAATTCTAAAATGGTCTTATGAATTAGCGATTTCGTTCCAATTCACCTTCCAAATAATATTCGCCATGCTAATTACATTACCTAATGCCAAATTGCATTATCTCTCATAGTTTCCGGGATATGGACCATCGACATCTTATAATATTGGCTCTGCTTCTAACTTGGGCTAGAGTTGTAAAATGGTCTTATGAATTAGGGATTTCGTTCCAATACACATTCCAAGTAATATTTGGCATGCTAATTACATTGCTTATTGCCAAATTGCATTATCTCATATAGTTTCCGAGATATGGACCATCGACATCTTACAATATTGGCTCTGCTTCTGACATGGGCTAAAGTTGTAAAATTGTCTTATGAATTAGCGATTTCGTTCCAATTCACTTTCCAAGTAATATTCGGCATCCTAATTACGTTGCCGAATGCCAAATAGCATTATCTCTTATAGTTTCCGAGACATGGACTCTCGACATCTTACAATATTCGCTCTGCTTCTAACTTGAGCCAAAATTGTCAAATGGTCTTATGAATTAGCGATTTCGTTCCATTTCACCTTCCAAGTAATATTAGCCATGCTAAATACATTGCCTATAGCCAAATTGCATTATCTCTTATAGTTTCCGAGATATAGATCATCGACTTCTTACAATATTCGCTATGATTCTAACTTGGGAAAAAATTGTCAATTGGTCTTATGAATTAGCGATTTCGTTATAATTCACATACCAAGTAATATTCGGCATGCTAATTACGTTGCCGATTGCCAAATTGCATTATCTCTTATAGTTTCCGAGATATGGACTATCGACACCTTACAATATTGTCACTGCTTCTAACCTGGGTCAAAATTGTAAAATGGTCTTATGAATTAGCGATTTCTTTCCAATTCACCTTCCAAGTAATATTCGCCATGACAATTACATTACCTAATGCCAAATTGCATTATCTCTTATAGTTTCCGGGATATGGACCATCGACATCTTACAATATTAGCTCTGCTTCTAACTTGGGCCAAAATTGTCAAATGGTCTTATGAATTAGCGATTTCGTTCCAATTCACCTTCCAAGTAATATTCGCCATGCTAATTACATTGCCTATAGCCAAATTGCATTATCTCTTATAGTTTCCGATATATGGGCAATCGAAATTTTACACCTTAGACTCTGTTTCAAACTTGGGTCAAAATTGTAAAATGGTCTTATGAATTAGCGATTTCGTTCCATTTCACATTCCAAGTAATATTCGGTATGCTAATTAGGTTGCCGATTGCCAAATTGCATTAACTCTTATAGTTTCCGAGATATGGGCAATCGAAATTTTACACCTTAGACTCTGTTTCAAACTTGGGTCAAAATTGTAAAATGGTCTTATGAATTAGCGATTTCGTTCCATTTCACATTCCAAGTAATATTCGGTATGCTAATTAGGTTGCCGATTGCCAAATTGCATTATCTCTTATAGTTTCCGAGATATGGACTATCGACATCTTACAATATTCGCTCTGCTTCTAACTTAGGTCAAAATTGTCAAATGGTCTTATGAATTAGCGATTTCGTTCCAATTCACCTTCCAAGTAATATTTGCCATGCTAATTATGTTGCCGATTGCCAAATTCCATTATCTCTTATAGATTCCGAGATATGGACCATCGACATCTTACAATATTGGCTCTGCTTCTAACTTGGGCTAAAGTTGTAAAATGGTCTTATGAATTAGCGATATCGTTCCAATTCACATTCCAAGTAATATTCGGCATGCTAATTACGTTGCCGATTGCCAAATTGCATTATCTCTTATAGTTTACGAGATATGGACCATCGACATCTTACAATATTGGCTCTGCTTCTGACATGGGCTAAAGTTGTTAAATTGTCTTATGAATTAGCGATTTCGTTCGAATTCACATTCCAAGTAATATTCGCCATGCTAATTACATTGCATATAGCCAAATTGCATTATCTCTTATAGTTTCCGATATATGGGCAATCGAAATTTTACACGTTAGACTCTGTTTCTAACTTGGATCAAAATTGTAAAATAGTCTTATGGATTAGCAATTTCGTTCCAATTCACATTTCAAGTAATATTTGGCACCATAATTACGTTGCCGATTGCCAAATTGCATTATCTCTTATAGTTTCCGATATATGGACTATCGACATCTTACAATATTGGCACTGCTTCTAACTTTTGTCAAAATTGTAAAATGGTCTTATGAATTAGCGATTTCGTTCCAATACACATTCCAAGTAATATTTGGCATGCTAATTACATTGCTTATTGCCAAATTGCATTATCTCATATAGTTTCCGAGATATGGACCATCGACATCTTACAATATTGGCTCTGCTTCTGACATGGGCTAAAGTTGTAAAATTGTCTTATGAATTAGCGATTTCGTTCCAATTCACTTTCCAAGTAATATTCGGCATCCTAATTAGGTTGCCGATTGCCAAATAGCATTATCTCTGATAGTTTCCGAGATATGGACTATCGACATCTTACAATATTCGCTCTGCTTCTAACTTGAGCCAAAATTGTCAAATGGTCTTATGAATTAGCGATTTCGTTCCAATTCACCTTCCAAGTAATATTAGCCATGCTAAATACATTGCCTATAGCCAAATTGCATTATCTCTTATAGTTTCCGAGATATAGATCATCGACTTCTTACAATATTCGCTATGATTCTAACTTGGGAAAAAATTGTCAATTGGTCTTATGAATTAGCGATTTCGTTATAATTCACATACCAAGTAATATTCGGCATGCTAATTACGTTGCCGATTGCCAAATTGCATTAGCTCTTATAGTTTCCGAGATATGGACTATCGACACCTTACAATATTGTCACTGCTTCTAACCTGGGTCAAAATTGTAAAATGGTCTTATGAATTAGCGATTTCTTTCCAATTCACCTTCCAAGTAATATTCGCCATGACAATTACATTACCTAATGCCAAATTGCATTATCTCTTATAGTTTCCGGGATATGGACCATCGACATCTTACAATATTAGCTCTGCTTCTAACTTAGGCCAAAATTGTCAAATGGTCTTATGAATTAGCGATTTCGTTCCAATTCACCTTCCAAGTAATATTCGCCATGCTAATTACATTGCCTATTGCCAAATTGCATTATCTCTTATAGTTTCCGAGATATGGACTATCGACATCTTACAATATTCGCTATGATTCTAACTCGGGAAAAAATTGTCAAATGGACTTATGAATTAGCGATTTCGTTCCAATTCACATACCAAGTAATATTCGGCATGCTAATTACGTTGCCGATTGCCAAATTGCCTTATCTCTTATATTTTCCGAGATATGGGCAATCGAAAATTTACACGTTAGACTCTGTTTCTAACTTGGGTCAAAATTGTAAAATAGTCTTATGGATTAGCAATTTCGTTCCAATTCACATTTCAAGTAATATTTGGCACCCTAATTACGTTGCCGATTGCCAAATTGCATTATCTCTTATAGTTTCCGAGATATGGACTATCGACTTCTTACAATATTGGCACTGCTTCTAACTTGGGTCAAAATTCTAAAATGGTCTTATGAATTAGCGATTTCGTTCCAATTCACCTTCCAAATAATATTCGCCATGCTAATTACATTACCTAATGCCAAATTGCATTATCTCTCATAGTTTCCGGGATATGGACCATCGACATCTTATAATATTGGCTCTGCTTCTAACTTGGGCTAGAGTTGTAAAATGGTCTTATGAATTAGGGATTTCGTTCCAATACACATTCCAAGTAATATTTGGCATGCTAATTACATTGCTTATTGCCAAATTGCATTATCTCATATAGTTTCCGAGATATGGACCATCGACATCTTACAATATTGGCTCTGCTTCTGACATGGGCTAAAGTTGTAAAATTGTCTTATGAATTAGCGATTTCGTTCCAATTCACTTTCCAAGTAATATTCGGCATCCTAATTACGTTGCCGAATGCCAAATAGCATTATCTCTTATAGTTTCCGAGACATGGACTATCGACATCTTACAATATTCGCTCTGCTTCTAACTTGAGCCAAAATTGTCAAATGGTCTTATGAATTAGCGATTTCGTTCCAATTCACCTTCCAAGTAATATTAGCCATGCTAAATACATTGCCTATAGCCAAATTGCATTATCTCTTATAGTTTCCGAGATATAGATCATCGACTTCTTACAATATTCGCTATGATTCTAACTTGGGAAAAAATTGTCAATTGGTCTTATGAATTAGCGATTTCGTTATAATTCACATACCAAGTAATATTCGGCATGCTAATTACGTTGCCGATTGCCAAATTGCATTATCTCTTATAGTTTCCGAGATATGGACTATCGACACCTTACAATATTGTCACTGCTTCTAACCTGGGTCAAAATTGTAAAATGGTCTTATGAATTAGCGATTTCTTTCCAATTCACCTTCCAAGTAATATTCGCCATGACAATTACATTACCTAATGCCAAATTGCATTATCTCTTATAGTTTCCGGGATATGGACCATCGACATCTTACAATATTAGCTCTGCTTCTAACTTGGGCCAAAATTGTCAAATGGTCTTATGAATTAGCGATTTCGTTCCAATTCACCTTCCAAGTAATATTCGCCATGCTAATTACATTGCCTATAGCCAAATTGCATTATCTCTTATAGTTTCCGATATATGGGCAATCGAAATTTTACACCTTAGAGTCTGTTTCAAACTTGGGTCAAAATTGTAAAATGGTCTTATGAATTAGCGATTTCGTTCCATTTCACATTCCAAGTAATATTCGGTATGCTAATTAGGTTGCCGATTGCCAAATTGCATTAACTCTTATAGTTTCCGAGATATGGGCAATCGAAATTTTACACCTTAGACTCTGTTTCAAACTTGGGTCAAAATTGTAAAATGGTCTTATGAATTAGCGATTTCGTTCCATTTCACATTCCAAGTAATATTCGGTATGCTAATTAGGTTGCCGATTGCCAAATTGCATTATCTCTTATAGTTTCCGAGATATGGACTATCGACATCTTACAATATTCGCTCTGCTTCTAACTTAGGTCAAAATTGTCAAATGGTCTTATGAATTAGCGATTTCGTTCCAATTCACCTTCCAAGTAATATTTGCCATGCTAATTATGTTGCCGATTGCCAAATTCCATTATCTCTTATAGTTTCCGAGATATGGACCATCGACATCTTACAATATTGGCTCTGCTTCTAACTTGGGCTAAAGTTGTAAAATGGTCTTATGAATTAGCGATATCGTTCCAATTCACATTCCAAGTAATATTCGGCATGCTAATTACGTTGCCGATTGCCAAATTGCATTATCTCTTATAGTTTACGAGATATGGACCATCGACATCTTACAATATTGGCTCTGCTTCTGACATGGGCTAAAGTTGTTAAATTGTCTTATGAATTAGCGATATCGTTCCAATTCACATTCCAAGTAATATTCGGCATGCTAGTTACATTGGCTATTGCCAAATTGCATTATCTCTTATAGTTTCCGAGATATGGACCATCGACATCTTACAATATTGGCTCTGCTTCTAACTTGGGCCAAAATTGTAAAATGGTCTTATGAAATAGCGATTTTGTTCCAATTCACCTTCCAAGTAATATTCGGCATGCTAATTACATTGCCGATTGCCAAATTGCATTATCTCTTATAGTTTCCGAGATATGGACTATCGACATCTTACAATATTCGCTCTGATTCTATCTTGGGAAAAAATTGTCAAATGGTCTTATGAATTAGCGATTTCGTTCCAATTCACATACCAAGTAATATTCGGCATGCTAATTACGTTGCCGATTGCCAAATTGCCTTATCTCTTATAGTTTCCGAGATATGGGCAATCGAAAATTTACACGTTAGACTCTGTTTCTAACTTGGGTCAAAATTGTAAAATAGTCTTATGGATTAGCAATTTCGTTCCAATTCACATTTCAAGTAATATTTGGCACCATAATTACGTTGCCGATTGCCAAATTGCATTATCTCTTATAGTTTCCGAGATATAGACTATCGACATTTTACAATATTGGCACTGCTTCTAACTTGGGTCAAAATTGTAAAATGGTCTTATGAATTAGCGATTTCTTTCCAATTCACATACCAAGTAATATTCGGCATGCTAATTACGTTGCCGAATGCCAAATTGCATTATCTCTTATAGTTTCCGAGATAGGGACTATAGACATCTTACAATATTTACACTGCTTCTTACTTGGGTCAAAATTCTAAAATGGTCTTATGAATTAGCGATTTCGTTCCAATTCACCTTCCAAATAATATTCGCCATGCTAATTACATTACCTAATGCCAAATTGCATTATCTCTCATAGTTTCCGGGATATGGACCATCGACATCTTACAATATTGGCTCTGCTTCTAACTTGGGCTAGAGTTGTAAAATGGTCTTATGAATTAAGGATTTCGTTCCAATACACATTCCAAGTAATATTTGGCATGCTAATTACATTGCTTATTGCCAAATTGCATTATCTCATATAGTTTCCGAGATATGGACCATCGACATCTTACAATATTGGCTCTGCTTCTGACATGGGCTAAAGTTGTAAAATTGTCTTATGAATTAGCGATTTCGTTCCAATTCACTTTCCAAGTAATATTCGGCATCCTAATTACGTTGCCGAATGACAAATAGCATTATCTCTTATAGTTTCCGAGATATGGACTATCGACATCTTTCAATATTCGCTCTGCTTCTAACTTGGGCCAAAATTGTCAAATGGTCTTATGAATTAGCGATTTCGTTCCAATTCACCTTCCAAGTAATATTAGCCATGCTAATTACATTGCCTATTGCCAAATTGCATTATCTCTTATAGTTTCCGAGATATGGACCATCGACATCTTACAATATTGGCTCTGCTTCTGACATGGGCTAAAGTTGTAAAATTGTCTTATGAATTAGCGATTTCGTTCCAATTCACTTTCCAAGTAATATTCGGCATCCTAATTACGTTGCCGAATGACAAATAGCATTATCTCTTATAGTTTCCGAGATATGGACTATCGACATCTTTCAATATTCGCTCTGCTTCTAACTTGGGCCAAAATTGTCAAATGGTCTTATGAATTAGTGATTTCGTTCCAATTCACCTTCCAAATAATATTCGCCATGCTAATTACATTACCTAATGCCAAATTGCATTATCTCTCATAGTTTCCGGGATATGGACCATCGACATCTTACAATATTGGCTCTGCTTCTAACTTGGGCTAGAGTTGTAAAATGGTCTTATGAATTAAGGATTTCGTTCCAATACACATTCCAAGTAATATTTGGCATGCTAATTACATTGCTTATAGCCAAATTGCATTATCTCTTATAGTTTCCGAGATATAGATCATCGACATCTTACAATATTGGCTCTGCTTCTAACTTGGGCTAAAGTTGAAAAATGGTCTTATGGATTAACGATTTCGTTCCAATTCACAATCCAAGTAATATTCGGCATCCTAATTACGTTGCCGAGTTGTCAAATTGCATTATCTCTTATAGTTTCCGAGATATGGACTATCGACATCTTACAATATTGGCACTGCTTCTAACTTGGGTCAAAATTGTAAAATGGTTTTATGAATTAGCGATTTCGTTCCAATTCACATTCCAAATAATATTCGCCATGCTAATTACATTGTTTATTGCCAAATTGCATTATCTCTTATAGTTTCCGAGATATGGACCATCGACATCTTACAATATTGGCTCTGCTTCTGACATGGGCTAAAGTTGTAAAATTGTCTTATGAATTAGCGATTTCGTTCCAATTCACATTCCAAGTAATATTCGGCATGCTAATTACGTTGCCGTTTGCCAAATTGCATTATCTCTTATAGTTTCCGAGATATAGACTATCGACATTTTACAATATTGGCACTGCTTCTAACTTGGGTCAAAATTGTAAAATGGTCTTATGAATTAGCGATTTCTTTCCAATTCACCTTCCAAATAATATTCGCCATGATAATTACATTACCTAATGCCAAATTGCAGTATTTCTTATAGTTTCCGGGATATGGACCATCGACATCTTACAATATTGTCTCTGCTTCCTACTTGGGCTAGAGTTGTAAAATGGTCTTATGAATTAGCGATTTCGTTCCAATACACTTTCCAAGTAATATTCGGCATCCTAATTAGGTTGCCGATTGCCAAATAGCATTATCTCTCATAGTTTCCGAGATATGGACTATCGACATCTTACAATATTGGCTCTGCATCTAACTTGGGCTAAAGTTGTAAAATGGTCTTATGAATTAGCGATTTCGTTCCAATTCACTTTCCAAGTAATATTCGGCATGCTAATTACGTTGCCGATCGCCAAATTGCATTATCTCTTATAGTTTCCGAGATATGGACTATCGACATCTTTCAATATTCGCTCTGCTTCTAACTTAGGCCAAAATTGTCAAATGGTCTTATAAATTAGCGATTTCGTTCCAATTCACCTTCCAAGTAATATTCGCCATGCTAATTACATTGCCTATTGCCAAATTGCATTATCTCTTATAGTTTCCGAGATATGGACTATCGACATCTTACAATATTCGCTATGATTCTAACTCGGGAAAAAATTGTCAAATGGACTTATGAATTAGCGATTTCGTTCCAATTCACATACCAAGTAATATTCGGCATGCTAATTACGTTGCCGATTGCCAAATTGCCTTATCTCTTATATTTTCCGAGATATGGGCAATCGAAAATTTACACGTTAGACTCTGTTTCTAACTTGGGTCAAAATTGTAAAATAGTCTTATGGATTAGCAATTTCGTTCCAATTCACATTTCAAGTAATATTTGGCACCCTAATTACGTTGCCGATTGCCAAATTGCATTATCTCTTATAGTTTCCGAGATATGGACTATCGACTTCTTACAATATTGGCACTGCTTCTAACTTGGGTCAAAATTCTAAAATGGTCTTATGAATTAGCGATTTCGTTCCAATTCACCTTCCAAATAATATTCGCCATGCTAATTACATTACCTAATGCCAAATTGCATTATCTCTCATAGTTTCCGGGATATGGACCATCGACATCTTATAATATTGGCTCTGCTTCTAACTTGGGCTAGAGTTGTAAAATGGTCTTATGAATTAGGGATTTCGTTCCAATACACATTCCAAGTAATATTTGGCATGCTAATTACATTGCTTATTGCCAAATTGCATTATCTCATATAGTTTCCGAGATATGGACCATCGACATCTTACAATATTGGCTCTGCTTCTGACATGGGCTAAAGTTGTAAAATTGTCTTATGAATTAGCGATTTCGTTCCAATTCACTCTCCAAGTAATATTCGGCATCCTAATTACGTTGCCGAATGCCAAATAGCATTATCTCTTATAGTTTCCGAGACATGGACTATCGACATCTTACAATATTCGCTCTGCTTCTAACTTGAGCCAAAATTGTCAAATGGTCTTATGAATTAGCGATTTCGTTCCAATTCACCTTCCAAGTAATATTAGCCATGCTAAATACATTGCCTATAGCCAAATTGCATTATCTCTTATAGTTTCCCAGATATAGATCATCGACTTCTTACAATATTCGCTATGATTCTAACTTGGGAAAAAATTGTCAATTGGTCTTATGAATTAGCGATTTCGTTATAATTCACATACCAAGTAATATTCGGCATGCTAATTACGTTGCCGATTGCCAAATTGCATTATCTCTTATAGTTTCCGAGATATGGACTATCGACACCTTACAATATTGTCACTGCTTCTAACCTGGGTCAAAATTGTAAAATGGTCTTATGAATTAGCGATTTCTTTCCAATTCACCTTCCAAGTAATATTCGCCATGACAATTACATTACCTAATGCCAAATTGCATTATCTCTTATAGTTTCCGGGATATGGACCATCGACATCTTACAATATTAGCTCTGCTTCTAACTTAGGCCAAAATTGTCAAATGGTCTTATGAATTAGCGATTTCGTTCCAATTCACCTTCCAAGTAATATTCGCCATGCTAATTACATTGCCTATTGCCAAATTGCATTATCTCTTATAGTTTCCGAGATATGGACTATCGACATCTTACAATATTCGCTATGATTCTAACTCGGGAAAAAATTGTCAAATGGACTTATGAATTAGCGATTTCGTTCCAATTCACATACCAAGTAATATTCGGCATGCTAATTACGTTGCCGATTGCCAAATTGCCTTATCTCTTATATTTTCCGAGATATGGGCAATCGAAAATTTACACGTTAGACTCTGTTTCTAACTTGGGTCAAAATTGTAAAATAGTCTTATGGATTAGCAATTTCGTTCCAATTCACATTTCAAGTAATATTTGGCACCCTAATTACGTTGCCGATTGCCAAATTGCATTATCTCTTATAGTTTCCGAGATATGGACTATCGACTTCTTACAATATTGGCACTGCTTCTAACTTGGGTCAAAATTCTAAAATGGTCTTATGAATTAGCGATTTCGTTCCAATTCACCTTCCAAATAATATTCGCCATGCTAATTACATTACCTAATGCCAAATTGCATTATCTCTCATAGTTTCCGGGATATGGACCATCGACATCTTATAATATTGGCTCTGCTTCTAACTTGGGCTAGAGTTGTAAAATGGTCTTATGAATTAGGGATTTCGTTCCAATACACATTCCAAGTAATATTTGGCATGCTAATTACATTGCTTATTGCCAAATTGCATTATCTCATATAGTTTCCGAGATATGGACCATCGACATCTTACAATATTGGCTCTGCTTCTGACATGGGCTAAAGTTGTAAAATTGTCTTATGAATTAGCGATTTCGTTCCAATTCACTTTCCGAGTAATATTCGGCATCCTAATTACGTTGCCGAATGCCAAATAGCATTATCTCTTATAGTTTCCGAGACATGGACTATCGACATCTTACAATATTCGCTCTGCTTCTAACTTGAGCCAAAATTGTCAAATGGTCTTATGAATTAGCGATTTCGTTCCAATTCACCTTCCAAGTAATATTAGCCATGCTAAATACATTGCCTATAGCCAAATTGCATTATCTCTTATAGTTTCCGAGATATAGATCATCGACTTCTTACAATATTCGCTATGATTCTAACTTGGGAAAAAATTGTCAATTGGTCTTATGAATTAGCGATTTCGTTATAATTCACATACCAAGTAATATTCGGCATGCTAATTACGTTGCCGATTGCCAAATTGCATTATCTCTTATAGTTTCCGAGATATGGACTATCGACACCTTACAATATTGTCACTGCTTCTAACCTGGGTCAAAATTGTAAAATGGTCTTATGAATTAGCGATTTCTTTCCAATTCACCTTCCAAGTAATATTCGCCATGACAATTACATTACCTAATGCCAAATTGCTTTATCTCTTATAGTTTCCGGGATATGGACCATCGACATCTTACAATATTAGCTCTGCTTCTAACTTGGGCCAAAATTGTCAAATGGCCTTATGAATTAGCGATTTCGTTCCAATTCACCTTCCAAGTAATATTCGCCATGCTAATTAATTTGCCTATAGCCAAATTGCATTATCTCTTATAGTTTCCGATATATGGGCAATCGAAATTTTACACCTTAGAGTCTGTTTCAAACTTGGGTCAAAATTGTAAAATGGTCTTATGAATTAGCGATTTCGTTCCATTTCACATTCCAAGTAATATTCGGTATGCTAATTAGGTTGCCGATTGCCAAATTGCATTAACTCTTATAGTTTCCGAGATATGGGCAATCGAAATTTTACACCTTAGACTCTGTTTCAAACTTGGGTCAAAATTGTAAAATGGTCTTATGAATTAGCGATTTCGTTCCATTTCACATTCCAAGTAATATTCGGTATGCTAATTAGGTTGCCGATTGCCAAATTGCATTATCTCTTATAGTTTCCGAGATATGGACTATCGACATCTTACAATATTCGCTCTGCTTCTAACTTAGGTCAAAATTGTCAAATGGTCTTATGAATTAGCGATTTCGTTCCAATTCACCTTCCAAGTAATATTTGCCATGCTAATTATGTTGCCGATTGCCAAATTCCATTATCTCTTATAGTTTCCGAGATATGGACCATCGACATCTTACAATATTGGCTCTGCTTCTAACTTGGGCTAAAGTTGTAAAATGGTCTTATGAATTAGCGATATCGTTCCAATTCACATTCCAAGTAATATTCGGCATGCTAATTACGTTGCCGATTGCCAAATTGCATTATCTCTTATAGTTTACGAGATATGGACCATCGACATCTTACAATATTGGCTCTGCTTCTGACATGGGCTAAAATTGTTAAATTGTCTTATGAATTAGCGATTTCGTTCGAATTCATATTCCAAGTAATATTCGCCATGCTAATTACATTGCATATAGCCAAATTGCATTATCTCTTATAGTTTCCGATATATGGGCAATCGAAATTTTACACGTTAGACTCTGTTTCTAACTTGGATCAAAATTGTAAAATAGTCTTATGGATTAGCAATTTCGTTCCAATTCACATTTCAAGTAATATTTGGCACCATAATTACGTTGCCGATTGCCAAATTGCATTATCTCTTATAGTTTCCGATATATGGACTATCGACATCTTACAATATTGGCACTGCTTCTAACTTTTGTCAAAATTGTAAAATGGTCTTATGAATTAGCGATTTCGTTCCAATACACATTCCAAGTAATATTTGGCATGCTAACTACATTGCTTATTGCCAAATTGCATTATCTCATATAGTTTCCGAGATATGGACCATCGACATCTTACAATATTGGCTCTGCTTCTGACATGGGCTAAAGTTGTAAAATTGTCTTATGAATTAGCGATTTCGTTCCAATTCACTTTCCAAGTAATATTCGGCATCCTAATTAGGTTGCCGATTGCCAAATAGCATTATCTCTTATAGTTTCCGAGATATGGACTATCGACATCTTACAATATTGGCCCTGCATCTAACTTGGGCTATAGTTGTAAAATGGTCTTATGAATTAGCGATTTCGTTCCAATTCACTTTCCAAGTAATATTCGGCATGCTAATTACGTTGCCGATTGCCAAATTGCATTATCTCTTATAGTTTCCGAGATATGGACTATCGACATCTTTCAATATTCGCTCTGCTTCTAACTTAGGCCAAAATTGTCAAATGGTCTTATGAATTAGCGATTTCGTTCCAATTCACCTTCCAAGTAATATTCGCCATGCTAATTACATTGCCTATAGCCAAATTGCATTATCTCTTATAGTTTCCGAGATATGGGCAATCGAAATTTTACACCTTAGACTCTGTTTCAAACTTGGGTCAAAATTGTAAAATGGTCTTATGAATTAGCGATTTCGTTCCATTTCACATTCCAAGTAATATTCGGCTTGCCAATTAGGTTGCCGATTGCCAAATTGCATTATCTCCTATAGTTTGCGAGATATGGGCAATCGAAATTTTACACCTTAGGCTCTGTTTCTAACTTGGGTCAAAATTGTAAAATAGTCTTATGGATTATCAATTTCGTTCCAATTCACCTTCCAAATAATATTCGCCATGCTAATTACATTGCCTATTGCCAAATTGCATTATCTCTTATAGTTTCCGAGATATGGACTATCGACAGCTTACAATATTCGCTCTGATTCTAACTTGGGAAAAAATTGTCAAATGGTCTCATGAATTAGCGATTTCGTTCCAATTCACATTCCAAGTACTATTCGGCATGCTAATTACGTTGCCGATAGCCAAATTGCCTTATCTCTTATAGTTTCCGAGATATGGGCAATCGAAAATTTACACGTTAGACTCTGTTTCTAACTTGGGTCAAAATTGTGAAATAGTCTTATGGATTAGCAATTTCGCTCCAATTCACTTTCCAAGGAATATTCGGCATCCTAATTACGTTGCCGAATGACAAATAGCATTATCTCTTATAGTTTCCGAGATATGGACTATCGACATCTTACAATATTCGCTCTGCTTCTAACTTGGGCCAAAATTGTCAAATGGTCTTATGAATTACCGATTTCGTTCCAATTCACCTTCCAAGTAATATTAGCCATGCTAAATACATTGCCTATAGCCAAATTGCATTATCTCTTATAGTTTCCGAGATATAGATCATCGACATCTTACAATATTGGCTCTGCTTCTAACTTGGGCTAAAGTTGAAAAATGGTCTTATGGATTAGCGATTTCGTTCCAATTCACAGTCCAAGTAATTTTCGGCATCCTAATTACGTTGCCGATTGTCAAATTGCATTATCTCTTATAGTTTCCGAGATATGGACTATCGACATCTTACAATATTGGCACTGCTTCTAACTTGGGTCAAAATTGTAAAATGGTCTTATGAATTAGCGATTTCGTTCCAATTCACATTCCAAATAATATTCGCCATGCTAATTACATTGTTTATTGCCAAATTGCATTATCTCTTATAGTTTCCGAGATATGGACCATCGATATCTTACAATATTGGCTCTGCTTCTAACTTGAGCTAAAGTTGTAAAATTGTCTTATGAATTAGCGGTTTCGTTCCAATTCACATTCAAAGTAATATTCGGCATTCTAATTACGTTGCCGATTGCCAAATTGCATTATCTCTTATAGTTTCCGAGATATGGACCATCGATATCTTACAATATTGGCTCTGCTCCTAATTTGGGCTAGAGTTGTAAAATTGTCTTATGAATTAGCGATTTCGTTCCAATTCACATTCCAAGTAATATTCGGCATGCTAATTACGTTGCCGTTTGCCAAATTGCATTATCTCTTATAGTTTCCGAGATATGGACTATCGACATCTTACAATATTCGCTCTGCTTCTGACATGGGCTAAAGTTGTTAAATTGTCTTATGAATTAGCGATTTCGTTCGAATTCACATTCCAAGTAATATTCCGCATGCTAATTACGTTGCCGATTGCCAAATTGCATTATCTCTTATAGTTTCCGAGATATGGACCATCGACATCTTACAATATTGGCTCTGCTTCTAACTTGGGTCAAAATTGTAAAATGGTCTTATGAAATAGCGATTTCGTTCCAATTCAGCTTCCAATATTCGGCATGCTAATTACATTGCCTATTGCCAAATTGCATTATCTCTTATAGTTTCCGAGATATGGACTATCGACATCTTACAATATTCGCTATGATTCTAACTTGGGAAAAAATTGTCAAATGGTCTTATGAATTAGCGATTTCGTTCCAATTCACATTCCAAGTAATATTCGGCATGCTAGTTACATTGGCTATTGCCAAATTGCATTATCTCTTATAGTTTCTGAGATATGGACCATCGACATCTTACAATATTGGCTCTGCATCTAACTTGGGCCAAAATTGTAAAATGGTCTTATGAAATAGCGATTTTGTTCCAATTCACCTTCCAAGTAATATTCGGCATGCTAATTATATTGCCGATTGCCAAATTGCATTATCTCTTATAGTTTCCGAGATATGGACTATCGACATCTTACAATATTCGCTCTGATTCTATCTTGGGAAAAAATTGTCAAATGGTCTTATGAATTAGCGATTTCGTTCCAATTCACTTTCCAAGTAATATTCGGCATGCTAATTACGTTGCCGATTGCCAAATTGCCTTATCTCTTATAGTTTCCGAGATATGGGCAATCGAAAATTTACACGTTAGACTCTGTTTCTAACTTGGGTCAAAATTGTAAAATAGTCTTATGGATTAGCAATTTCGTTCCAATTCACATTTCAAGTAATATTTGGCACCATAATTACGTTGCCGATTGCCAAATTGCATTATCTCTTATAGTTTCCGAGATATAGACTATCGACATTTTACAATATTGGCACTGCTTCTAACTTGGGTCAAAATTGTAAAATGGTCTTATGAATTAGCGATTTCTTTCCAATTCACATACCAAGTAATATTCGGCATGCTAATTACGTTGCCGAATGCCAAATTGCATTATCTCTTATAGTTTCCGAGATAGGGACTATAGACATCTTACAATATTTACACTGCTTCTTACTTGGGTCAAAATTCTAAAATGGTCTTATGAATTAGCGATTTCGTTCCAATTCACCTTCCAAATAATATTCGCCATGCTAATTACATTACCTAATGCCAAATTGCATTATCTCTCATAGTTTCCGGGATATGGACCATCGACATCTTACAATATTGGCTCTGCTTCTAACTTGGGCTAGAGTTGTAAAATGGTCTTATGAATTAAGGATCTCGTTCCAATACACATTCCAAGTAATATTTGGCATGCTAATTACATTGCTTATTGCCAAATTGCATTATCTCATATAGTTTCCGAGATATGGACCATCGACATCTTACAATATTGGCTCTGCTTCTGACATGGGCTAAAGTTGTAAAATTGTCTTATGAATTAGCGATTTCGTTCCAATTCACTTTCCAAGTAATATTCGGCATCCTAATTACGTTGCCGAATGACAAATAGCATTATTTCTTATAGTTTCCGAGATATGGACTATCGACATCTTTCAATATTCGCTCTGCTTCTAACTTGGGCCAAAATTGTCAAATGGTCTTATGAATTAGCGATTTCGTTCCAATTCACCTTCCAAGTAATATTAGCCATGCTAAATACATTGCCTATAGCCAAATTGCATTATCTCTTATAGTTTCCGAGATATAGATCATCGACATCTTACAATATTGGCTCTGCTTCTAACTTGGGCTAAAGTTGAAAAATGGTCTTATGGATTAACGATTTCGTTCCAATTCACAATCCAAGTAATATTCGGCATCCTAATTACGTTGCCGAGTTGTCAAATTGCATTATCTCTTATAGTTTCCGAGATATGGACTATCGACATCTTACAATATTGGCACTGCTTCTAACTTGGGTCAAAATTGTAAAATGGTTTTATGAATTAGCGATTTCGTTCCAATTCACATTCCAAATAATATTCGCCATGCTAATTACATTGTTTATTGCCAAATTGCATTATCTCTTATAGTTTCCGAGATATGGACCATCGACATCTTACAATATTGGCTCTGCTTCTGACATGGGCTAAAGTTGTAAAATTGTCTTATGAATTAGCGATTTCGTTCCAATTCACATTCCAAGTAATATTCGGCATGCTAATTACGTTGCCGTTTGCCAAATTGCATTATCTCTTATAGTTTCCGAGATATGGACTATCGACATCTTTCAATATTCGCTCTGCTTCTAACTTAGGCCAAAATTGTCAAATGGTCTTATGAATTAGCGATTTCGTTCCAATTCACCTTCCAAATAATATTCGCCATGATAATAACATTACCTAATGCCAAATTGCAGTATTTCTTATAGTTTCCGGGATATGGACCATCGACATCTTACAATATTGTCTCTGCTTCCTACTTGGGCTAGAGTTGTAAAATGGTCTTATGAATTAGCGATTTCGTTCCAATACACTTTCCAAGTAATATTCGGCATCCTAATTAGGTTGCCGATTGCCAAATAGCATTATCTCTTATAGTTTCCGAGATATGGACTATCGACATCTTACAATATTGGCTCTGCATCTAACTTGGGCTAAAGTTGTAAAATGGTCTTATGAATTAGCGATTTCGTTCCAATTCACTTTCCAAGTAATATTCGGCATGCTAATTACGTTGCCGATCGCCAAATTGCATTATCTCTTATAGTTTCCGAGATATGGACTATCGACATCTTTCAATATTCGCTCTGCTTCTAACTTAGGCCAAAATTGTCAAATGGTCTTATGAATTAGCGATTTCGTTCCAATTCACCTTCCAAGTAATATTCGCCATGCTAATTACATTGCCTATTGCCAAATTGCATTATCTCTTATAGTTTCCGAGATATGGACTATCGACATCTTACAATATTCGCTATGATTCTAACTCGGGAAAAAATTGTCAAATGGACTTATGAATTAGCGATTTCGTTCCAATTCACATACCAAGTAATATTCGGCATGCTAATTACGTTGCCGATTGCCAAATTGCCTTATCTCTTATATTTTCCGAGATATGGGCAATCGAAAATTTACACGTTAGACTCTGTTTCTAACTTGGGTCAAAATTGTAAAATAGTCTTATGGATTAGCAATTTCGTTCCAATTCACATTTCAAGTAATATTTGGCACCCTAATTACGTTGCCGATTGCCAAATTGCATTATCTCTTATAGTTTCCGAGATATGGACTATCGACTTCTTACAATATTGGCACTGCTTCTAACTTGGGTCAAAATTCTAAAATGGTCTTATGAATTAGCGATTTCGTTCCAATTCACCTTCCAAATAATATTCGCCATGCTAATTACATTACCTAATGCCAAATTGCATTATCTCTCATAGTTTCCGGGATATGGACCATCGACATCTTATAATATTGGCTCTGCTTCTAACTTGGGCTAGAGTTGTAAAATGGTCTTATGAATTAGGGATTTCGTTCCAATACACATTCCAAGTAATATTTGGCATGCTAATTACATTGCTTATTGCCAAATTGCATTATCTCATATAGTTTCCGAGATATGGACCATCGACATCTTACAATATTGGCTCTGCTTCTGACATGGGCTAAAGTTGTAAAATTGTCTTATGAATTAGCGATTTCGTTCCAATTCACTTTCCAAGTAATATTCGGCATCCTAATTACGTTGCCGAATGCCAAATAGCATTATCTCTTATAGTTTCCGAGACATGGACTCTCGACATCTTACAATATTCGCTCTGCTTCTAACTTGAGCCAAAATTGTCAAATGGTCTTATGAATTAGCGATTTCGTTCCATTTCACCTTCCAAGTAATATTAGCCATGCTAAATACATTGCCTATAGCCAAATTGCATTATCTCTTATAGTTTCCGAGATATAGATCATCGACTTCTTACAATATTCGCTATGATTCTAACTTGGGAAAAAATTGTCAATTGGTCTTATGAATTAGCGATTTCGTTATAATTCACATACCAAGTAATATTCGGCATGCTAATTACGTTGCCGATTGCCAAATTGCATTATCTCTTATAGTTTCCGAGATATGGACTATCGACACCTTACAATATTGTCACTGCTTCTAACCTGGGTCAAAATTGTAAAATGGTCTTATGAATTAGCGATTTCTTTCCAATTCACCTTCCAAGTAATATTCGCCATGACAATTACATTACCTAATGCCAAATTGCATTATCTCTTATAGTTTCCGGGATATGGACCATCGACATCTTACAATATTAGCTCTGCTTCTAACTTGGGCCAAAATTGTCAAATGGTCTTATGAATTAGCGATTTCGTTCCAATTCACCTTCCAAGTAATATTCGCCATGTTAATTACATTGCCTATAGCCAAATTGCATTATCTCTTATAGTTTCCGATATATGGGCAATCGAAATTTTACACCTTAGACTCTGTTTCAAACTTGGGTCAAAATTGTAAAATGGTCTTATGAATTAGCGATTTCGTTCCATTTCACATTCCAAGTAATATTCGGTATGCTAATTAGGTTGCCGATTGCCAAATTGCATTAACTCTTATAGTTTCCGAGATATGGGCAATCGAAATTTTACACCTTAGACTCTGTTTCAAACTTGGGTCAAAATTGTAAAATGGTCTTATGAATTAGCGATTTCGTTCCATTTCACATTCCAAGTAATATTCGGTATGCTAATTAGGTTGCCGATTGCCAAATTGCATTATCTCTTATAGTTTCCGAGATATGGACTATCGACATCTTACAATATTCGCTCTGCTTCTAACTTAGGTCAAAATTGTCAAATGGTCTTATGAATTAGCGATTTCGTTCCAATTCACCTTCCAAGTAATATTTGCCATGCTAATTATGTTGCCGATTGCCAAATTCCATTATCTCTTATAGATTCCGAGATATGGACCATCGACATCTTACAATATTGGCTCTGCTTCTAACTTGGGCTAAAGTTGTAAAATGGTCTTATGAATTAGCGATATCGTTCCAATTCACATTCCAAGTAATATTCGGCATGCTAATTACGTTGCCGATTGCCAAATTGCATTATCTCTTATAGTTTACGAGATATGGACCATCGACATCTTACAATATTGGCTCTGCTTCTGACATGGGCTAAAGTTGTTAAATTGTCTTATGAATTAGCGATTTCGTTCGAATTCACATTCCAAGTAATATTCGCCATGCTAATTACATTGCATATAGCCAAATTGCATTATCTCTTATAGTTTCCGATATATGGGCAATCGAAATTTTACACGTTAGACTCTGTTTCTAACTTGGATCAAAATTGTAAAATAGTCTTATGGATTAGCAATTTCGTTCCAATTCACATTTCAAGTAATATTTGGCACCATAATTACGTTGCCGATTGCCAAATTGCATTATCTCTTATAGTTTCCGATATATGGACTATCGACATCTTACAATATTGGCACTGCTTCTAACTTTTGTCAAAATTGTAAAATGGTCTTATGAATTAGCGATTTCGTTCCAATACACATTCCAAGTAATATTTGGCATGCTAATTACATTGCTTATTGCCAAATTGCATTATCTCATATAGTTTCCGAGATATGGACCATCGACATCTTACAATATTGGCTCTGCTTCTGACATGGGCTAAAGTTGTAAAATTGTCTTATGAATTAGCGATTTCGTTCCAATTCACTTTCCAAGTAATATTCGGCATCCTAATTAGGTTGCCGATTGCCAAATAGCATTATCTCTGATAGTTTCCGAGATATGGACTATCGACATCTTACAATATTGGCCCTGCATCTAACTTGGGCTATAGTTGTAAAATGGTCTTATGAATTAGCGATTTCGTTCCAATTCACTTTCCAAGTAATATTCGGCATGCTAATTACGTTGCCGATTGCCAAATTGCATTATCTCTTATAGTTTCCGAGATATGGACTATCGACATCTTTCAATATTCGCTCTGCTTCTAACTTAGGCCAAAATTGTCAAATGGTCTTATGAATTAGCGATTTCGTTCCAATTCACCTTCCAAGTAATATTCGCCATGCTAATTACATTGCCTATAGCCAAATTGCATTATCTCTTATAGTTTCCGAGATATGGGCAATCGAAATTTTACACCTTAGACTCTGTTTCAAACTTGGGTCAAAATTGTAAAATGGTCTTATGAATTAGCGATTTCGTTCCATTTCACATTCCAAGTAATATTCGGCATGCTAATTACGTTGCCGATCGCCAAATTGCATTATCTCTTATAGTTTCCGAGATATGGACTATCGACATCTTTCAATATTCGCTCTGCTTCTAACTTAGGCCAAAATTGTCAAATGGTCTTATAAATTAGCGATTTCGTTCCAATTCACCTTCCAAGTAATATTCGCCATGCTAATTACATTGCCTATTGCCAAATTGCATTATCTCTTATAGTTTCCGAGATATGGACTATCGACATCTTACAATATTCGCTATGATTCTAACTCGGGAAAAAATTGTCAAATGGACTTATGAATTAGCGATTTCGTTCCAATTCACATACCAAGTAATATTCGGCATGCTAATTACGTTGCCGATTGCCAAATTGCCTTATCTCTTATATTTTCCGAGATATGGGCAATCGAAAATTTACACGTTAGACTCTGTTTCTAACTTGGGTCAAAATTGTAAAATAGTCTTATGGATTAGCAATTTCGTTCCAATTCACATTTCAAGTAATATTTGGCACCCTAATTACGTTGCCGATTGCCAAATTGCATTATCTCTTATAGTTTCCGAGATATGGACTATCGACTTCTTACAATATTGGCACTGCTTCTAACTTGGGTCAAAATTCTAAAATGGTCTTATGAATTAGCGATTTCGTTCCAATTCACCTTCCAAATAATATTCGCCATGCTAATTACATTACCTAATGCCAAATTGCATTATCTCTCATAGTTTCCGGGATATGGACCATCGACATCTTATAATATTGGCTCTGCTTCTAACTTGGGCTAGAGTTGTAAAATGGTCTTATGAATTAGGGATTTCGTTCCAATACACATTCCAAGTAATATTTGGCATGCTAATTACATTGCTTATTGCCAAATTGCATTATCTCATATAGTTTCCGAGATATGGACCATCGACATCTTACAATATTGGCTCTGCTTCTGACATGGGCTAAAGTTGTAAAATTGTCTTATGAATTAGCGATTTCGTTCCAATTCACTTTCCAAGTAATATTCGGCATCCTAATTACGTTGCCGAATGCCAAATAGCATTATCTCTTATAGTTTCCGAGACATGGACTATCGACATCTTACAAAATTCGCTCTGCTTCTATCTTGAGCCAAAATTGTCAAATGGTCTTATGAATTAGCGATTTCGTTCCAATTCACCTTCCAAGTAATATTAGCCATGCTAAATACATTGCCTATAGCCAAATTGCATTATCTCTTATAGTTTCCCAGATATAGATCATCGACTTCTTACAATATTCGCTATGATTCTAACTTGGGAAAAAATTGTCAATTGGTCTTATGAATTAGCGATTTCGTTATAATTCACATACCAAGTAATATTCGGCATGCTAATTACGTTGCCGATTGCCAAATTGCATTATCTCTTATAGTTTCCGAGATATGGACTATCGACACCTTACAATATTGTCACTGCTTCTAACCTGGGTCAAAATTGTAAAATGGTCTTATGAATTAGCGATTTCTTTCCAATTCACCTTCCAAGTAATATTCGCCATGACAATTACATTACCTAATGCCAAATTGCATTATCTCTTATAGTTTCCGGGATATGGACCATCGACATCTTACAATATTAGCTCTGCTTCTAACTTAGGCCAAAATTGTCAAATGGTCTTATGAATTAGCGATTTCGTTCCAATTCACCTTCCAAGTAATATTCGCCATGCTAATTACATTGCCGATTGCCAAATTGCATTATCTCTTATAGTTTCCGATATATGGGCAATCGAAATTTTACACCTTAGAGTCTGTTTCAAACTTGGGTCAAAATTGTAAAATGGTCTTATGAATTAGCGATTTCGTTCCATTTCACATTCCAAGTAATATTCGGTATGCTAATTAGGTTGCCGATTGCCAAATTGCATTAACTCTTATAGTTTCCGAGATATGGGCAATCGAAATTTTACACCTTAGACTCTGTTTCAAACTTGGGTCAAAATTGTAAAATGGTCTTATGAATTAGCGATTTCGTTCCATTTCACATTCCAAGTAATATTCGGTATGCTAATTAGGTTGCCGATTGCCAAATTGCATTATCTCTTATAGTTTCCGAGATATGGACTATCGACATCTTACAATATTCGCTCTGCTTCTAACTTAGGTCAAAATTGTCAAATGGTCTTATGAATTAGCGATTTCGTTCCAATTCACCTTCCAAGTAATATTTGCCATGCTAATTATGTTGCCGATTGCCAAATTCCATTATCTCTTATAGTTTCCGAGATATGGACCATCGACATCTTACAATATTGGCTCTGCTTCTAACTTGGGCTAAAGTTGTAAAATGGTCTTATGAATTAGCGATATCGTTCCAATTCACATTCCAAGTAATATTCGGCATGCTAATTACGTTGCCGATTGCCAAATTGCATTATCTCTTATAGTTTACGAGATATGGACCATCGACATCTTACAATATTGGCTCTGCTTCTGACATGGGCTAAAATTGTTAAATTGTCTTATGAATTAGCGATTTCGTTCGAATTCATATTCCAAGTAATATTCGCCATGCTAATTACATTGCATATAGCCAAATTGCATTATCTCTTATAGTTTCCGATATATGGGCAATCGAAATTTTACACGTTAGACTCTGTTTCTAACTTGGATCAAAATTGTAAAATAGTCTTATGGATTAGCAATTTCGTTCCAATTCACATTTCAAGTAATATTTGGCACCATAATTACGTTGCCGATTGCCAAATTGCATTATCTCTTATAGTTTCCGATATATGGACTATCGACATCTTACAATATTGGCACTGCTTCTAACTTTTGTCAAAATTGTAAAATGGTCTTATGAATTAGCGATTTCGTTCCAATACACATTCCAAGTAATATTTGGCATGCTAACTACATTGCTTATTGCCAAATTGCATTATCTCATATAGTTTCCGAGATATGGACCATCGACATCTTACAATATTGGCTCTGCTTCTGACATGGGCTAAAGTTGTAAAATTGTCTTATGAATTAGCGATTTCGTTCCAATTCACTTTCCAAGTAATATTCGGCATCCTAATTAGGTTGCCGATTGCCAAATAGCATTATCTCTTATAGTTTCCGAGATATGGACTATCGACATCTTACAATATTGGCCCTGCATCTAACTTGGGCTATAGTTGTAAAATGGTCTTATGAATTAGCGATTTCGTTCCAATTCACTTTCCAAGTAATATTCGGCATGCTAATTACGTTGCCGATTGCCAAATTGCATTATCTCTTATAGTTTCCGAGATATGGACTATCGACATCTTTCAATATTCGCTCTGCTTCTAACTTAGGCCAAAATTGTCAAATGGTCTTATGAATTAGCGATTTCGTTCCAATTCACCTTCCAAGTAATATTCGCCATGCTAATTACATTGCCTATAGCCAAATTGCATTATCTCTTATAGTTTCCGAGATATGGGCAATCGAAATTTTACACCTTAGACTCTGTTTCAAACTTGGGTCAAAATTGTAAAATGGTCTTATGAATTAGCGATTTCGTTCCATTTCACATTCCAAGTAATATTCGGCTTGCCAATTAGGTTGCCGATTGCCAAATTGCATTATCTCCTATAGTTTGCGAGATATGGGCAATCGAAATTTTACACCTTAGGCTCTGTTTCTAACTTGGGTCAAAATTGTAAAATAGTCTTATGGATTATCAATTTCGTTCCAATTCACCTTCCAAATAATATTCGCCATGCTAATTACATTGCCTATTGCCAAATTGCATTATCTCTTATAGTTTCCGAGATATGGACTATCGACAGCTTACAATATTCGCTCTGATTCTAACTTGGGAAAAAATTGTCAAATGGTCTCATGAATTAGCGATTTCGTTCCAATTCACATTCCAAGTACTATTCGGCATGCTAATTACGTTGCCGATAGCCAAATTGCCTTATCTCTTATAGTTTCCGAGATATGGGGCAATCGAAAATTTACACGTTAGACTCTGTTTCTAACTTGGGTCAAAATTGTGAAATAGTCTTATGGATTAGCAATTTCGCTCCAATTCACTTTCCAAGGAATATTCGGCATCCTAATTACGTTGCCGAATGACAAATAGCATTATCTCTTATAGTTTCCGAGATATGGACTATCGACATCTTACAATATTCGCTCTGCTTCTAACTTGGGCCAAAATTGTCAAATGGTCTTATGAATTACCGATTTCGTTCCAATTCACCTTCCAAGTAATATTAGCCATGCTAAATACATTGCCTATAGCCAAATTGCATTATCTCTTATAGTTTCCGAGATATAGATCATCGACATCTTACAATATTGGCTCTGCTTCTAACTTGGGCTAAAGTTGAAAAATGGTCTTATGGATTAGCGATTTCGTTCCAATTCACAGTCCAAGTAATTTTCGGCATCCTAATTACGTTGCCGATTGTCAAATTGCATTATCTCTTATAGTTTCCGAGATATGGACTATCGACATCTTACAATATTGGCACTGCTTCTAACTTGGGTCAAAATTGTAAAATGGTCTTATGAATTAGCGATTTCGTTCCAATTCACATTCCAAATAATATTCGCCATGCTAATTACATTGTTTATTGCCAAATTGCATTATCTCTTATAGTTTCCGAGATATGGACCATCGATTTCTTACAATATTGGCTCTGCTTCTAACTTGAGCTAAAGTTGTAAAATTGTCTTATGAATTAGCGGTTTCGTTCCAATTCACATTCAAAGTAATATTCGGCATTCTAATTACGTTGCCGATTGCCAAATTGCATTATCTCTTATAGTTTCCGAGATATGGACCATCGATATCTTACAATATTGGCTCTGCTCCTAATTTGGGCTAGAGTTGTAAAATTGTCTTATGAATTAGCGATTTCGTTCCAATTCACATTCCAAGTAATATTCGGCATGCTAATTACGTTGCCGTTTGCCAAATTGCATTATCTCTTATAGTTTCCGAGATATGGACTATCGACATCTTACAATATTCGCTCTGCTTCTGACATGGGCTAAAGTTGTTAAATTGTCTTATGAATTAGCGATTTCGTTCGAATTCACATTCCAAGTAATATTCCGCATGCTAATTACGTTGCCGATTGCCAAATTGCATTATCTCTTATAGTTTCCGAGATATGGACCATCGACATCTTACAATATTGGCTCTGCTTCTAACTTGGGTCAAAATTGTAAAATGGTCTTATGAAATAGCGATTTCGTTCCAATTCAGCTTCCAATATTCGGCATGCTAATTACATTGCCTATTGCCAAATTGCATTATCTCTTATAGTTTCCGAGATATGGACTATCGACATCTTACAATATTCGCTATGATTCTAACTTGGGAAAAAATTGTCAAATGGTCTTATGAATTAGCGATTTCGTTCCAATTCACATTCCAAGTAATATTCGGCATGCTAGTTACATTGGCTATTGCCAAATTGCATTATCTCTTATAGTTTCTGAGATATGGACCATCGACATCTTACAATATTGGCTCTGCTTCTAACTTGGGCCAAAATTGTAAAATGGTCTTATGAAATAGCGATTTTGTTCCAATTCACCTTCCAAGTAATATTCGGCATGCTAATTACATTGCCGATTGCCAAATTGCATTATCTCTTATAGTTTCCGAGATATGGACTATCGACATCTTACAATATTCGCTCTGATTCTATCTTGGGAAAAAATTGTCAAATGGTCTTATGAATTAGCGATTTCGTTCCAATTCACATACCAAGTAATATTCGGCATGCTAATTACGTTGCCGATTGCCAAATTGCCTTATCTCTTATAGTTTCCGAGATATGGGCAATCGAAAATTTACACGTTAGACTCTGTTTCTAACTTGGGTCAAAATTGTAAAATAGTCTTATGGATTAGCAATTTCGTTCCAATTCACATTTCAAGTAATATTTGGCACCATAATTACGTTGCCGATTGCCAAATTGCATTATCTCTTATAGTTTCCGAGATATAGACTATCGACATTTTACAATATTGGCACTGCTTCTAACTTGGGTCAAAATTGTAAAATGGTCTTATGAATTAGCGATTTCTTTCCAATTCACATACCAAGTAATATTCGGCATGCTAATTACGTTGCCGAATGCCAAATTGCATTATCTCTTATAGTTTCCGAGATAGGGACTATAGACATCTTACAATATTTACACTGCTTCTTACTTGGGTCAAAATTCTAAAATGGTCTTATGAATTAGCGATTTCGTTCCAATTCACCTTCCAAATAATATTCGCCATGCTAATTACATTACCTAATGCCAAATTGCATTATCTCTCATAGTTTCCGGGATATGGACCATCGACATCTTACAATATTGGCTCTGCTTCTAACTTGGGCTAGAGTTGTAAAATGGTCTTATGAATTAAGGATCTCGTTCCAATACACATTCCAAGTAATATTTGGCATGCTAATTACATTGCTTATTGCCAAATTGCATTATCTCATATAGTTTCCGAGATATGGACCATCGACATCTTACAATATTGGCTCTGCTTCTGACATGGGCTAAAGTTGTAAAATTGTCTTATGAATTAGCGATTTCGTTCCAATTCACTTTCCAAGTAATATTCGGCATCCTAATTACGTTGCCGAATGACAAATAGCATTATTTCTTATAGTTTCCGAGATATGGACTATCGACATCTTTCAATATTCGCTCTGCTTCTAACTTGGGCCAAAATTGTCAAATGGTCTTATGAATTAGCGATTTCGTTCCAATTCACCTTCCAAGTAATATTAGCCATGCTAAATACATTGCCTATAGCCAAATTGCATTATCTCTTATAGTTTCCGAGATATAGATCATCGACATCTTACAATATTGGCTCTGCTTCTAACTTGGGCTAAAGTTGAAAAATGGTCTTATGGATTAACGATTTCGTTCCAATTCACAATCCAAGTAATATTCGGCATCCTAATTACGTTGCCGAGTTGTCAAATTGCATTATCTCTTATAGTTTCCGAGATATGGACTATCGACATCTTACAATATTGGCACTGCTTCTAACTTGGGTCAAAATTGTAAAATGGTTTTATGAATTAGCGATTTCGTTCCAATTCACATTCCAAATAATATTCGCCATGCTAATTACATTGTTTATTGCCAAATTGCATTATCTCTTATAGTTTCCGAGATATGGACCATCGACATCTTACAATATTGGCTCTGCTTCTGACATGGGCTAAAGTTGTAAAATTGTCTTATGAATTAGCGATTTCGTTCCAATTCACATTCCAAGTAATATTCGGCATGCTAATTACGTTGCCGTTTGCCAAATTGCATTATCTCTTATAGTTTCCGAGATATAGACTATCGACATTTTACAATATTGGCACTGCTTCTAACTTGGGTCAAAATTGTAAAATGGTCTTATGAATTAGCGATTTCTTTCCAATTCACCTTCCAAATAATATTCGCCATGATAATTACATTACCTAATGCCAAATTGCAGTATTTCTTATAGTTTCCGGGATATGGACCATCGACATCTTACAATATTGTCTCTGCTTCCTACTTGGGCTAGAGTTGTAAAATGGTCTTATGAATTAGCGATTTCGTTCCAATACACTTTCCAAGTAATATTCGGCATCCTAATTAGGTTGCCGATTGCCAAATAGCATTATCTCTTATAGTTTCCGAGATATGGACTATCGACATCTTACAATATTGGCTCTGCATCTAACTTGGGCTAAAGTTGTAAAATGGTCTTATGAATTAGCGATTTCGTTCCAATTCACTTTCCAAGTAATATTCGGCATGCTAATTACGTTGCCGATCGCCAAATTGCATTATCTCTTATAGTTTCCGAGATATGGACTATCGACATCTTTCAATATTCGCTCTGCTTCTAACTTAGGCCAAAATTGTCAAATGGTCTTATGAATTAGCGATTTCGTTCCAATTCACCTTCCAAGTAATATTCGCCATGCTAATTACATTGCCTATTGCCAAATTGCATTATCTCTTATAGTTTCCGAGATATGGACTATCGACATCTTACAATATTCGCTATGATTCTAACTCGGGAAAAAATTGTCAAATGGACTTATGAATTAGCGATTTCGTTCCAATTCACATACCAAGTAATATTCGGCATGCTAATTACGTTGCCGATTGCCAAATTGCCTTATCTCTTATATTTTCCGAGATATGGGCAATCGAAAATTTACACGTTAGACTCTGTTTCTAACTTGGGTCAAAATTGTAAAATAGTCTTATGGATTAGCAATTTCGTTCCAATTCACATTTCAAGTAATATTTGGCACCCTAATTACGTTGCCGATTGCCAAATTGCATTATCTCTTATAGTTTCCGAGATATGGACTATCGACTTCTTACAATATTGGCACTGCTTCTAACTTGGGTCAAAATTCTAAAATGGTCTTATGAATTAGCGATTTCGTTCCAATTCACCTTCCAAATAATATTCGCCATGCTAATTACATTACCTAATGCCAAATTGCATTATCTCTCATAGTTTCCGGGATATGGACCATCGACATCTTATAATATTGGCTCTGCTTCTAACTTGGGCTAGAGTTGTAAAATGGTCTTATGAATTAGGGATTTCGTTCCAATACACATTCCAAGTAATATTTGGCATGCTAATTACATTGCTTATTGCCAAATTGCATTATCTCATATAGTTTCCGAGATATGGACCATCGACATCTTACAATATTGGCTCTGCTTCTGACATGGGCTAAAGTTGTAAAATTGTCTTATGAATTAGCGATTTCGTTCCAATTCACTTTCCAAGTAATATTCGGCATCCTAATTACGTTGCCGAATGCCAAATAGCATTATCTCTTATAGTTTCCGAGACATGGACTCTCGACATCTTACAATATTCGCTCTGCTTCTAACTTGAGCCAAAATTGTCAAATGGTCTTATGAATTAGCGATTTCGTTCCATTTCACCTTCCAGGTAATATTAGCCATGCTAAATACATTGCCTATAGCCAAATTGCATTATCTCTTATAGTTTCCGAGATATAGATCATCGACTTCTTACAATATTCGCTATGATTCTAACTTGGGAAAAAATTGTCAATTGGTCTTATGAATTAGCGATTTCGTTATAATTCACATACCAAGTAATATTCGGCATGCTAATTACGTTGCCGATTGCCAAATTGCATTATCTCTTATAGTTTCCGAGATATGGACTATCGACACCTTACAATATTGTCACTGCTTCTAACCTGGGTCAAAATTGTAAAATGGTCTTATGAATTAGCGATTTCTTTCCAATTCACCTTCCAAGTAATATTCGCCATGACAATTACATTACCTAATGCCAAATTGCATTATCTCTTATAGTTTCCGGGATATGGACCATCGACATCTTACAATATTAGCTCTGCTTCTAACTTGGGCCAAAATTGTCAAATGGTCTTATGAATTAGCGATTTCGTTCCAATTCACCTTCCAAGTAATATTCGCCATGCTAATTACATTGCCTATAGCCAAATTGCATTATCTCTTATAGTTTCCGATATATGGGCAATCGAAATTTTACACCTTAGACTCTGTTTCAAACTTGGGTCAAAATTGTAAAATGGTCTTATGAATTAGCGATTTCGTTCCATTTCACATTCCAAGTAATATTCGGTATGCTAATTAGGTTGCCGATTGCCAAATTGCATTAACTCTTATAGTTTCCGAGATATGGGCAATCGAAATTTTACACCTTAGACTCTGTTTCAAACTTGGGTCAAAATTGTAAAATGGTCTTATGAATTAGCGATTTCGTTCCATTTCACATTCCAAGTAATATTCGGTATGCTAATTAGGTTGCCGATTGCCAAATTGCATTATCTCTTATAGTTTCCGAGATATGGACTATCGACATCTTACAATATTCGCTCTGCTTCTAACTTAGGTCAAAATTGTCAAATGGTCTTATGAATTAGCGATTTCGTTCCAATTCACCTTCCAAGTAATATTTGCCATGCTAATTATGTTGCCGATTGCCAAATTCCATTATCTCTTATAGATTCCGAGATATGGACCATCGACATCTTACAATATTGGCTCTGCTTCTAACTTGGGCTAAAGTTGTAAAATGGTCTTATGAATTAGCGATATCGTTCCAATTCACATTCCAAGTAATATTCGGCATGCTAATTACGTTGCCGATTGCCAAATTGCATTATCTCTTATAGTTTACGAGATATGGACCATCGACATCTTACAATATTGGCTCTGCTTCTGACATGGGCTAAAGTTGTTAAATTGTCTTATGAATTAGCGATTTCGTTCGAATTCACATTCCAAGTAATATTCGCCATGCTAATTACATTGCATATAGCCAAATTGCATTATCTCTTATAGTTTCCGATATATGGGCAATCGAAATTTTACACGTTAGACTCTGTTTCTAACTTGGATCAAAATTGTAAAATAGTCTTATGGATTAGCAATTTCGTTCCAATTCACATTTCAAGTAATATTTGGCACCATAATTACGTTGCCGATTGCCAAATTGCATTATCTCTTATAGTTTCCGATATATGGACTATCGACATCTTACAATATTGGCACTGCTTCTAACTTTTGTCAAAATTGTAAAATGGTCTTATGAATTAGCGATTTCGTTCCAATACACATTCCAAGTAATATTTGGCATGCTAATTACATTGCTTATTGCCAAATTGCATTATCTCATATAGTTTCCGAGATATGGACCATCGACATCTTACAATATTGGCTCTGCTTCTGACATGGGCTAAAGTTGTAAAATTGTCTTATGAATTAGCGATTTCGTTCCAATTCACTTTCCAAGTAATATTCGGCATCCTAATTAGGTTGCCGATTGCCAAATAGCATTATCTCTGATAGTTTCCGAGATATGGACTATCGACATCTTACAATATTGGCCCTGCATCTAACTTGGGCTATAGTTGTAAAATGGTCTTATGAATTAGCGATTTCGTTCCAATTCACTTTCCAAGTAATATTCGGCATGCTAATTACGTTGCCGATTGCCAAATTGCATTATCTCTTATAGTTTCCGAGATATGGACTATCGACATCTTTCAATATTCGCTCTGCTTCTAACTTAGGCCAAAATTGTCAAATGGTCTTATGAATTAGCGATTTCGTTCCAATTCACCTTCCAAGTAATATTCGCCATGCTAATTACATTGCCTATAGCCAAATTGCATTATCTCTTATAGTTTCCGAGATATGGGCAATCGAAATTTTACACCTTAGACTCTGTTTCAAACTTGGGTCAAAATTGTAAAATGGTCTTATGAATTAGCGATTTCGTTCCATTTCACATTCCAAGTAATATTCGGCATGCCAATTAGGTTGCCGATTGCCAAATTGCATTATCTCCTATAGTTTGCGAGATATGGGCAATCGAAATTTTACACCTTAGGCTCTGTTTCTAACTTGGGTCAAAATTGTAAAATAGTCTTATGGATTATCAATTTCGTTCCAATTCACCTTCCAAATAATATTCGCCATGCTAATTACATTGCCTATTGCCAAATTGCATTATCTCTTATAGTTTCCGAGATATGGACTATCGACAGCTTACAATATTCGCTCTGATTCTAACTTGGGAAAAAATTGTCAAATGGTCTCATGAATTAGCGATTTCGTTCCAATTCACATTCCAAGTACTATTCGGCATGCTAATTACGTTGCCGATAGCCAAATTGCCTTATCTCTTATAGTTTCCGAGATATGGGCAATCGAAAATTTACACGTTAGACTCTGTTTCTAACTTGGGTCAAAATTGTGAAATAGTCTTATGGATTAGCAATTTCGCTCCAATTCACTTTCCAAGTAATATTCGGCATCCTAATTACGTTGCCGAATGACAAATAGCATTATCTCTTATAGTTTCCGAGATATGGACTATCGACATCTTACAATATTCGCTCTGCTTCTAACTTGGGCCAAAATTGTCAAATGGTCTTATGAATTACCGATTTCGTACCAATTCACCTTCCAAGTAATATTAGCCATGCTAAATACATTGCCTATAGCCAAATTGCATTATCTCTTATAGTTTCCGAGATATAGATCATCGACATCTTACAATATTGGCTCTGCTTCTAACTTGGGCTAAAGTTGAAAAATGGTCTTATGGATTAGCGATTTCGTTCCAATTCACAGTCCAAGTAATTTTCGGCATCCTAATTACGTTGCCGATTGTCAAATTGCATTATCTCTTATAGTTTCCGAGATATGGACTATCGACATCTTACAATATTGGCACTGCTTCTAACTTGGGTCAAAATTGTAAAATGGTCTTATGAATTAGCGATTTCGTTCCAATTCACATTCCAAATAATATTCGCCATGCTAATTACATTGTTTATTGCCAAATTGCATTATCTCTTATAGTTTCCGAGATATGGACTATCGACATCTTTCAATATTCGCTCTGCTTCTAACTTAGGCCAAAATTGTCAAATGGTCTTATGAATTAGCGATTTCGTTCCAATTCACCTTCCAAGTAATATTCGCCATGCTAATTACATTGCCTATTGCCAAATTGCATTATCTCTTATAGTTTCCGAGATATGGACTATCGACATCTTACAATATTCGCTATGATTCTAACTCGGGAAAAAATTGTCAAATGGACTTATGAATTAGCGATTTCGTTCCAATTCACATACCAAGTAATATTCGGCATGCTAATTACGTTGCCGATTGCCAAATTGCCTTATCTCTTATATTTTCCGAGATATGGGCAATCGAAAATTTACACGTTAGACTCTGTTTCTAACTTGGGTCAAAATTGTAAAATAGTCTTATGGATTAGCAATTTCGTTCCAATTCACATTTCAAGTAATATTTGGCACCCTAATTACGTTGCCGATTGCCAAATTGCATTATCTCTTATAGTTTCCGAGATATGGACTATCGACTTCTTACAATATTGGCACTGCTTCTAACTTGGGTCAAAATTCTAAAATGGTCTTATGAATTAGCGATTTCGTTCCAATTCACCTTCCAAATAATATTCGCCATGCTAATTACATTACCTAATGCCAAATTGCATTATCTCTCATAGTTTCCGGGATATGGACCATCGACATCTTATAATATTGGCTCTGCTTCTAACTTGGGCTAGAGTTGTAAAATGGTCTTATGAATTAGGGATTTCGTTCCAATACACATTCCAAGTAATATTTGGCATGCTAATTACATTGCTTATTGCCAAATTGCATTATCTCATATAGTTTCCGAGATATGGACCATCGACATCTTACAATATTGGCTCTGCTTCTGACATGGGCTAAAGTTGTAAAATTGTCTTATGAATTAGCGATTTCGTTCCAATTCACTTTCCAAGTAATATTCGGCATCCTAATTACGTTGCCGAATGCCAAATAGCATTATCTCTTATAGTTTCCGAGACATGGACTCTCGACATCTTACAATATTCGCTCTGCTTCTAACTTGAGCCAAAATTGTCAAATGGTCTTATGAATTAGCGATTTCGTTCCATTTCACCTTCCAAGTAATATTAGCCATGCTAAATACATTGCCTATAGCCAAATTGCATTATCTCTTATAGTTTCCGAGATATAGATCATCGACTTCTTACAATATTCGCTATGATTCTAACTTGGGAAAAAATTGTCAATTGGTCTTATGAATTAGCGATTTCGTTATAATTCACATACCAAGTAATATTCGGCATGCTAATTACGTTGCCGATTGCCAAATTGCATTATCTCTTATAGTTTCCGAGATATGGACTATCGACACCTTACAATATTGTCACTGCTTCTAACCTGGGTCAAAATTGTAAAATGGTCTTATGAATTAGCGATTTCTTTCCAATTCACCTTCCAAGTAATATTCGCCATGACAATTACATTACCTAATGCCAAATTGCATTATCTCTTATAGTTTCCGGGATATGGACCATCGACATCTTACAATATTAGCTCTGCTTCTAACTTGGGCCAAAATTGTCAAATGGTCTTATGAATTAGCGATTTCGTTCCAATTCACCTTCCAAGTAATATTCGCCATGTTAATTACATTGCCTATAGCCAAATTGCATTATCTCTTATAGTTTCCGATATATGGGCAATCGAAATTTTACACCTTAGACTCTGTTTCAAACTTGGGTCAAAATTGTAAAATGGTCTTATGAATTAGCGATTTCGTTCCATTTCACATTCCAAGTAATATTCGGTATGCTAATTAGGTTGCCGATTGCCAAATTGCATTAACTCTTATAGTTTCCGAGATATGGGCAATCGAAATTTTACACCTTAGACTCTGTTTCAAACTTGGGTCAAAATTGTAAAATGGTCTTATGAATTAGCGATTTCGTTCCATTTCACATTCCAAGTAATATTCGGTATGCTAATTAGGTTGCCGATTGCCAAATTGCATTATCTCTTATAGTTTCCGAGATATGGACTATCGACATCTTACAATATTCGCTCTGCTTCTAACTTAGGTCAAAATTGTCAAATGGTCTTATGAATTAGCGATTTCGTTCCAATTCACCTTCCAAGTAATATTTGCCATGCTAATTATGTTGCCGATTGCCAAATTCCATTATCTCTTATAGATTCCGAGATATGGACCATCGACATCTTACAATATTGGCTCTGCTTCTAACTTGGGCTAAAGTTGTAAAATGGTCTTATGAATTAGCGATATCGTTCCAATTCACATTCCAAGTAATATTCGGCATGCTAATTACGTTGCCGATTGCCAAATTGCATTATCTCTTATAGTTTACGAGATATGGACCATCGACATCTTACAATATTGGCTCTGCTTCTGACATGGGCTAAAGTTGTTAAATTGTCTTATGAATTAGCGATTTCGTTCGAATTCACATTCCAAGTAATATTCGCCATGCTAATTACATTGCATATAGCCAAATTGCATTATCTCTTATAGTTTCCGATATATGGGCAATCGAAATTTTACACGTTAGACTCTGTTTCTAACTTGGATCAAAATTGTAAAATAGTCTTATGGATTAGCAATTTCGTTCCAATTCACATTTCAAGTAATATTTGGCACCATAATTACGTTGCCGATTGCCAAATTGCATTATCTCTTATAGTTTCCGATATATGGACTATCGACATCTTACAATATTGGCACTGCTTCTAACTTTTGTCAAAATTGTAAAATGGTCTTATGAATTAGCGATTTCGTTCCAATACACATTCCAAGTAATATTTGGCATGCTAATTACATTGCTTATTGCCAAATTGCATTATCTCATATAGTTTCCGAGATATGGACCATCGACATCTTACAATATTGGCTCTGCTTCTGACATGGGCTAAAGTTGTAAAATTGTCTTATGAATTAGCGATTTCGTTCCAATTCACTTTCCAAGTAATATTCGGCATCCTAATTAGGTTGCCGATTGCCAAATAGCATTATCTCTGATAGTTTCCGAGATATGGACTATCGACATCTTACAATATTGGCCCTGCATCTAACTTGGGCTATAGTTGTAAAATGGTCTTATGAATTAGCGATTTCGTTCCAATTCACTTTCCAAGTAATATTCGGCATGCTAATTACGTTGCCGATTGCCAAATTGCATTATCTCTTATAGTTTCCGAGATATGGACTATCGACATCTTTCAATATTCGCTCTGCTTCTAACTTAGGCCAAAATTGTCAAATGGTCTTATGAATTAGCGATTTCGTTCCAATTCACCTTCCAAGTAATATTCGCCATGCTAATTACATTGCCTATAGCCAAATTGCATTATCTCTTATAGTTTCCGAGATATGGGCAATCGAAATTTTACACCTTAGACTCTGTTTCAAACTTGGGTCAAAATTGTAAAATGGTCTTATGAATTAGCGATTTCGTTCCATTTCACATTCCAAGTAATATTCGGCATGCTAATTACGTTGCCGATCGCCAAATTGCATTATCTCTTATAGTTTCCGAGATATGGACTATCGACATCTTTCAATATTCGCTCTGCTTCTAACTTAGGCCAAAATTGTCAAATGGTCTTATAAATTAGCGATTTCGTTCCAATTCACCTTCCAAGTAATATTCGCCATGCTAATTACATTGCCTATTGCCAAATTGCATTATCTCTTATAGTTTCCGAGATATGGACTATCGACATCTTACAATATTCGCTATGATTCTAACTCGGGAAAAAATTGTCAAATGGACTTATGAATTAGCGATTTCGTTCCAATTCACATACCAAGTAATATTCGGCATGCTAATTACGTTGCCGATTGCCAAATTGCCTTATCTCTTATATTTTCCGAGATATGGGCAATCGAAAATTTACACGTTAGACTCTGTTTCTAACTTGGGTCAAAATTGTAAAATAGTCTTATGGATTAGCAATTTCGTTCCAATTCACATTTCAAGTAATATTTGGCACCCTAATTACGTTGCCGATTGCCAAATTGCATTATCTCTTATAGTTTCCGAGATATGGACTATCGACTTCTTACAATATTGGCACTGCTTCTAACTTGGGTCAAAATTCTAAAATGGTCTTATGAATTAGCGATTTCGTTCCAATTCACCTTCCAAATAATATTCGCCATGCTAATTACATTACCTAATGCCAAATTGCATTATCTCTCATAGTTTCCGGGATATGGACCATCGACATCTTATAATATTGGCTCTGCTTCTAACTTGGGCTAGAGTTGTAAAATGGTCTTATGAATTAGGGATTTCGTTCCAATACACATTCCAAGTAATATTTGGCATGCTAATTACATTGCTTATTGCCAAATTGCATTATCTCATATAGTTTCCGAGATATGGACCATCGACATCTTACAATATTGGCTCTGCTTCTGACATGGGCTAAAGTTGTAAAATTGTCTTATGAATTAGCGATTTCGTTCCAATTCACTTTCCAAGTAATATTCGGCATCCTAATTACGTTGCCGAATGCCAAATAGCATTATCTCTTATAGTTTCCGAGACATGGACTATCGACATCTTACAAAATTCGCTCTGCTTCTATCTTGAGCCAAAATTGTCAAATGGTCTTATGAATTAGCGATTTCGTTCCAATTCACCTTCCAAGTAATATTAGCCATGCTAAATACATTGCCTATAGCCAAATTGCATTATCTCTTATAGTTTCCCAGATATAGATCATCGACTTCTTACAATATTCGCTATGATTCTAACTTGGGAAAAAATTGTCAATTGGTCTTATGAATTAGCGATTTCGTTATAATTCACATACCAAGTAATATTCGGCATGCTAATTACGTTGCCGATTGCCAAATTGCATTATCTCTTATAGTTTCCGAGATATGGACTATCGACACCTTACAATATTGTCACTGCTTCTAACCTGGGTCAAAATTGTAAAATGGTCTTATGAATTAGCGATTTCTTTCCAATTCACCTTCCAAGTAATATTCGCCATGACAATTACATTACCTAATGCCAAATTGCATTATCTCTTATAGTTTCCGGGATATGGACCATCGACATCTTACAATATTAGCTCTGCTTCTAACTTAGGCCAAAATTGTCAAATGGTCTTATGAATTAGCGATTTCGTTCCAATTCACCTTCCAAGTAATATTCGCCATGCTAATTACATTGCCTATTGCCAAATTGCATTATCTCTTATAGTTTCCGATATATGGGCAATCGAAATTTTACACCTTAGAGTCTGTTTCAAACTTGGGTCAAAATTGTAAAATGGTCTTATGAATTAGCGATTTCGTTCCATTTCACATTCCAAGTAATATTCGGTATGCTAATTAGGTTGCCGATTGCCAAATTGCATTAACTCTTATAGTTTCCGAGATATGGGCAATCGAAATTTTACACCTTAGACTCTGTTTCAAACTTGGGTCAAAATTGTAAAATGGTCTTATGAATTAGCGATTTCGTTCCATTTCACATTCCAAGTAATATTCGGTATGCTAATTAGGTTGCCGATTGCCAAATTGCATTATCTCTTATAGTTTCCGAGATATGGACTATCGACATCTTACAATATTCGCTCTGCTTCTAACTTAGGTCAAAATTGTCAAATGGTCTTATGAATTAGCGATTTCGTTCCAATTCACCTTCCAAGTAATATTTGCCATGCTAATTATGTTGCCGATTGCCAAATTCCATTATCTCTTATAGTTTCCGAGATATGGACCATCGACATCTTACAATATTGGCTCTGCTTCTAACTTGGGCTAAAGTTGTAAAATGGTCTTATGAATTAGCGATATCGTTCCAATTCACATTCCAAGTAATATTCGGCATGCTAATTACGTTGCCGATTGCCAAATTGCATTATCTCTTATAGTTTACGAGATATGGACCATCGACATCTTACAATATTGGCTCTGCTTCTGACATGGGCTAAAATTGTTAAATTGTCTTATGAATTAGCGATTTCGTTCGAATTCATATTCCAAGTAATATTCGCCATGCTAATTACATTGCATATAGCCAAATTGCATTATCTCTTATAGTTTCCGATATATGGGCAATCGAAATTTTACACGTTAGACTCTGTTTCTAACTTGGATCAAAATTGTAAAATAGTCTTATGGATTAGCAATTTCGTTCCAATTCACATTGCAAGTAATATTTGGCACCATAATTACGTTGCCGATTGCCAAATTGCATTATCTCTTATAGTTTCCGATATATGGACTATCGACATCTTACAATATTGGCACTGCTTCTAACTTTTGTCAAAATTGTAAAATGGTCTTATGAATTAGCGATTTCGTTCCAATACACATTCCAAGTAATATTTGGCATGCTAACTACATTGCTTATTGCCAAATTGCATTATCTCATATAGTTTCCGAGATATGGACCATCGACATCTTACAATATTGGCTCTGCTTCTGACATGGGCTAAAGTTGTAAAATTGTCTTATGAATTAGCGATTTCGTTCCAATTCACTTTCCAAGTAATATTCGGCATCCTAATTAGGTTGCCGATTGCCAAATAGCATTATCTCTTATAGTTTCCGAGATATGGACTATCGACATCTTACAATATTGGCCCTGCATCTAACTTGGGCTATAGTTGTAAAATGGTCTTATGAATTAGCGATTTCGTTCCAATTCACTTTCCAAGTAATATTCGGCATGCTAATTACGTTGCCGATTGCCAAATTGCATTATCTCTTATAGTTTCCGAGATATGGACTATCGACATCTTTCAATATTCGCTCTGCTTCTAACTTAGGCCAAAATTGTCAAATGGTCTTATGAATTAGCGATTTCGTTCCAATTCACCTTCCAAGTAATATTCGCCATGCTAATTACATTGCCTATAGCCAAATTGCATTATCTCTTATAGTTTCCGAGATATGGGCAATCGAAATTTTACACCTTAGACTCTGTTTCAAACTTGGGTCAAAATTGTAAAATGGTCTTATGAATTAGCGATTTCGTTCCATTTCACATTCCAAGTAATATTCGGCTTGCCAATTAGGTTGCCGATTGCCAAATTGCATTATCTCCTATAGTTTGCGAGATATGGGCAATCGAAATTTTACACCTTAGGCTCTGTTTCTAACTTGGGTCAAAATTGTAAAATAGTCTTATGGATTATCAATTTCGTTCCAATTCACCTTCCAAATAATATTCGCCATGCTAATTACATTGCCTATTGCCAAATTGCATTATCTCTTATAGTTTCCGAGATATGGACTATCGACAGCTTACAATATTCGCTCTGATTCTAACTTGGGAAAAAATTGTCAAATGGTCTCATGAATTAGCGATTTCGTTCCAATTCACATTCCAAGTACTATTCGGCATGCTAATTACGTTGCCGATAGCCAAATTGCCTTATCTCTTATAGTTTCCGAGATATGGGCAATCGAAAATTTACACGTTAGACTCTGTTTCTAACTTGGGTCAAAATTGTGAAATAGTCTTATGGATTAGCAATTTCGCTCCAATTCACTTTCCAAGGAATATTCGGCATCCTAATTACGTTGCCGAATGACAAATAGCATTATCTCTTATAGTTTCCGAGATATGGACTATCGACATCTTACAATATTCGCTCTGCTTCTAACTTGGGCCAAAATTGTCAAATGGTCTTATGAATTACCGATTTCGTTCCAATTCACCTTCCAAGTAATATTAGCCATGCTAAATACATTGCCTATAGCCAAATTGCATTATCTCTTATAGTTTCCGAGATATAGATCATCGACATCTTACAATATTGGCTCTGCTTCTAACTTGGGCTAAAGTTGAAAAATGGTCTTATGGATTAGCGATTTCGTTCCAATTCACAGTCCAAGTAATTTTCGGCATCCTAATTACGTTGCCGATTGTCAAATTGCATTATCTCTTATAGTTTCCGAGATATGGACTATCGACATCTTACAATATTGGCACTGCTTCTAACTTGGGTCAAAATTGTAAAATGGTCTTATGAATTAGCGATTTCGTTCCAATTCACATTCCAAATAATATTCGCCATGCTAATTACATTGTTTATTGCCAAATTGCATTATCTCTTATAGTTTCCGAGATATGGACCATCGATTTCTTACAATATTGGCTCTGCTTCTAACTTGAGCTAAAGTTGTAAAATTGTCTTATGAATTAGCGGTTTCGTTCCAATTCACATTCAAAGTAATATTCGGCATTCTAATTACGTTGCCGATTGCCAAATTGCATTATCTCTTATAGTTTCCGAGATATGGACCATCGATATCTTACAATATTGGCTCTGCTCCTAATTTGGGCTAGAGTTGTAAAATTGTCTTATGAATTAGCGATTTCGTTCCAATTCACATTCCAAGTAATATTCGGCATGCTAATTACGTTGCCGTTTGCCAAATTGCATTATCTCTTATAGTTTCCGAGATATGGACTATCGACATCTTACAATATTCGCTCTGCTTCTGACATGGGCTAAAGTTGTTAAATTGTCTTATGAATTAGCGATTTCGTTCGAATTCACATTCCAAGTAATATTCCGCATGCTAATTACGTTGCCGATTGCCAAATTGCATTATCTCTTATAGTTTCCGAGATATGGACCATCGACATCTTACAATATTGGCTCTGCTTCTAACTTGGGTCAAAATTGTAAAATGGTCTTATGAAATAGCGATTTCGTTCCAATTCAGCTTCCAATATTCGGCATGCTAATTACATTGCCTATTGCCAAATTGCATTATCTCTTATAGTTTCCGAGATATGGACTATCGACATCTTACAATATTCGCTATGATTCTAACTTGGGAAAAAATTGTCAAATGGTCTTATGAATTAGCGATTTCGTTCCAATTCACATTCCAAGTAATATTCGGCATGCTAGTTACATTGGCTATTGCCAAATTGCATTATCTCTTATAGTTTCTGAGATATGGACCATCGACATCTTACAATATTGGCTCTGCTTCTAACTTGGGCCAAAATTGTAAAATGGTCTTATGAAATAGCGATTTTGTTCCAATTCACCTTCCAAGTAATATTCGGCATGCTAATTACATTGCCGATTGCCAAATTGCATTATCTCTTATAGTTTCCGAGATATGGACTATCGACATCTTACAATATTCGCTCTGATTCTATCTTGGGAAAAAATTGTCAAATGGTCTTATGAATTAGCGATTTCGTTCCAATTCACATACCAAGTAATATTCGGCATGCTAATTACGTTGCCGATTGCCAAATTGCCTTATCTCTTATAGTTTCCGAGATATGGGCAATCGAAAATTTACACGTTAGACTCTGTTTCTAACTTGGGTCAAAATTGTAAAATAGTCTTATGGATTAGCAATTTCGTTCCAATTCACATTTCAAGTAATATTTGGCACCATAATTACGTTGCCGATTGCCAAATTGCATTATCTCTTATAGTTTCCGAGATATAGACTATCGACATTTTACAATATTGGCACTGCTTCTAACTTGGGTCAAAATTGTAAAATGGTCTTATGAATTAGCGATTTCTTTCCAATTCACATACCAAGTAATATTCGGCATGCTAATTACGTTGCCGAATGCCAAATTGCATTATCTCTTATAGTTTCCGAGATAGGGACTATAGACATCTTACAATATTTACACTGCTTCTTACTTGGGTCAAAATTCTAAAATGGTCTTATGAATTAGCGATTTCGTTCCAATTCACCTTCCAAATAATATTCGCCATGCTAATTACATTACCTAATGCCAAATTGCATTATCTCTCATAGTTTCCGGGATATGGACCATCGACATCTTACAATATTGGCTCTGCTTCTAACTTGGGCTAGAGTTGTAAAATGGTCTTATGAATTAAGGATCTCGTTCCAATACACATTCCAAGTAATATTTGGCATGCTAATTACATTGCTTATTGCCAAATTGCATTATCTCATATAGTTTCCGAGATATGGACCATCGACATCTTACAATATTGGCTCTGCTTCTGACATGGGCTAAAGTTGTAAAATTGTCTTATGAATTAGCGATTTCGTTCCAATTCACTTTCCAAGTAATATTCGGCATCCTAATTACGTTGCCGAATGACAAATAGCATTATTTCTTATAGTTTCCGAGATATGGACTATCGACATCTTTCAATATTCGCTCTGCTTCTAACTTGGGCCAAAATTGTCAAATGGTCTTATGAATTAGCGATTTCGTTCCAATTCACCTTCCAAGTAATATTAGCCATGCTAAATACATTGCCTATAGCCAAATTGCATTATCTCTTATAGTTTCCGAGATATAGATCATCGACATCTTACAATATTGGCTCTGCTTCTAACTTGGGCTAAAGTTGAAAAATGGTCTTATGGATTAACGATTTCGTTCCAATTCACAATCCAAGTAATATTCGGCATCCTAATTACGTTGCCGAGTTGTCAAATTGCATTATCTCTTATAGTTTCCGAGATATGGACTATCGACATCTTACAATATTGGCACTGCTTCTAACTTGGGTCAAAATTGTAAAATGGTTTTATGAATTAGCGATTTCGTTCCAATTCACATTCCAAATAATATTCGCCATGCTAATTACATTGTTTATTGCCAAATTGCATTATCTCTTATAGTTTCCGAGATATGGACCATCGACATCTTACAATATTGGCTCTGCTTCTGACATGGGCTAAAGTTGTAAAATTGTCTTATGAATTAGCGATTTCGTTCCAATTCACATTCCAAGTAATATTCGGCATGCTAATTACGTTGCCGTTTGCCAAATTGCATTATCTCTTATAGTTTCCGAGATATAGACTATCGACATTTTACAATATTGGCACTGCTTCTAACTTGGGTCAAAATTGTAAAATGGTCTTATGAATTAGCGATTTCTTTCCAATTCACCTTCCAAATAATATTCGCCATGATAATTACATTACCTAATGCCAAATTGCAGTATTTCTTATAGTTTCCGGGATATGGACCATCGACATCTTACAATATTGTCTCTGCTTCCTACTTGGGCTAGAGTTGTAAAATGGTCTTATGAATTAGCGATTTCGTTCCAATACACTTTCCAAGTAATATTCGGCATCCTAATTAGGTTGCCGATTGCCAAATAGCATTATCTCTTATAGTTTCCGAGATATGGACTATCGACATCTTACAATATTGGCTCTGCATCTAACTTGGGCTAAAGTTGTAAAATGGTCTTATGAATTAGCGATTTCGTTCCAATTCACTTTCCAAGTAATATTCGGCATGCTAATTACGTTGCCGATCGCCAAATTGCATTATCTCTTATAGTTTCCGAGATATGGACTATCGACATCTTTCAATATTCGCTCTGCTTCTAACTTAGGCCAAAATTGTCAAATGGTCTTATGAATTAGCGATTTCGTTCCAATTCACCTTCCAAGTAATATTCGCCATGCTAATTACATTGCCTATTGCCAAATTGCATTATCTCTTATAGTTTCCGAGATATGGACTATCGACATCTTACAATATTCGCTATGATTCTAACTCGGGAAAAAATTGTCAAATGGACTTATGAATTAGCGATTTCGTTCCAATTCACATACCAAGTAATATTCGGCATGCTAATTACGTTGCCGATTGCCAAATTGCCTTATCTCTTATATTTTCCGAGATATGGGCAATCGAAAATTTACACGTTAGACTCTGTTTCTAACTTGGGTCAAAATTGTAAAATAGTCTTATGGATTAGCAATTTCGTTCCAATTCACATTTCAAGTAATATTTGGCACCCTAATTACGTTGCCGATTGCCAAATTGCATTATCTCTTATAGTTTCCGAGATATGGACTATCGACTTCTTACAATATTGGCACTGCTTCTAACTTGGGTCAAAATTCTAAAATGGTCTTATGAATTAGCGATTTCGTTCCAATTCACCTTCCAAATAATATTCGCCATGCTAATTACATTACCTAATGCCAAATTGCATTATCTCTCATAGTTTCCGGGATATGGACCATCGACATCTTATAATATTGGCTCTGCTTCTAACTTGGGCTAGAGTTGTAAAATGGTCTTATGAATTAGGGATTTCGTTCCAATACACATTCCAAGTAATATTTGGCATGCTAATTACATTGCTTATTGCCAAATTGCATTATCTCATATAGTTTCCGAGATATGGACCATCGACATCTTACAATATTGGCTCTGCTTCTGACATGGGCTAAAGTTGTAAAATTGTCTTATGAATTAGCGATTTCGTTCCAATTCACTTTCCAAGTAATATTCGGCATCCTAATTACGTTGCCGAATGCCAAATAGCATTATCTCTTATAGTTTCCGAGACATGGACTCTCGACATCTTACAATATTCGCTCTGCTTCTAACTTGAGCCAAAATTGTCAAATGGTCTTATGAATTAGCGATTTCGTTCCATTTCACCTTCCAGGTAATATTAGCCATGCTAAATACATTGCCTATAGCCAAATTGCATTATCTCTTATAGTTTCCGAGATATAGATCATCGACTTCTTACAATATTCGCTATGATTCTAACTTGGGAAAAAATTGTCAATTGGTCTTATGAATTAGCGATTTCGTTATAATTCACATACCAAGTAATATTCGGCATGCTAATTACGTTGCCGATTGCCAAATTGCATTATCTCTTATAGTTTCCGAGATATGGACTATCGACACCTTACAATATTGTCACTGCTTCTAACCTGGGTCAAAATTGTAAAATGGTCTTATGAATTAGCGATTTCTTTCCAATTCACCTTCCAAGTAATATTCGCCATGACAATTACATTTCCTAATGCCAAATTGCATTATCTCTTATAGTTTCCGGGATATGGACCATCGACATCTTACAATATTAGCTCTGCTTCTAACTTGGGCCAAAATTGTCAAATGGTCTTATGAATTAGCGATTTCGTTCCAATTCACCTTCCAAGTAATATTCGCCATGCTAATTACATTGCCTATAGCCAAATTGCATTATCTCTTATAGTTTCCGATATATGGGCAATCGAAATTTTACACCTTAGACTCTGTTTCAAACTTGGGTCAAAATTGTAAAATGGTCTTATGAATTAGCGATTTCGTTCCATTTCACATTCCAAGTAATATTCGGTATGCTAATTAGGTTGCCGATTGCCAAATTGCATTAACTCTTATAGTTTCCGAGATATGGGCAATCGAAATTTTACACCTTAGACTCTGTCTCAAACTTGGGTCAAAATTGTAAAATGGTCTTATGAATTAGCGATTTCGTTCCATTTCACATTCCAAGTAATATTCGGTATGCTAATTAGGTTGCCGATTGCCAAATTGCATTATCTCTTATAGTTTCCGAGATATGGACTATCGACATCTTACAATATTCGCTCTGCTTCTAACTTAGGTCAAAATTGTCAAATGGTCTTATGAATTAGCGATTTCGTTCCAATTCACCTTCCAAGTAATATTTGCCATGCTAATTATGTTGCCGATTGCCAAATTCCATTATCTCTTATAGATTCCGAGATATGGACCATCGACATCTTACAATATTGGCTCTGCTTCTAACTTGGGCTAAAGTTGTAAAATGGTCTTATGAATTAGCGATATCGTTCCAATTCACATTCCAAGTAATATTCGGCATGCTAATTACGTTGCCGATTGCCAAATTGCATTATCTCTTATAGTTTACGAGATATGGACCATCGACATCTTACAATATTGGCTCTGCTTCTGACATGGGCTAAAGTTGTTAAATTGTCTTATGAATTAGCGATTTCGTTCGAATTCACATTCCAAGTAATATTCGCCATGCTAATTACATTGCATATAGCCAAATTGCATTATCTCTTATAGTTTCCGATATATGGGCAATCGAAATTTTACACGTTAGACTCTGTTTCTAACTTGGATCAAAATTGTAAAATAGTCTTATGGATTAGCAATTTCGTTCCAATTCACATTTCAAGTAATATTTGGCACCATAATTACGTTGCCGATTGCCAAATTGCATTATCTCTTATAGTTTCCGATATATGGACTATCGACATCTTACAATATTGGCACTGCTTCTAACTTTTGTCAAAATTGTAAAATGGTCTTATGAATTAGCGATTTCGTTCCAATACACATTCCAAGTAATATTTGGCATGCTAATTACATTGCTTATTGCCAAATTGCATTATCTCATATAGTTTCCGAGATATGGACCATCGACATCTTACAATATTGGCTCTGCTTCTGACATGGGCTAAAGTTGTAAAATTGTCTTATGAATTAGCGATTTCGTTCCAATTCACTTTCCAAGTAATATTCGGCATCCTAATTAGGTTGCCGATTGCCAAATAGCATTATCTCTGATAGTTTCCGAGATATGGACTATCGACATCTTACAATATTGGCCCTGCATCTAACTTGGGCTATAGTTGTAAAATGGTCTTATGAATTAGCGATTTCGTTCCAATTCACTTTCCAAGTAATATTCGGCATGCTAATTACGTTGCCGATTGCCAAATTGCATTATCTCTTATAGTTTCCGAGATATGGACTATCGACATCTTTCAATATTCGCTCTGCTTCTAACTTAGGCCAAAATTGTCAAATGGTCTTATGAATTAGCGATTTCGTTCCAATTCACCTTCCAAGTAATATTCGCCATGCTAATTACATTGCCTATAGCCAAATTGCATTATCTCTTATAGTTTCCGAGATATGGGCAATCGAAATTTTACACCTTAGACTCTGTTTCAAACTTGGGTCAAAATTGTAAAATGGTCTTATGAATTAGCGATTTCGTTCCATTTCACATTCCAAGTAATATTCGGCATGCCAATTAGGTTGCCGATTGCCAAATTGCATTATCTCCTATAGTTTGCGAGATATGGGCAATCGAAATTTTACACCTTAGGCTCTGTTTCTAACTTGGGTCAAAATTGTAAAATAGTCTTATGGATTATCAATTTCGTTCCAATTCACCTTCCAAATAATATTCGCCATGCTAATTACATTGCCTATTGCCAAATTGCATTATCTCTTATAGTTTCCGAGATATGGACTATCGACAGCTTACAATATTCGCTCTGATTCTAACTTGGGAAAAAATTGTCAAATGGTCTCATGAATTAGCGATTTCGTTCCAATTCACATTCCAAGTACTATTCGGCATGCTAATTACGTTGCCGATAGCCAAATTGCCTTATCTCTTATAGTTTCCGAGATATGGGCAATCGAAAATTTACACGTTAGACTCTGTTTCTAACTTGGGTCAAAATTGTGAAATAGTCTTATGGATTAGCAATTTCGCTCCAATTCACTTTCCAAGTAATATTCGGCATCCTAATTACGTTGCCGAATGACAAATAGCATTATCTCTTATAGTTTCCGAGATATGGACTATCGACATCTTACAATATTCGCTCTGCTTCTAACTTGGGCCAAAATTGTCAAATGGTCTTATGAATTACCGATTTCGTACCAATTCACCTTCCAAGTAATATTAGCCATGCTAAATACATTGCCTATAGCCAAATTGCATTATCTCTTATAGTTTCCGAGATATAGATCATCGACATCTTACAATATTGGCTCTGCTTCTAACTTGGGCTAAAGTTGAAAAATGGTCTTATGGATTAGCGATTTCGTTCCAATTCACAGTCCAAGTAATTTTCGGCATCCTAATTACGTTGCCGATTGTCAAATTGCATTATCTCTTATAGTTTCCGAGATATGGACTATCGACATCTTACAATATTGGCACTGCTTCTAACTTGGGTCAAAATTGTAAAATGGTCTTATGAATTAGCGATTTCGTTCCAATTCACATTCCAAATAATATTCGCCATGCTAATTACATTGTTTATTGCCAAATTGCATTATCTCTTATAGTTTCCGAGATATGGACCATCGATTTCTTACAATATTGGCTCTGCTTCTAACTTGAGCTAAAGTTGTAAAATTGTCTTATGAATTAGCGGTTTCGTTCCAATTCACATTCAAAGTAATATTCGGCATTCTAATTACGTTGCCGATTGCCAAATTGCATTATCTCTTATAGTTTCCGAGATATGGACCATCGATATCTTACAATATTGGCTCTGCTCCTAACTTGGGCTAGAGTTGTAAAATTGTCTTATGAATTAGCGATTTCGTTCCAATTCACATTCCAAGTAATATTCGGCATGCTAATTACGTTGCCGTTTGCCAAATTGCATTATCTCTTATAGTTTCCGAGATATGGACTATCGACATCTTACAATATTCGCTCTGCTTCTAACTTAGGTCAAAATTGTCAAATGGTCTTATGAATTAGCGATTTCGTTCCAATTCACCTTCCAAGTAATATTTGCCATGCTAATTATGTTGCCGATTGCCAAATTCCATTATCTCTTATAGTTTCCGAGATATGGACCATCGACATCTTACAATATTGGCTCTGCTTCTAACTTGGGCTAAAGTTGTAAAATGGTCTTATGAATTAGCGATATCGTTCCAATTCACATTCCAAGTAATATTCGGCATGCTAATTACGTTGCCGATTGCCAAATTGCATTATCTCTTATAGTTTACGAGATATGGACCATCGACATCTTACAATATTGGCTCTGCTTCTGACATGGGCTATAGTTGTTAAATTGTCTTATGAATTGGCGATTTCGTTCGAATTCACATTCCAAGTAATATTCCGCATGCTAATTACGTTGCCGATTGCCAAATTGCATTATCTCTTATAGTTTCCGTGATATGGACTATCGACATCTTACAATACTCGCTCTGCTTCTAACTTGGGTCAAAATTGTAAAATGCTCTTATGAATTAGCGATTTCGTTCCAATTCACCTTCCAAATAATATTCGCCATGCTAATTACATTGCCTATTGCCAAATTGCATTATCTCTTATAGTTTCCGAGATACGGACCATCGACATCTTACAATATTCGCTATGACTCTAACTTGGGAAAAAATTGTCAAATGGTCTTATGAATTAGCGATTTCGTTCCAATTCACATACCAAGTAATATTCGGCATGCTAATTACGTTGCCGATTGCCAAATTGCCTTATCTCTTATAGTTTCCGAGATACGGACCATCGACATCTTACAATATTGGCTCTGCTTCTAACTTGGGCCAAAATTGTAAAATGGTCTTATGAAATAGCGATTTTGTTCCAATTCACCTTCCAAGTAATATTCGGCATGCTAATTACATTGCCGATTGCCAAATTGCATTATCTCTTATAGTTTCCGAGATATGGACCATCGACATCTTACAATATTGGCTCTGCTTCTAACTTGGGCCAAAATTGTAAAATGGTCTTATGAAATAGCGATTTCGTTCCAATTCACCTTCCAAGTAATATTAGGCATGCTAATTACATTGCCTATTGCCAAATTGCATTATCTCTTATAGTTTCCGAGATATGGGCTATCGACATCTTACAATATTCGCTATGATTCCAACTTGGGAAAAAATTGTCAAATGGCCTTATGAATTAGCGATTTCGTTCCAATTCACATTCCAAGTAATATTCGGCATGCTAGTTACATTGGCTATTGCCAAATTGCATTATCTCTTATAGTTTCCGAGATATGGACCATCGACATCTTACAATATTGGCTCTGCTTCTAACTTGGGCCAAAATTGTAAAATGGTCTTATAAAATAGCGATTTTGTTCCAATTCACCTTCCAAGTAATATTCGGCATGCTAATTACATTGCCGATTGCCAAATTGCATTATCTCTTATAGTTTCCGAGATATGGACTATCGACATCTTACAATATTCGCTCTGATTCTATCTTGGGAAAAAATTGTCAAATGGTCTTAGGAATTAGCGATTTCGTTCCAATTCACATACCAAGTAATATTCGGCATGCTAATTACGTTGCCGATTGCCAAATTGCCTTATCTCTTATAGTTTCCGAGATATTGGCAATCGAAAATTTACACGTTAGACTCTGTTTCTAACTTGGGTCAAAATTGTAAAATAGTCTTATGGATTAGCAATTTCGTTCCAATTCACATTTCAAGTAATATTTGGCACCATAATTACCTCACCGATTGCCAAATTGCATTATCTCTTATAGTTTCCGAGATATGGACTATCGACATCTTACAATATTGGCTCTGCTTCTAACTTGGGCCAAAATTGTAAAATGGTCTTATAAAATAGCGATTTTGTTCCAATACACATTCCAAGTAATATTTGGCATGCTAATTACATTGCTTATTGCCAAATTGCATTATCTCATATAGTTTCCGAGATATGGACCATCGACATCTTACAATATTGGCTCTGCTTCTGACATGGGCTAAAGTTGTAAAATTGTCTTATGAATTAGCGATTTCGTTCCAATTCACATACCAAGTAATATTCGGCATGCTAATTACGTTGCCGATTGCCAAATTGCCTTATCTCTTATAGTTTCCGAGGTATGGACTATCGACATCTTACAATATTGGCACTGCTTCTAACTTGGGTCAAAATTGTAAAATGGTCTTATGAATTAGCGATTTCTTTCCAATTCACCTTCCAAATAATATTCGCCATGATAATTACATTACCTAATGCCAAATTGCATTATCTCTTATAGTTTCCGGGATATGGACCATCGACATCTTACAATATTGGCTCTGCTTCTAACTTGGGCTAGAGTTGTAAAATGGTCTTATGAATTAGCGATTTCGTTCCAATACACCTTCCAAGTAATATTCGCCATGCTAATTACATTGCCTATAGCCAAATTGCATTATCTCTTATAGTTTCCGAGATATGGGCAATCGAAATTTTACACCTTAGACTCTGTTTCAAACTTGGGTCAAAATTGTAAAATGGTCTTATGAATTAGCGATTTTGTTCCAATACACATTCCAAGTAATATTTGGCATGCTAATTACATTGCTTATTGCCAAATTGCATTATCTCATATAGTTTCCGAGATATGGACCATCGACATCTTACAATATTGGCTCTGCTTCTGACATGGGCTAAAGTTGTAAAATTGTCTTATGAATTAGCGATTTCGTTCCAATTCACATACCAAGTAATATTCGGCATCCTAATTAGGTTGCCGATTGCCAAATAGCATTATCTCTTATAGTTTCCGAGATATGGACTATCGACATCTTACAATATTGGCTCTGCATCTAACATGGGCTAAAGTTGTAAAATGGTCTTATGAATTAGCGATTTCGTTCCAATTCACTTTCCAAGTAATATTCGGCATGCTAATTACGTTGCCGATTGCCAAATTGCATTATCTCTTATAGTTTCCGAGATATGGACTATCGACATCTTTCAATATTCGCTCTGCTTCTAACTTAGGCCAAAATTGTCAAATGGTCTTATGAATTAGCGATTTCGTTCCAATTCACCTTCCAAGTAATATTCGCCATGCTAATTACATTGCCTATAGCCAAATTGCATTATCTCTTATAGTTTCCGAGATATGGGCAATCGAAATTTTACACCTTAGACTCTGTTTCAAACTTGGGTCAAAATTGTAAAATGGTCTTATGAATTAGCGATTTCGTTCCATTTCACATTCCAAGTAATATTCGGCATGCTAATTAGGTTGCCGATTGCCAAATTGCATTATCTCCTATAGTTTGCGAGATATGGGCAATAGAAATTTTACACCTTAGGCTCTGTTTCTAACTTGGGTCAAAATTGTAAAATAGTCTTATGGATTATCAATTTCGTTCCAATTCACCTTCCAAATAATATTCGCCATGCTAATTACATTGCCTATTGCCAAATTGCATTATCTCTTATAGTTTCCGAGATATGGACTATCGACAGCTTACAATATTCGCTCTGATTCTAACTTGGGAAAAAATTGTCAAATGGTCTCATGAATTAGCGATTTCGTTCCAATTCACATTCCAAGTAATATTCGGCATGCTAATTACGTTGCCGATAGCCAAATTGCCTTATCTCTTATAGTTTCCGAGATATGGGCAATCGAAAATTTACACGTTAGACTCTGTTTCTAACTTGGGTCAAAATTGTAAAATTGTCTTATGAATTAGCGATTTCGTTCCAATTCGCATTCCAAGTAATATTCGGCATGCTAATTACGTTGCCGTTTGCCAAATTGCATTATCTCTTATAGTTTCCGAGATATGGACCATCGACTTCTTACAATATTGGCTCTGCTTCTAACTTGAGCTAAAGTTGTAAAATTGTCTTATGAATTAGCGATTTCGTTCCAATTCACATTCCAAGTAATATTCGACATTCTAATTACGTTGCCGATTGCCAAATTGCATTATCTCTTATAGTTTCCGAGATATGGACCATCGACATCTTACAATATTGGCTCTGCTTCTAACTTGGGCTAGAGTTGTAAAATTGTCTTATGAATTAGCGATTTCGTTCCAATTCACATTCCAAGTAATATTCGGCATGCTAATTACGTTGCCGTTTGCCAAATTGCATTATCTCTTATAGTTTCCGAGATATGGACTATCGACATCTTACAATATTCGCTCTGCTTCTAACTTAGGTCAAAATTGTCAAATGGTCTTATGAATTAGCGATTTCGTTCCAATTCACCTTCCAAGTAATATTTGCCATGCTAATTATGTTGCCGATTGCCAAATTCCATTATCTCTTATAGTTTCCGAGATATGGACCATCGACATCTTACAATATTGGCTCTGCTTCTAACTTGGGCTAAAATTGTAAAATGGTCTTATGAATTAGCGATATCGTTCCAATTCACATTCCAAGTAATATTCGGCATGCTAATTACGTTGCCGATTGCCAAATAGCATTATCTCTTATAGTTTACGAGATATGGACTATCGACATCTTTCAATATTCGCTCTGGTTCTAACTTAGGCCAAAATTGTCAAATGGTCTTATGAATTAGCGATTTCGTTCTAATTCACCTTCCAAGTAATATTCGCCATGCTAATTACATTGCCTATAGTCAAATTGCATTATCTCTTATAGTTTCCGATATATGGACCAACGACATCTTACAATATTGGCTCTACTTCTGACATGGGCTAAAGTTGTAAAATTGTCTTATGAATTTGCGATTTTGTTCCAATTCACTTTCCAAGGAATATTCGCCATGCTAATTACATTGCCTATTGCCAAATTGTATTATCTTTTATAATTTCCGAGATATGGGCCATCGACATCTTACAATATTGGCTCTGCTTCTGACATGGGCTAAAGTTGTAAAATTGTCTTATGAATTAGCGATTTCGTTCGAATTCACATTCCAAGTAATATTCCGCATGCTAATTACGTTGCCGATTGCCAAATTGCATTATCTCTTATAGTTTCCGAGATATGGACTATCGACATCTTACAATATTGGCTCTGCTTCTAACTTGGGCCAAAATTGTAAAATGGTCTTATGAATTAGCGATTTCTTTCCAATTCACCTTCCAAATAATATTCGCCATGATAATTACATTACCTAATGCCAAATTGCATTATCTCTTATAGTTTCCGGGATATGGACCATCGAAATCTTACAATATTGGCTCTGCTTCTAACTTGGGCTAGAGTTGTAAAATGGTCTTATGAATTAGCGATTTCGTTCCAATACACTTTCCAAGTAATATTCGGCATCCTAATTAGGTTGCCGATTGCCAAATAGCATTATCTCTTATAGTTTCCGAGATATGGACTATCGACATCTTACAATATTGGCTCTGCATCTAACATGGACTAAAGTTGTAAAATGGTCTTATGAATTAGCGATTTCGTTCCAATTCACTTTCCAAGTAATATTCGGCATGCTAATTACGTTGCCGATTGCCAAATTGCATTATCTCTTATAGTTTCCGAGATATGGACTATCGACATCTTTCAATATTCGCTCTGCTTCTAACTTAGGCCAAAATTGTCAAATGGTCTTATGAATTAGCGATTTCGTTCCAATTCACCTTCCAAGTAATATTCGCCATGCTAATTACATTGCCTATAGCCAAATTGCATTATCTCTTATAGTTTCCGAGATATGGGCAATCGAAATTTTACACCTTAGACTCTGTTTCAAACTTGGGTCAAAATTGTAAAATGGTCTTATGAATTAGCGATTTCGTTCCATTTCACATTCCAAGTAATATTCGGCATGCTAATTAGGTTGCCGATTGCCAAATTGCATTATCTCCTATAGTTTGCGAGATATGGGCAATAGAAATTTTACACCTTAGGCTCTGTTTCTAACTTGGGTCAAAATTGTAAAATAGTCTTATGGATTATCAATTTCGTTCCAATTCACCTTCCAAATAATATTCGCCATGCTAATTACATTGCCTATTGCCAAATTGCATTATCTCTTATAGTTTCCGAGATATGGACTATCGACAGCTTACAATATTCGCTCTGATTCTAACTTGGGAAAAAATTGTCAAATGGTCTCATGAATTAGCGATTTCGTTCCAATTCACATTCCAAGTAATATTCGGCATGCTAATTACGTTGCCGATAGCCAAATTGCCTTATCTCTTATAGTTTCCGAGATATGGGCAATCGAAAATTTACACGTTAGACTCTGTTTCTAACTTGGGTCAAAATTGTAAAATTGTCTTATGAATTAGCGATTTCGTTCCAATTCGCATTCCAAGTAATATTCGGCATGCTAATTACGTTGCCGTTTGCCAAATTGCATTATCTCTTATAGTTTCCGAGATATGGACCATCGACTTCTTACAATATTGGCTCTGCTTCTAACTTGAGCTAAAGTTGTAAAATTGTCTTATGAATTAGCGATTTCGTTCCAATTCACATTCCAAGTAATATTCGACATTCTAATTACGTTGCCGATTGCCAAATTGCATTATCTCTTATAGTTTCCGAGATATGGACCATCGACATCTTACAATATTGGCTCTGCTTCTAACTTGGGCTAGAGTTGTAAAATTGTCTTATGAATTAGCGATTTCGTTCCAATTCACATTCCAAGTAATATTCGGCATGCTAATTACGTTGCCGTTTGCCAAATTGCATTATCTCTTATAGTTTCCGAGATATGGACTATCGACATCTTACAATATTCGCTCTGCTTCTAACTTAGGTCAAAATTGTCAAATGGTCTTATGAATTAGCGATTTCGTTCCAATTCACCTTCCAAGTAATATTTGCCATGCTAATTATGTTGCCGATTGCCAAATTCCATTATCTCTTATAGTTTCCGAGATATGGACCATCGACATCTTACAATATTGGCTCTGCTTCTAACTTGGGCTAAAATTGTAAAATGGTCTTATGAATTAGCGATATCGTTCCAATTCACATTCCAAGTAATATTCGGCATGCTAATTACGTTGCCGATTGCCAAATAGCATTATCTCTTATAGTTTACGAGATATGGACTATCGACATCTTTCAATATTCGCTCTGGTTCTAACTTAGGCCAAAATTGTCAAATGGTCTTATGAATTAGCGATTTCGTTCTAATTCACCTTCCAAGTAATATTCGCCATGCTAATTACATTGCCTATAGTCAAATTGCATTATCTCTTATAGTTTCCGATATATGGACCAACGACATCTTACAATATTGGCTCTACTTCTGACATGGGCTAAAGTTGTAAAATTGTCTTATGAATTTGCGATTTTGTTCCAATTCACTTTCCAAGGAATATTCGCCATGCTAATTACATTGCCTATTGCCAAATTGTATTATCTTTTATAATTTCCGAGATATGGGCCATCGACATCTTACAATATTGGCTCTGCTTCTGACATGGGCTAAAGTTGTAAAATTGTCTTATGAATTAGCGATTTCGTTCGAATTCACATTCCAAGTAATATTCCGCATGCTAATTACGTTGCCGATTGCCAAATTGCATTATCTCTTATAGTTTCCGAGATATGGACTATCGACATCTTACAATATTGGCTCTGCTTCTAACTTGGGCCAAAATTGTCAAACGGTCTTATGAATTAGCGATTTCGTTCCAATTCACCTTCCAAGTAATATTCGCCATGCTATTTACATTGCCTATTGCCAAATTGCATTATCTCTTATAGTTTCCGAGATATGGACCATCGACATCTTACAATATTGGCTCTGCTTCTAACTTGGGCCAAAATTGTCAAATGGTCTTATGAATTAGCGATTTCGTTCCAATTCACCTTCCAAGTAATGTTCGCCATGCTATTTACATTGCCTATAGCCAAATTGCATTATCTCTTACAGTTTCCAATATATGGGCAATCGAAATTTTACACCTTAGACTCTGTTTCAAACTTGGGTCAAAATTGTAAAATGGTCTTATGAATTAGCGATTTCGTTCCATTTCACATTCCAAGTAATATTCGGCATGCTAATTACTTTGCCGTTTGCCAAATTGCATTATCTCTTATAGTTTCCGAGATATGGACTATCGACATCTTACAATATTCGCTCTGCTTCTAACTTAGGTCAAAATTGTCAAATGGTCTTATGAATTAGCGATTTCGTTCCAATTCACCTTCCAAGTAATATTTGCCATACTAATTATGTTGCCGATTGCCAAATTCCATTATCTCTTATAGTTTCCGAGAGATGGACCATCGACATCTTACAATATTGGCTCTGCTTCTAACTTGGGCTAAAGATGTAAAATGGTCTTATGAATTAGCGATATCGTTCCAATTCACATTCCAAGTAATATTCGGCATGCTAATTACGTTGCCGATTGCCAAATTGCATTATCTCTTATAGTTTACGAGATATGGACCATCGACATCTTACAATATTGGCTCTGCTTCTGACATGGGCTAAAGTTGTTAAATTGTCTTATGAATTAGCGATTTCGTTCGAATTCACATTCCAAGTAATATTCCGCATTCTAATTACGTTGCCGATTGCCAAAGTGCATTATCTCTTATAGTTTCCGTGATATGGACTATCGACATCTTACAATATTCGCTCTGCTTCTAACTTGGGTCAAAATTGTAAAATGGTCTTATGAATTAGCGATTTCGTTCCAATTCACCTTCCAAATAATATTCGCCATGCTAATTACATTGCCTATTGCCAAATTGCATTATCTCTTATAGTTTCCGAGATATGGACCATCGACATCTTACAATATTAGCTCTGCTTCTAACTTGGGCCAAAATTGTCAAATGGTCTTATGAATTAGCGATTTCGTTCCAATTCACCTTCCAAGTAATATTCGCCATGCTAATTACATTGCCTATAGCCAAATTGCATTATCTCTTATAGTTTCCGATATATGGGCAATCGAAATTTTACACCTTAGACTCTGTTTCAAACTTGGGTCAAAATTGTAAAATGGTCCTATGAATTAGCGATTTCGTTCCATTTCACATTCCAAGTAATATTCGGTATGCTAATTAGGTTGCCGATTGCCAAATTGCATTATCTCTTATAGTTTCCGAGATATGGGCAATCGAAATTTTACACCTTAGACTCTGTTTCAAACTTGGGTTAAAATTGTAAAATGGTCTTATGAATTAGCGATTTCGTTCCATTTCACATTCCAAGTAATATTCGGTATGCTAATTAGGTTGCCGATTGCCAAATTGCATTATCTCTTATAGTTTCCGAGATATGGACTATCGACATCTTACAATATTCGCTCTGCTTCTAACTTGGGTCAAAATTGTAAAATGGTCTTATGAATTAGCGATTTCGTTCCAATTCACCTTCCAAATAATATTCGCCATGCTAATTACATTGGCTATTGCCAAATTGCATTATCTCTTATAGTTTCCGAGATATGGACCATCGACATCTTACAATATTGGCTCTGCTTCTAACTTGGGCCAAAATTGTAAAATGGTCTTATGAAATAGCGATTTTGTTCCAATTCACCTTCCCAGTAATATTCGGCATGCTAATTACATTGCTGATTGCCAAATTGCATTATCTCTTATAGTTTCCGAGATATGGACTATAGACATCTTACAATATTCGCTCTGATTCTATCTTGGGAAAAAATTGTCAAATGGTCTTATGAATTAGCGATTTCGTTCCAATTCACATACCAAGTAATATTCGGCATGCTAATTACGTTGCCGATTGCCAAATTGCCTTATCTCTTATAGTTTCCGAGATATGGGCAATCGAAATTTTACACCTTAGGCTCTGTTTCTAACTTGGGTCAAAATTGTAAAATAGTCTTATGGATTATCAATTTCGTTCCAATTCACCTTCCAAATAATATTCGCCATGCTAATTACATTGCCTATTGCCAAATTGCATTATCTCTTATAGTTTCCGAGATATGGACTATCGACAGCTTACAATATTCGCTCTGATTCTAACTTGGGAAAAAATTGTCAAATGGTCTCATGAATTAGCGATTTCGTTCCAATTCACATTCCAAGTACTATTCGGCATGCTAATTACGTTGCCGATAGCCAAATTGCCTTATCTCTTATAGTTTCCGAGATATGGGCAATCGAAAATTTACACGTTAGACTCTGTTTCTAACTTGGGTCAAAATTGTGAAATAGTCTTATGGATTAGCAATTTCGCTCCAATTCACATTCCAAGTAATATTCGACATGCTAATTACGTTGCCGATTGCCAAATTGCATTATCTCTTATAGTTTCCGAGATAGGGACTATCGACATCTTACAATATTGGCACTGCTTCTAACTTGGGTCAAAATTGTAAAATGGTCTTATGAATTAGCGATTTCGTTCCAATTCACCTTCCAAATAATATTCGCCATGCTAATTACATTGCCTAATGCCAAATTGCATTATCTCTTATAGTTTCCGAGATATGGACCATCGACATCTTACAATATTGGCTCTGCTTCTAACTTGGGCTAGAGTTTTAAAATGGTCTTATGAATTAGCGATTTCGTTCCAATTCACATTCCAAGTAATATTCGGCATGCTAGTTACATTGCCTATTGCCAAATTGCATTATCTCTTATAGTTTCCGAGATAGGGACTATCGACATCTTACAATATTGGCACTGCTTCTAACTTGGGTCAAAATTGTAAAATGGTCTTATGAATTAGCGATTTCGTTCCAATTCACCTTCCAAATAATATTCGCCATGCTAATTACATTGCCTAATGCCAAATTGCATTATCTCTTATAGTTTCCGAGATATGGACCATCGACATCTTACAATATTGGCTCTGCTTCTAACTTGGGCTAGAGTTTTAAAATGGTCTTATGAATTAGCGATTTCGTTCCAATTCACCTTCCAAATAATATTCGCCATGCTAATTACATTGCCTATTGCCAAATTGCATTATCTCTTATAGTTTCCGAGATATGGACCATCGACATCTTACAATATTGGCTCTGCTTCTAACTTGGGCCAAAATTGTAAAATGGTCTTATGAAATAGCGATTTCGTTCCAATTCACCTTCCAAGTAATATTCGGCATGCTAATTACATTGCCTATTGCCAAATTGCATTATCTCTTATAGTTTCCGAGATATGGACCATCGACATCTTACAATATTGGCTCTGCTTCTAACTTGGGCCAAAATTGTAAAATGGTCTTATGAAAGAGCGATTTCGTTCCAATTCACCTTCCAAGTAATATTCGGCATGCTAATTACATTGCCTATTGCCAAATTGCATTATCTCTTATAGTTTCCGAGATATGGACTATCGACATCTTACAATATTCGCTATGACTCTAACTTGGGAAAAAATTGTCAAATGGTCTTATGAATTAGCGATTTCGTTCCAATTCACATACCAAGTAATATTCGGCATGCTAATTACGTTGCCGATTGCCAAATTGCCTTATCTCTTATAGTTTCCGAGATACGGACCATCGACATCTTACAATATTGGCTCTGCTTCTAACTTGGGCCAAAATTGTAAAATGGTCTTATGAAATAGCGATTTCGTTCCAATTCACCTTCCAAGTAATATTCGGCATGCTAATTACATTGCCTATTGCCAAATTGCATTATCTCTTATATTTTCCGAGATATGGACTATCGACATCTTACAATATTCGCTATGATTCTAACTTGGGCCAAAATTGTCAAATGGTCTTATGAATTAGCGATTTCGTTCCAATTCACCTTCCAAGTAATGTTCGCCATGCTATTTACATTGCCTATAGCCAAATTGCATTATCTCTTACAGTTTCCAATATATGGGCAATCGAAATTTTACACCTTAGACTCTGTTTCAAACTTGGGTCAAAATTGTCAAATGGTCTTATGAATTAGCGATTTCGTTCCAATTCACCTTCCAAGTAATGTTCGCCATGCTATTTACATTGCCTATAGCCAAATTGCATTATCTCTTACAGTTTCCAATATATGGGCAATCGAAATTTTACACCTTAGACTCTGTTTCAAACTTGGGTCAAAATTGTAAAATGGTCTTATGAATTAGCGATTTCGTTCCATTTCACATTCCAAGTAATATTCGGCATGCTAATTACTTTGCCGTTTGCCAAATTGCATTATCTCTTATAGTTTCCGAGATATGGACTATCGACATCTTACAATATTCGCTATGATTCTAACTCGGGAAAAAATTGTCAAATGGACTTATGAATTAGCGATTTCGTTCCATTTCACATTCCAAGTAATATTCGGCATGCTAATTACATTGCCTATTGCCAAATTGCATTATCTCTTATAGTTTCCGAGATATGGACTATCGACATCTTACAATATTCGCTATGATTCTAACTCGGGAAAAAATTGTCAAATGGACTTATGAATTAGCGATTTCGTTCCAATTCACATACCAAGTAATATTCGGCATGCTAATTACGTTGCCGATTGCCAAATTGCCTTATCTCTTATATTTTCCGAGATATGGGCAATCGAAAATTTACACGTTAGACTCTGTTTCTAACTTGGGTCAAAATTGTAAAATAGTCTTATGGATTAGCAATTTCGTTCCAATTCACATTTCAAGTAATATTTGGCACCCTAATTACGTTGCCGATTGCCAAATTGCATTATCTCTTATAGTTTCCGAGATATGGACTATCGACTTCTTACAATATTGGCACTGCTTCTAACTTGGGTCAAAATTCTAAAATGGTCTTATGAATTAGCGATTTCGTTCCAATTCACCTTCCAAATAATATTCGCCATGCTAATTACATTACCTAATGCCAAATTGCATTATCTCTCATAGTTTCCGGGATATGGACCATCGACATCTTATAATATTGGCTCTGCTTCTAACTTGGGCTAGAGTTGTAAAATGGTCTTATGAATTAGGGATTTTGTTCCAATACACATTCCAAGTAATATTTGGCATGCTAATTACATTGCTTATTGCCAAATTGCATTATCTCATATAGTTTCCGAGATATGGACCATCGACATCTTACAATATTGGCTCTGCTTCTGACATGGGCTAAAGTTGTAAAATTGTCTTATGAATTAGCGATTTCGTTCCAATTCACTTTCCAAGTAATATTCGGCATCCTAATTACGTTGCCGAATGCCAAATAGCATTATCTCTTATAGTTTCCGAGACATGGACTATCGACATCTTACAATATTCGCTCTGCTTCTAACTTGAGCCAAAATTGTCAAATGGTCTTATGAATTAGCGATTTCGTTCCAATTCACCTTCCAAGTAATATTAGCCATGCTAAATACATTGCCTATAGCCAAATTGCATTATCTCTTATAGTTTCCGAGATATAGATCATCGACTTCTTACAATATTCGCTATGATTCTAACTTGGGAAAAAATTGTCAATTGGTCTTATGAATTAGCGATTTCGTTATAATTCACATACCAAGTAATATTCGGCATGCTAATTACGTTGCCGATTGCCAAATTGCATTATCTCTTATAGTTTCCGAGATATGGACTATCGACACCTTACAATATTGTCACTGCTTCTAACCTGGGTCAAAATTGTAAAATGGTCTTATGAATTAGCGATTTCTTTCCAATTCACCTTCCAAGTAATATTCGCCATGACAATTACATTACCTAATGCCAAATTGCTTTATCTCTTATAGTTTCCGGGATATGGACCATCGACATCTTACAATATTAGCTCTGCTTCTAACTTGGGCCAAAATTGTCAAATGGCCTTATGAATTAGCGATTTCGTTCCAATTCACCTTCCAAGTAATATTCGCCATGCTAATTAATTTGCCTATAGCCAAATTGCATTATCTCTTATAGTTTCCGATATATGGGCAATCGAAATTTTACACCTTAGAGTCTGTTTCAAACTTGGGTCAAAATTGTAAAATGGTCTTATGAATTAGCGATTTCGTTCCATTTCACATTCCAAGTAATATTCGGTATGCTAATTAGGTTGCCGATTGCCAAATTGCATTAACTCTTATAGTTTCCGAGATATGGGCAATCGAAATTTTACACCTTAGACTCTGTTTCAAACTTGGGTCAAAATTGTAAAATGGTCTTATGAATTAGCGATTTCGTTCCATTTCACATTCCAAGTAATATTCGGTATGCTAATTAGGTTGCCGATTGCCAAATTGCATTATCTCTTATAGTTTCCGAGATATGGACTATCGACATCTTACAATATTCGCTCTGCTTCTAACTTAGGTCAAAATTGTCAAATGGTCTTATGAATTAGCGATTTCGTTCCAATTCACCTTCCAAGTAATATTTGCCATGCTAATTATGTTGCCGATTGCCAAATTCCATTATCTCTTATAGTTTCCGAGATATGGACCATCGACATCTTACAATATTGGCTCTGCTTCTAACTTGGGCTAAAGTTGTAAAATGGTCTTATGAATTAGCGATATCGTTCCAATTCACATTCCAAGTAATATTCGGCATGCTAATTACGTTGCCGATTGCCAAATTGCATTATCTCTTATAGTTTACGAGATATGGACCATCGACATCTTACAATATTGGCTCTGCTTCTGACATGGGCTAAAATTGTTAAATTGTCTTATGAATTAGCGATTTCGTTCGAATTCATATTCCAAGTAATATTCGCCATGCTAATTACATTGCATATAGCCAAATTGCATTATCTCTTATAGTTTCCGATATATGGGCAATCGAAATTTTACACGTTAGACTCTGTTTCTAACTTGGATCAAAATTGTAAAATAGTCTTATGGATTAGCAATTTCGTTCCAATTCACATTTCAAGTAATATTTGGCACCATAATTACGTTGCCGATTGCCAAATTGCATTATCTCTTATAGTTTCCGATATATGGACTATCGACATCTTACAATATTGGCACTGCTTCTAACTTTTGTCAAAATTGTAAAATGGTCTTATGAATTAGCGATTTCGTTCCAATACACATTCCAAGTAATATTTGGCATGCTAACTACATTGCTTATTGCCAAATTGCATTATCTCATATAGTTTCCGAGATATGGACCATCGACATCTTACAATATTGGCTCTGCTTCTGACATGGGCTAAAGTTGTAAAATTGTCTTATGAATTAGCGATTTCGTTCCAATTCACTTTCCAAGTAATATTCGGCATCCTAATTAGGTTGCCGATTGCCAAATAGCATTATCTCTTATAGTTTCCGAGATATGGACTATCGACATCTTACAATATTGGCCCTGCATCTAACTTGGGCTATAGTTGTAAAATGGTCTTATGAATTAGCGATTTCGTTCCAATTCACTTTCCAAGTAATATTCGGCATGCTAATTACGTTGCCGATTGCCAAATTGCATTATCTCTTATAGTTTCCGAGATATGGACTATCGACATCTTTCAATATTCGCTCTGCTTCTAACTTAGGCCAAAATTGTCAAATGGTCTTATGAATTAGCGATTTCGTTCCAATTCACCTTCCAAGTAATATTCGCCATGCTAATTACATTGCCTATAGCCAAATTGCATTATCTCTTATAGTTTCCGAGATATGGGCAATCGAAATTTTACACCTTAGACTCTGTTTCAAACTTGGGTCAAAATTGTAAAATGGTCTTATGAATTAGCGATTTCGTTCCATTTCACATTCCAAGTAATATTCGGCTTGCCAATTAGGTTGCCGATTGCCAAATTGCATTATCTCCTATAGTTTGCGAGATATGGGCAATCGAAATTTTACACCTTAGGCTCTGTTTCTAACTTGGGTCAAAATTGTAAAATAGTCTTATGGATTATCAATTTCGTTCCAATTCACCTTCCAAATAATATTCGCCATGCTAATTACATTGCCTATTGCCAAATTGCATTATCTCTTATAGTTTCCGAGATATGGACTATCGACAGCTTACAATATTCGCTCTGATTCTAACTTGGGAAAAAATTGTCAAATGGTCTCATGAATTAGCGATTTCGTTCCAATTCACATTCCAAGTACTATTCGGCATGCTAATTACGTTGCCGATAGCCAAATTGCCTTATCTCTTATAGTTTCCGAGATATGGGCAATCGAAAATTTACACGTTAGACTCTGTTTCTAACTTGGGTCAAAATTGTGAAATAGTCTTATGGATTAGCAATTTCGCTCCAATTCACTTTCCAAGGAATATTCGGCATCCTAATTACGTTGCCGAATGACAAATAGCATTATCTCTTATAGTTTCCGAGATATGGACTATCGACATCTTACAATATTCGCTCTGCTTCTAACTTGGGCCAAAATTGTCAAATGGTCTTATGAATTACCGATTTCGTTCCAATTCACCTTCCAAGTAATATTAGCCATGCTAAATACATTGCCTATAGCCAAATTGCATTATCTCTTATAGTTTCCGAGATATAGATCATCGACATCTTACAATATTGGCTCTGCTTCTAACTTGGGCTAAAGTTGAAAAATGGTCTTATGGATTAGCGATTTCGTTCCAATTCACAGTCCAAGTAATTTTCGGCATCCTAATTACGTTGCCGATTGTCAAATTGCATTATCTCTTATAGTTTCCGAGATATGGACTATCGACATCTTACAATATTGGCACTGCTTCTAACTTGGGTCAAAATTGTAAAATGGTCTTATGAATTAGCGATTTCGTTCCAATTCACATTCCAAATAATATTCGCCATGCTAATTACATTGTTTATTGCCAAATTGCATTATCTCTTATAGTTTCCGAGATATGGACCATCGATTTCTTACAATATTGGCTCTGCTTCTAACTTGAGCTAAAGTTGTAAAATTGTCTTATGAATTAGCGGTTTCGTTCCAATTCACATTCAAAGTAATATTCGGCATTCTAATTACGTTGCCGATTGCCAAATTGCATTATCTCTTATAGTTTCCGAGATATGGACCATCGATATCTTACAATATTGGCTCTGCTCCTAATTTGGGCTAGAGTTGTAAAATTGTCTTATGAATTAGCGATTTCGTTCCAATTCACATTCCAAGTAATATTCGGCATGCTAATTACGTTGCCGTTTGCCAAATTGCATTATCTCTTATAGTTTCCGAGATATGGACTATCGACATCTTACAATATTCGCTCTGCTTCTGACATGGGCTAAAGTTGTTAAATTGTCTTATGAATTAGCGATTTCGTTCGAATTCACATTCCAAGTAATATTCCGCATGCTAATTACGTTGCCGATTGCCAAATTGCATTATCTCTTATAGTTTCCGAGATATGGACCATCGACATCTTACAATATTGGCTCTGCTTCTAACTTGGGTCAAAATTGTAAAATGGTCTTATGAAATAGCGATTTCGTTCCAATTCAGCTTCCAATATTCGGCATGCTAATTACATTGCCTATTGCCAAATTGCATTATCTCTTATAGTTTCCGAGATATGGACTATCGACATCTTACAATATTCGCTATGATTCTAACTTGGGAAAAAATTGTCAAATGGTCTTATGAATTAGCGATTTCGTTCCAATTCACATTCCAAGTAATATTCGGCATGCTAGTTACATTGGCTATTGCCAAATTGCATTATCTCTTATAGTTTCTGAGATATGGACCATCGACATCTTACAATATTGGCTCTGCTTCTAACTTGGGCCAAAATTGTAAAATGGTCTTATGAAATAGCGATTTTGTTCCAATTCACCTTCCAAGTAATATTCGGCATGCTAATTACATTGCCGATTGCCAAATTGCATTATCTCTTATAGTTTCCGAGATATGGACTATCGACATCTTACAATATTCGCTCTGATTCTATCTTGGGAAAAAATTGTCAAATGGTCTTATGAATTAGCGATTTCGTTCCAATTCACATACCAAGTAATATTCGGCATGCTAATTACGTTGCCGATTGCCAAATTGCCTTATCTCTTATAGTTTCCGAGATATGGGCAATCGAAAATTTACACGTTAGACTCTGTTTCTAACTTGGGTCAAAATTGTAAAATAGTCTTATGGATTAGCAATTTCCTTCCAATTCACATTTCAAGTAATATTTGGCACCATAATTACGTTGCCGATTGCCAAATTGCATTATCTCTTATAGTTTCCGAGATATAGACTATCGACATTTTACAATATTGGCACTGCTTCTAACTTGGGTCAAAATTGTAAAATGGTCTTATGAATTAGCGATTTCTTTCCAATTCACATACCAAGTAATATTCGGCATGCTAATTACGTTGCCGAATGCCAAATTGCATTATCTCTTATAGTTTCCGAGATAGGGACTATAGACATCTTACAATATTTACACTGCTTCTTACTTGGGTCAAAATTCTAAAATGGTCTTATGAATTAGCGATTTCGTTCCAATTCACCTTCCAAATAATATTCGCCATGCTAATTACATTACCTAATGCCAAATTGCATTATCTCTCATAGTTTCCGGGATATGGACCATCGACATCTTACAATATTGGCTCTGCTTCTAACTTGGGCTAGAGTTGTAAAATGGTCTTATGAATTAAGGATCTCGTTCCAATACACATTCCAAGTAATATTTGGCATGCTAATTACATTGCTTATTGCCAAATTGCATTATCTCATATAGTTTCCGAGATATGGACCATCGACATCTTACAATATTGGCTCTGCTTCTGACATGGGCTAAAGTTGTAAAATTGTCTTATGAATTAGCGATTTCGTTCCAATTCACTTTCCAAGTAATATTCGGCATCCTAATTACGTTGCCGAATGACAAATAGCATTATTTCTTATAGTTTCCGAGATATGGACTATCGACATCTTTCAATATTCGCTCTGCTTCTAACTTGGGCCAAAATTGTCAAATGGTCTTATGAATTAGCGATTTCGTTCCAATTCACCTTCCAAGTAATATTAGCCATGCTAAATACATTGCCTATAGCCAAATTGCATTATCTCTTATAGTTTCCGAGATATAGATCATCGACATCTTACAATATTGGCTCTGCTTCTAACTTGGGCTAAAGTTGAAAAATGGTCTTATGGATTAACGATTTCGTTCCAATTCACAATCCAAGTAATATTCGGCATCCTAATTACGTTGCCGAGTTGTCAAATTGCATTATCTCTTATAGTTTCCGAGATATGGACTATCGACATCTTACAATATTGGCACTGCTTCTAACTTGGGTCAAAATTGTAAAATGGTTTTATGAATTAGCGATTTCGTTCCAATTCACATTCCAAATAATATTCGCCATGCTAATTACATTGTTTATTGCCAAATTGCATTATCTCTTATAGTTTCCGAGATATGGACCATCGACATCTTACAATATTGGCTCTGCTTCTGACATGGGCTAAAGTTGTAAAATTGTCTTATGAATTAGCGATTTCGTTCCAATTCACATTCCAAGTAATATTCGGCATGCTAATTACGTTGCCGTTTGCCAAATTGCATTATCTCTTATAGTTTCCGAGATATAGACTATCGACATTTTACAATATTGGCACTGCTTCTAACTTGGGTCAAAATTGTAAAATGGTCTTATGAATTAGCGATTTCTTTCCAATTCACCTTCCAAATAATATTCGCCATGATAATTACATTACCTAATGCCAAATTGCAGTATTTCTTATAGTTTCCGGGATATGGACCATCGACATCTTACAATATTGTCTCTGCTTCCTACTTGGGCTAGAGTTGTAAAATGGTCTTATGAATTAGCGATTTCGTTCCAATACACTTTCCAAGTAATATTCGGCATCCTAATTAGGTTGCCGATTGCCAAATAGCATTATCTCTTATAGTTTCCGAGATATGGACTATCGACATCTTACAATATTGGCTCTGCATCTAACTTGGGCTAAAGTTGTAAAATGGTCTTATGAATTAGCGATTTCGTTCCAATTCACTTTCCAAGTAATATTCGGCATGCTAATTACGTTGCCGATCGCCAAATTGCATTATCTCTTATAGTTTCCGAGATATGGACTATCGACATCTTTCAATATTCGCTCTGCTTCTAACTTAGGCCAAAATTGTCAAATGGTCTTATGAATTAGCGATTTCGTTCCAATTCACCTTCCAAGTAATATTCGCCATGCTAATTACATTGCCTATTGCCAAATTGCATTATCTCTTATAGTTTCCGAGATATGGACTATCGACATCTTACAATATTCGCTATGATTCTAACTCGGGAAAAAATTGTCAAATGGACTTATGAATTAGCGATTTCGTTCCAATTCACATACCAAGTAATATTCGGCATGCTAATTACGTTGCCGATTGCCAAATTGCCTTATCTCTTATATTTTCCGAGATATGGGCAATCGAAAATTTACACGTTAGACTCTGTTTCTAACTTGGGTCAAAATTGTAAAATAGTCTTATGGATTAGCAATTTCGTTCCAATTCACATTTCAAGTAATATTTGGCACCCTAATTACGTTGCCGATTGCCAAATTGCATTATCTCTTATAGTTTCCGAGATATGGACTATCGACTTCTTACAATATTGGCACTGCTTCTAACTTGGGTCAAAATTCTAAAATGGTCTTATGAATTAGCGATTTCGTTCCAATTCACCTTCCAAATAATATTCGCCATGCTAATTACATTACCTAATGCCAAATTGCATTATCTCTCATAGTTTCCGGGATATGGACCATCGACATCTTATAATATTGGCTCTGCTTCTAACTTGGGCTAGAGTTGTAAAATGGTCTTATGAATTAGGGATTTCGTTCCAATACACATTCCAAGTAATATTTGGCATGCTAATTACATTGCTTATTGCCAAATTGCATTATCTCATATAGTTTCCGAGATATGGACCATCGACATCTTACAATATTGGCTCTGCTTCTGACATGGGCTAAAGTTGTAAAATTGTCTTATGAATTAGCGATTTCGTTCCAATTCACTTTCCAAGTAATATTCGGCATCCTAATTACGTTGCCGAATGCCAAATAGCATTATCTCTTATAGTTTCCGAGACATGGACTCTCGACATCTTACAATATTCGCTCTGCTTCTAACTTGAGCCAAAATTGTCAAATGGTCTTATGAATTAGCGATTTCGTTCCATTTCACCTTCCAGGTAATATTCGCCATGCTAAATACATTGCCTATAGCCAAATTGCATTATCTCTTATAGTTTCCGAGATATAGATCATCGACTTCTTACAATATTCGCTATGATTCTAACTTGGGAAAAAATTGTCAATTGGTCTTATGAATTAGCGATTTCGTTATAATTCACATACCAAGTAATATTCGGCATGCTAATTACGTTGCCGATTGCCAAATTGCATTATCTCTTATAGTTTCCGAGATATGGACTATCGACACCTTACAATATTGTCACTGCTTCTAACCTGGGTCAAAATTGTAAAATGGTCTTATGAATTAGCGATTTCTTTCCAATTCACCTTCCAAGTAATATTCGCCATGACAATTACATTACCTAATGCCAAATTGCATTATCTCTTATAGTTTCCGGGATATGGACCATCGACATCTTACAATATTAGCTCTGCTTCTAACTTGGGCCAAAATTGTCAAATGGTCTTATGAATTAGCGATTTCGTTCCAATTCACCTTCCAAGTAATATTCGCCATGCTAATTACATTGCCTATAGCCAAATTGCATTATCTCTTATAGTTTCCGATATATGGGCAATCGAAATTTTACACCTTAGACTCTGTTTCAAACTTGGGTCAAAATTGTAAAATGGTCTTATGAATTAGCGATTTCGTTCCATTTCACATTCCAAGTAATATTCGGTATGCTAATTAGGTTGCCGATTGCCAAATTGCATTAACTCTTATAGTTTCCGAGATATGGGCAATCGAAATTTTACACCTTAGACTCTGTTTCAAACTTGGGTCAAAATTGTAAAATGGTCTTATGAATTAGCGATTTCGTTCCATTTCACATTCCAAGTAATATTCGGTATGCTAATTAGGTTGCCGATTGCCAAATTGCATTATCTCTTATAGTTTCCGAGATATGGACTATCGACATCTTACAATATTCGCTCTGCTTCTAACTTAGGTCAAAATTGTCAAATGGTCTTATGAATTAGCGATTTCGTTCCAATTCACCTTCCAAGTAATATTTGCCATGCTAATTATGTTGCCGATTGCCAAATTCCATTATCTCTTATAGATTCCGAGATATGGACCATCGACATCTTACAATATTGGCTCTGCTTCTAACTTGGGCTAAAGTTGTAAAATGGTCTTATGAATTAGCGATATCGTTCCAATTCACATTCCAAGTAATATTCGGCATGCTAATTACGTTGCCGATTGCCAAATTGCATTATCTCTTATAGTTTACGAGATATGGACCATCGACATCTTACAATATTGGCTCTGCTTCTGACATGGGCTAAAGTTGTTAAATTGTCTTATGAATTAGCGATTTCGTTCGAATTCACATTCCAAGTAATATTCGCCATGCTAATTACATTGCATATAGCCAAATTGCATTATCTCTTATAGTTTCCGATATATGGGCAATCGAAATTTTACACGTTAGACTCTGTTTCTAACTTGGATCAAAATTGTAAAATAGTCTTATGGATTAGCAATTTCGTTCCAATTCACATTTCAAGTAATATTTGGCACCATAATTACGTTGCCGATTGCCAAATTGCATTATCTCTTATAGTTTCCGATATATGGACTATCGACATCTTACAATATTGGCACTGCTTCTAACTTTTGTCAAAATTGTAAAATGGTCTTATGAATTAGCGATTTCGTTCCAATACACATTCCAAGTAATATTTGGCATGCTAATTACATTGCTTATTGCCAAATTGCATTATCTCATATAGTTTCCGAGATATGGACCATCGACATCTTACAATATTGGCTCTGCTTCTGACATGGGCTAAAGTTGTAAAATTGTCTTATGAATTAGCGATTTCGTTCCAATTCACTTTCCAAGTAATATTCGGCATCCTAATTAGGTTGTCGATTGCCAAATAGCATTATCTCTGATAGTTTCCGAGATATGGACTATCGACATCTTACAATATTGGCCCTGCATCTAACTTGGGCTATAGTTGTAAAATGGTCTTATGAATTAGCGATTTCGTTCCAATTCACTTTCCAAGTAATATTCGGCATGCTAATTACGTTGCCGATTGCCAAATTGCATTATCTCTTATAGTTTCCGAGATATGGACTATCGACATCTTTCAATATTCGCTCTGCTTCTAACTTAGGCCAAAATTGTCAAATGGTCTTATGAATTAGCGATTTCGTTCCAATTCACCTTCCAAGTAATATTCGCCATGCTAATTACATTGCCTATAGCCAAATTGCATTATCTCTTATAGTTTCCGAGATATGGGCAATCGAAATTTTACACCTTAGACTCTGTTTCAAACTTGGGTCAAAATTGTAAAATGGTCTTATGAATTAGCGATTTCGTTCCATTTCACATTCCAAGTAATATTCGGCATGCCAATTAGGTTGCCGATTGCCAAATTGCATTATCTCCTATAGTTTGCGAGATATGGGCAATCGAAATTTTACACCTTAGGCTCTGTTTCTAACTTGGGTCAAAATTGTAAAATAGTCTTATGGATTATCAATTTCGTTCCAATTCACCTTCCAAATAATATTCGCCATGCTAATTACATTGCCTATTGCCAAATTGCATTATCTCTTATAGTTTCCGAGATATGGACTATCGACAGCTTACAATATTCGCTCTGATTCTAACTTGGGAAAAAATTGTCAAATGGTCTCATGAATTAGCGATTTCGTTCCAATTCACATTCCAAGTACTATTCGGCATGCTAATTACGTTGCCGATAGCCAAATTGCCTTATCTCTTATAGTTTCCGAGATATGGGCAATCGAAAATTTACACGTTAGACTCTGTTTCTAACTTGGGTCAAAATTGTGAAATAGTCTTATGGATTAGCAATTTCGCTCCAATTCACTTTCCAAGTAATATTCGGCATCCTAATTACGTTGCCGAATGACAAATAGCATTATCTCTTATAGTTTCCGAGATATGGACTATCGACATCTTACAATATTCGCTCTGCTTCTAACTTGGGCCAAAATTGTCAAATGGTCTTATGAATTACCGATTTCGTACCAATTCACCTTCCAAGTAATATTAGCCATGCTAAATACATTGCCTATAGCCAAATTGCATTATCTCTTATAGTTTCCGAGATATAGATCATCGACATCTTACAATATTGGCTCTGCTTCTAACTTGGGCTAAAGTTGAAAAATGGTCTTATGGATTAGCGATTTCGTTCCAATTCACAGTCCAAGTAATTTTCGGCATCCTAATTACGTTGCCGATTGTCAAATTGCATTATCTCTTATAGTTTCCGAGATATGGACTATCGACATCTTACAATATTGGCACTGCTTCTAACTTGGGTCAAAATTGTAAAATGGTCTTATGAATTAGCGATTTCGTTCCAATTCACATTCCAAATAATATTCGCCATGCTAATTACATTGTTTATTGCCAAATTGCATTATCTCTTATAGTTTCCGAGATATGGACCATCGATTTCTTACAATATTGGCTCTGCTTCTAACTTGAGCTAAAGTTGTAAAATTGTCTTATGAATTAGCGGTTTCGTTCCAATTCACATTCAAAGTAATATTCGGCATTCTAATTACGTTGCCGATTGCCAAATTGCATTATCTCTTATAGTTTCCGAGATATGGACCATCGATATCTTACAATATTGGCTCTGCTCCTAACTTGGGCTAGAGTTGTAAAATTGTCTTATGAATTAGCGATTTCGTTCCAATTCACATTCCAAGTAATATTCGGCATGCTAATTACGTTGCCGTTTGCCAAATTGCATTATCTCTTATAGTTTCCGAGATATGGACTATCGACATCTTACAATATTCGCTCTGCTTCTAACTTAGGTCAAAATTGTCAAATGGTCTTATGAATTAGCGATTTCGTTCCAATTCACCTTCCAAGTAATATTTGCCATGCTAATTATGTTGCCGATTGCCAAATTCCATTATCTCTTATAGTTTCCGAGATATGGACCATCGACATCTTACAATATTGGCTCTGCTTCTAACTTGGGCTAAAGTTGTAAAATGGTCTTATGAATTAGCGATATCGTTCCAATTCACATTCCAAGTAATATTCGGCATGCTAATTACGTTGCCGATTGCCAAATTGCATTATCTCTTATAGTTTACGAGATATGGACCATCGACATCTTACAATATTGGCTCTGCTTCTGACATGGGCTATAGTTGTTAAATTGTCTTATGAATTGGCGATTTCGTTCGAATTCACATTCCAAGTAATATTCCGCATGCTAATTACGTTGCCGATTGCCAAATTGCATTATCTCTTATAGTTTCCGTGATATGGACTATCGACATCTTACAATACTCGCTCTGCTTCTAACTTGGGTCAAAATTGTAAAATGCTCTTATGAATTAGCGATTTCGTTCCAATTCACCTTCCAAATAATATTCGCCATGCTAATTACATTGCCTATTGCCAAATTGCATTATCTCTTATAGTTTCCGAGATACGGACCATCGACATCTTACAATATTCGCTATGACTCTAACTTGGGAAAAAATTGTCAAATGGTCTTATGAATTAGCGATTTCGTTCCAATTCACATACCAAGTAATATTCGGCATGCTAATTACGTTGCCGATTGCCAAATTGCCTTATCTCTTATAGTTTCCGAGATACGGACCATCGACATCTTACAATATTGGCTCTGCTTCTAACTTGGGCCAAAATTGTAAAATGGTCTTATGAAATAGCGATTTTGTTCCAATTCACCTTCCAAGTAATATTCGGCATGCTAATTACATTGCCGATTGCCAAATTGCATTATCTCTTATAGTTTCCGAGATATGGACCATCGACATCTTACAATATTGGCTCTGCTTCTAACTTGGGCCAAAATTGTAAAATGGTCTTATGAAATAGCGATTTCGTTCCAATTCACCTTCCAAGTAATATTAGGCATGCTAATTACATTGCCTATTGCCAAATTGCATTATCTCTTATAGTTTCCGAGATATGGGCTATCGACATCTTACAATATTCGCTATGATTCCAACTTGGGAAAAAATTGTCAAATGGCCTTATGAATTAGCGATTTCGTTCCAATTCACATTCCAAGTAATATTCGGCATGCTAGTTACATTGGCTATTGCCAAATTGCATTATCTCTTATAGTTTCCGAGATATGGACCATCGACATCTTACAATATTGGCTCTGCTTCTAACTTGGGCCAAAATTGTAAAATGGTCTTATAAAATAGCGATTTTGTTCCAATTCACCTTCCAAGTAATATTCGGCATGCTAATTACATTGCCGATTGCCAAATTGCATTATCTCTTATAGTTTCCGAGATATGGACTATCGACATCTTACAATATTCGCTCTGATTCTATCTTGGGAAAAAATTGTCAAATGGTCTTAGGAATTAGCGATTTCGTTCCAATTCACATACCAAGTAATATTCGGCATGCTAATTACGTTGCCGATTGCCAAATTGCCTTATCTCTTATAGTTTCCGAGATATTGGCAATCGAAAATTTACACGTTAGACTCTGTTTCTAACTTGGGTCAAAATTGTAAAATAGTCTTATGGATTAGCAATTTCGTTCCAATTCACATTTCAAGTAATATTTGGCACCATAATTACCTCACCGATTGCCAAATTGCATTATCTCTTATAGTTTCCGAGATATGGACTATCGACATCTTACAATATTGGCTCTGCTTCTAACTTGGGCCAAAATTGTAAAATGGTCTTATAAAATAGCGATTTTGTTCCAATACACATTCCAAGTAATATTTGGCATGCTAATTACATTGCTTATTGCCAAATTGCATTATCTCATATAGTTTCCGAGATATGGACCATCGACATCTTACAATATTGGCTCTGCTTCTGACATGGGCTAAAGTTGTAAAATTGTCTTATGAATTAGCGATTTCGTTCCAATTCACATACCAAGTAATATTCGGCATGCTAATTACGTTGCCGATTGCCAAATTGCCTTATCTCTTATAGTTTCCGAGGTATGGACTATCGACATCTTACAATATTGGCACTGCTTCTAACTTGGGTCAAAATTGTAAAATGGTCTTATGAATTAGCGATTTCTTTCCAATTCACCTTCCAAATAATATTCGCCATGATAATTACATTACCTAATGCCAAATTGCATTATCTCTTATAGTTTCCGGGATATGGACCATCGAAATCTTACAATATTGGCTCTGCTTCTAACTTGGGCTAGAGTTGTAAAATGGTCTTATGAATTAGCGATTTCGTTCCAATACACTTTCCAAGTAATATTCGGCATCCTAATTAGGTTGCCGATTGCCAAATAGCATTATCTCTTATAGTTTCCGAGATATGGACTATCGACATCTTACAATATTGGCTCTGCATCTAACATGGACTAAAGTTGTAAAATGGTCTTATGAATTAGCGATTTCGTTCCAATTCACTTTCCAAGTAATATTCGGCATGCTAATTACGTTGCCGATTGCCAAATTGCATTATCTCTTATAGTTTCCGAGATATGGACTATCGACATCTTTCAATATTCGCTCTGCTTCTAACTTAGGCCAAAATTGTCAAATGGTCTTATGAATTAGCGATTTCGTTCCAATTCACCTTCCAAGTAATATTCGCCATGCTAATTACATTGCCTATAGCCAAATTGCATTATCTCTTATAGTTTCCGAGATATGGGCAATCGAAATTTTACACCTTAGACTCTGTTTCAAACTTGGGTCAAAATTGTAAAATGGTCTTATGAATTAGCGATTTCGTTCCATTTCACATTCCAAGTAATATTCGGCATGCTAATTAGGTTGCCGATTGCCAAATTGCATTATCTCCTATAGTTTGCGAGATATGGGCAATAGAAATTTTACACCTTAGGCTCTGTTTCTAACTTGGGTCAAAATTGTAAAATAGTCTTATGGATTATCAATTTCGTTCCAATTCACCTTCCAAATAATATTCGCCATGCTAATTACATTGCCTATTGCCAAATTGCATTATCTCTTATAGTTTCCGAGATATGGACTATCGACAGCTTACAATATTCGCTCTGATTCTAACTTGGGAAAAAATTGTCAAATGGTCTCATGAATTAGCGATTTCGTTCCAATTCACATTCCAAGTAATATTCGGCATGCTAATTACGTTGCCGATAGCCAAATTGCCTTATCTCTTATAGTTTCCGAGATATGGGCAATCGAAAATTTACACGTTAGACTCTGTTTCTAACTTGGGTCAAAATTGTAAAATTGTCTTATGAATTAGCGATTTCGTTCCAATTCGCATTCCAAGTAATATTCGGCATGCTAATTACGTTGCCGTTTGCCAAATTGCATTATCTCTTATAGTTTCCGAGATATGGACCATCGACTTCTTACAATATTGGCTCTGCTTCTAACTTGAGCTAAAGTTGTAAAATTGTCTTATGAATTAGCGATTTCGTTCCAATTCACATTCCAAGTAATATTCGACATTCTAATTACGTTGCCGATTGCCAAATTGCATTATCTCTTATAGTTTCCGAGATATGGACCATCGACATCTTACAATATTGGCTCTGCTTCTAACTTGGGCTAGAGTTGTAAAATTGTCTTATGAATTAGCGATTTCGTTCCAATTCACATTCCAAGTAATATTCGGCATGCTAATTACGTTGCCGTTTGCCAAATTGCATTATCTCTTATAGTTTCCGAGATATGGACTATCGACATCTTACAATATTCGCTCTGCTTCTAACTTAGGTCAAAATTGTCAAATGGTCTTATGAATTAGCGATTTCGTTCCAATTCACCTTCCAAGTAATATTTGCCATGCTAATTATGTTGCCGATTGCCAAATTCCATTATCTCTTATAGTTTCCGAGATATGGACCATCGACATCTTACAATATTGGCTCTGCTTCTAACTTGGGCTAAAATTGTAAAATGGTCTTATGAATTAGCGATATCGTTCCAATTCACATTCCAAGTAATATTCGGCATGCTAATTACGTTGCCGATTGCCAAATAGCATTATCTCTTATAGTTTACGAGATATGGACTATCGACATCTTTCAATATTCGCTCTGGTTCTAACTTAGGCCAAAATTGTCAAATGGTCTTATGAATTAGCGATTTCGTTCTAATTCACCTTCCAAGTAATATTCGCCATGCTAATTACATTGCCTATAGTCAAATTGCATTATCTCTTATAGTTTCCGATATATGGACCAACGACATCTTACAATATTGGCTCTACTTCTGACATGGGCTAAAGTTGTAAAATTGTCTTATGAATTTGCGATTTTGTTCCAATTCACTTTCCAAGGAATATTCGCCATGCTAATTACATTGCCTATTGCCAAATTGTATTATCTTTTATAATTTCCGAGATATGGGCCATCGACATCTTACAATATTGGCTCTGCTTCTGACATGGGCTAAAGTTGTAAAATTGTCTTATGAATTAGCGATTTCGTTCGAATTCACATTCCAAGTAATATTCCGCATGCTAATTACGTTGCCGATTGCCAAATTGCATTATCTCTTATAGTTTCCGAGATATGGACTATCGACATCTTACAATATTGGCTCTGCTTCTAACTTGGGCCAAAATTGTAAAATGGTCTTATGAATTAGCGATTTCTTTCCAATTCACCTTCCAAATAATATTCGCCATGATAATTACATTACCTAATGCCAAATTGCATTATCTCTTATAGTTTCCGGGATATGGACCATCGAAATCTTACAATATTGGCTCTGCTTCTAACTTGGGCTAGAGTTGTAAAATGGTCTTATGAATTAGCGATTTCGTTCCAATACACTTTCCAAGTAATATTCGGCATCCTAATTAGGTTGCCGATTGCCAAATAGCATTATCTCTTATAGTTTCCGAGATATGGACTATCGACATCTTACAATATTGGCTCTGCATCTAACATGGACTAAAGTTGTAAAATGGTCTTATGAATTAGCGATTTCGTTCCAATTCACTTTCCAAGTAATATTCGGCATGCTAATTACGTTGCCGATTGCCAAATTGCATTATCTCTTATAGTTTCCGAGATATGGACTATCGACATCTTTCAATATTCGCTCTGCTTCTAACTTAGGCCAAAATTGTCAAATGGTCTTATGAATTAGCGATTTCGTTCCAATTCACCTTCCAAGTAATATTCGCCATGCTAATTACATTGCCTATAGCCAAATTGCATTATCTCTTATAGTTTCCGAGATATGGGCAATCGAAATTTTACACCTTAGACTCTGTTTCAAACTTGGGTCAAAATTGTAAAATGGTCTTATGAATTAGCGATTTCGTTCCATTTCACATTCCAAGTAATATTCGGCATGCTAATTAGGTTGCCGATTGCCAAATTGCATTATCTCCTATAGTTTGCGAGATATGGGCAATAGAAATTTTACACCTTAGGCTCTGTTTCTAACTTGGGTCAAAATTGTAAAATAGTCTTATGGATTATCAATTTCGTTCCAATTCACCTTCCAAATAATATTCGCCATGCTAATTACATTGCCTATTGCCAAATTGCATTATCTCTTATAGTTTCCGAGATATGGACTATCGACAGCTTACAATATTCGCTCTGATTCTAACTTGGGAAAAAATTGTCAAATGGTCTCATGAATTAGCGATTTCGTTCCAATTCACATTCCAAGTAATATTCGGCATGCTAATTACGTTGCCGATAGCCAAATTGCCTTATCTCTTATAGTTTCCGAGATATGGGCAATCGAAAATTTACACGTTAGACTCTGTTTCTAACTTGGGTCAAAATTGTAAAATTGTCTTATGAATTAGCGATTTCGTTCCAATTCGCATTCCAAGTAATATTCGGCATGCTAATTACGTTGCCGTTTGCCAAATTGCATTATCTCTTATAGTTTCCGAGATATGGACCATCGACTTCTTACAATATTGGCTCTGCTTCTAACTTGAGCTAAAGTTGTAAAATTGTCTTATGAATTAGCGATTTCGTTCCAATTCACATTCCAAGTAATATTCGACATTCTAATTACGTTGCCGATTGCCAAATTGCATTATCTCTTATAGTTTCCGAGATATGGACCATCGACATCTTACAATATTGGCTCTGCTTCTAACTTGGGCTAGAGTTGTAAAATTGTCTTATGAATTAGCGATTTCGTTCCAATTCACATTCCAAGTAATATTCGGCATGCTAATTACGTTGCCGTTTGCCAAATTGCATTATCTCTTATAGTTTCCGAGATATGGACTATCGACATCTTACAATATTCGCTCTGCTTCTAACTTAGGTCAAAATTGTCAAATGGTCTTATGAATTAGCGATTTCGTTCCAATTCACCTTCCAAGTAATATTTGCCATGCTAATTATGTTGCCGATTGCCAAATTCCATTATCTCTTATAGTTTCCGAGATATGGACCATCGACATCTTACAATATTGGCTCTGCTTCTAACTTGGGCTAAAATTGTAAAATGGTCTTATGAATTAGCGATATCGTTCCAATTCACATTCCAAGTAATATTCGGCATGCTAATTACGTTGCCGATTGCCAAATAGCATTATCTCTTATAGTTTACGAGATATGGACTATCGACATCTTTCAATATTCGCTCTGGTTCTAACTTAGGCCAAAATTGTCAAATGGTCTTATGAATTAGCGATTTCGTTCTAATTCACCTTCCAAGTAATATTCGCCATGCTAATTACATTGCCTATAGTCAAATTGCATTATCTCTTATAGTTTCCGATATATGGACCAACGACATCTTACAATATTGGCTCTACTTCTGACATGGGCTAAAGTTGTAAAATTGTCTTATGAATTTGCGATTTTGTTCCAATTCACTTTCCAAGGAATATTCGCCATGCTAATTACATTGCCTATTGCCAAATTGTATTATCTTTTATAATTTCCGAGATATGGGCCATCGACATCTTACAATATTGGCTCTGCTTCTGACATGGGCTAAAGTTGTAAAATTGTCTTATGAATTAGCGATTTCGTTCGAATTCACATTCCAAGTAATATTCCGCATGCTAATTACGTTGCCGATTGCCAAATTGCATTATCTCTTATAGTTTCCGAGATATGGACTATCGACATCTTACAATATTGGCTCTGCTTCTAACTTGGGCCAAAATTGTCAAACGGTCTTATGAATTAGCGATTTCGTTCCAATTCACCTTCCAAGTAATATTCGCCATGCTATTTACATTGCCTATTGCCAAATTGCATTATCTCTTATAGTTTCCGAGATATGGACCATCGACATCTTACAATATTGGCTCTGCTTCTAACTTGGGCCAAAATTGTCAAATGGTCTTATGAATTAGCGATTTCGTTCCAATTCACCTTCCAAGTAATGTTCGCCATGCTATTTACATTGCCTATAGCCAAATTGCATTATCTCTTACAGTTTCCAATATATGGGCAATCGAAATTTTACACCTTAGACTCTGTTTCAAACTTGGGTCAAAATTGTAAAATGGTCTTATGAATTAGCGATTTCGTTCCATTTCACATTCCAAGTAATATTCGGCATGCTAATTACTTTGCCGTTTGCCAAATTGCATTATCTCTTATAGTTTCCGAGATATGGACTATCGACATCTTACAATATTCGCTCTGCTTCTAACTTAGGTCAAAATTGTCAAATGGTCTTATGAATTAGCGATTTCGTTCCAATTCACCTTCCAAGTAATATTTGCCATACTAATTATGTTGCCGATTGCCAAATTCCATTATCTCTTATAGTTTCCGAGAGATGGACCATCGACATCTTACAATATTGGCTCTGCTTCTAACTTGGGCTAAAGATGTAAAATGGTCTTATGAATTAGCGATATCGTTCCAATTCACATTCCAAGTAATATTCGGCATGCTAATTACGTTGCCGATTGCCAAATTGCATTATCTCTTATAGTTTACGAGATATGGACCATCGACATCTTACAATATTGGCTCTGCTTCTGACATGGGCTAAAGTTGTTAAATTGTCTTATGAATTAGCGATTTCGTTCGAATTCACATTCCAAGTAATATTCCGCATTCTAATTACGTTGCCGATTGCCAAAGTGCATTATCTCTTATAGTTTCCGTGATATGGACTATCGACATCTTACAATATTCGCTCTGCTTCTAACTTGGGTCAAAATTGTAAAATGGTCTTATGAATTAGCGATTTCGTTCCAATTCACCTTCCAAATAATATTCGCCATGCTAATTACATTGCCTATTGCCAAATTGCATTATCTCTTATAGTTTCCGAGATATGGACCATCGACATCTTACAATATTAGCTCTGCTTCTAACTTGGGCCAAAATTGTCAAATGGTCTTATGAATTAGCGATTTCGTTCCAATTCACCTTCCAAGTAATATTCGCCATGCTAATTACATTGCCTATAGCCAAATTGCATTATCTCTTATAGTTTCCGATATATGGGCAATCGAAATTTTACACCTTAGACTCTGTTTCAAACTTGGGTCAAAATTGTAAAATGGTCCTATGAATTAGCGATTTCGTTCCATTTCACATTCCAAGTAATATTCGGTATGCTAATTAGGTTGCCGATTGCCAAATTGCATTATCTCTTATAGTTTCCGAGATATGGGCAATCGAAATTTTACACCTTAGACTCTGTTTCAAACTTGGGTTAAAATTGTAAAATGGTCTTATGAATTAGCGATTTCGTTCCATTTCACATTCCAAGTAATATTCGGTATGCTAATTAGGTTGCCGATTGCCAAATTGCATTATCTCTTATAGTTTCCGAGATATGGACTATCGACATCTTACAATATTCGCTCTGCTTCTAACTTGGGTCAAAATTGTAAAATGGTCTTATGAATTAGCGATTTCGTTCCAATTCACCTTCCAAATAATATTCGCCATGCTAATTACATTGGCTATTGCCAAATTGCATTATCTCTTATAGTTTCCGAGATATGGACCATCGACATCTTACAATATTGGCTCTGCTTCTAACTTGGGCCAAAATTGTAAAATGGTCTTATGAAATAGCGATTTTGTTCCAATTCACCTTCCCAGTAATATTCGGCATGCTAATTACATTGCTGATTGCCAAATTGCATTATCTCTTATAGTTTCCGAGATATGGACTATAGACATCTTACAATATTCGCTCTGATTCTATCTTGGGAAAAAATTGTCAAATGGTCTTATGAATTAGCGATTTCGTTCCAATTCACATACCAAGTAATATTCGGCATGCTAATTACGTTGCCGATTGCCAAATTGCCTTATCTCTTATAGTTTCCGAGATATGGGCAATCGAAATTTTACACCTTAGGCTCTGTTTCTAACTTGGGTCAAAATTGTAAAATAGTCTTATGGATTATCAATTTCGTTCCAATTCACCTTCCAAATAATATTCGCCATGCTAATTACATTGCCTATTGCCAAATTGCATTATCTCTTATAGTTTCCGAGATATGGACTATCGACAGCTTACAATATTCGCTCTGATTCTAACTTGGGAAAAAATTGTCAAATGGTCTCATGAATTAGCGATTTCGTTCCAATTCACATTCCAAGTACTATTCGGCATGCTAATTACGTTGCCGATAGCCAAATTGCCTTATCTCTTATAGTTTCCGAGATATGGGCAATCGAAAATTTACACGTTAGACTCTGTTTCTAACTTGGGTCAAAATTGTGAAATAGTCTTATGGATTAGCAATTTCGCTCCAATTCACATTCCAAGTAATATTCGACATGCTAATTACGTTGCCGATTGCCAAATTGCATTATCTCTTATAGTTTCCGAGATAGGGACTATCGACATCTTACAATATTGGCACTGCTTCTAACTTGGGTCAAAATTGTAAAATGGTCTTATGAATTAGCGATTTCGTTCCAATTCACCTTCCAAATAATATTCGCCATGCTAATTACATTGCCTAATGCCAAATTGCATTATCTCTTATAGTTTCCGAGATATGGACCATCGACATCTTACAATATTGGCTCTGCTTCTAACTTGGGCTAGAGTTTTAAAATGGTCTTATGAATTAGCGATTTCGTTCCAATTCACATTCCAAGTAATATTCGGCATGCTAGTTACATTGCCTATTGCCAAATTGCATTATCTCTTATAGTTTCCGAGATAGGGACTATCGACATCTTACAATATTGGCACTGCTTCTAACTTGGGTCAAAATTGTAAAATGGTCTTATGAATTAGCGATTTCGTTCCAATTCACCTTCCAAATAATATTCGCCATGCTAATTACATTGCCTAATGCCAAATTGCATTATCTCTTATAGTTTCCGAGATATGGACCATCGACATCTTACAATATTGGCTCTGCTTCTAACTTGGGCTAGAGTTTTAAAATGGTCTTATGAATTAGCGATTTCGTTCCAATTCACCTTCCAAATAATATTCGCCATGCTAATTACATTGCCTATTGCCAAATTGCATTATCTCTTATAGTTTCCGAGATATGGACCATCGACATCTTACAATATTGGCTCTGCTTCTAACTTGGGCCAAAATTGTAAAATGGTCTTATGAAATAGCGATTTCGTTCCAATTCACCTTCCAAGTAATATTCGGCATGCTAATTACATTGCCTATTGCCAAATTGCATTATCTCTTATAGTTTCCGAGATATGGACCATCGACATCTTACAATATTGGCTCTGCTTCTAACTTGGGCCAAAATTGTAAAATGGTCTTATGAAAGAGCGATTTCGTTCCAATTCACCTTCCAAGTAATATTCGGCATGCTAATTACATTGCCTATTGCCAAATTGCATTATCTCTTATAGTTTCCGAGATATGGACTATCGACATCTTACAATATTCGCTATGACTCTAACTTGGGAAAAAATTGTCAAATGGTCTTATGAATTAGCGATTTCGTTCCAATTCACATACCAAGTAATATTCGGCATGCTAATTACGTTGCCGATTGCCAAATTGCCTTATCTCTTATAGTTTCCGAGATACGGACCATCGACATCTTACAATATTGGCTCTGCTTCTAACTTGGGCCAAAATTGTAAAATGGTCTTATGAAATAGCGATTTCGTTCCAATTCACCTTCCAAGTAATATTCGGCATGCTAATTACATTGCCTATTGCCAAATTGCATTATCTCTTATATTTTCCGAGATATGGACTATCGACATCTTACAATATTCGCTATGATTCTAACTTGGGCCAAAATTGTCAAATGGTCTTATGAATTAGCGATTTCGTTCCAATTCACCTTCCAAGTAATGTTCGCCATGCTATTTACATTGCCTATAGCCAAATTGCATTATCTCTTACAGTTTCCAATATATGGGCAATCGAAATTTTACACCTTAGACTCTGTTTCAAACTTGGGTCAAAATTGTCAAATGGTCTTATGAATTAGCGATTTCGTTCCAATTCACCTTCCAAGTAATGTTCGCCATGCTATTTACATTGCCTATAGCCAAATTGCATTATCTCTTACAGTTTCCAATATATGGGCAATCGAAATTTTACACCTTAGACTCTGTTTCAAACTTGGGTCAAAATTGTAAAATGGTCTTATGAATTAGCGATTTCGTTCCATTTCACATTCCAAGTAATATTCGGCATGCTAATTACTTTGCCGTTTGCCAAATTGCATTATCTCTTATAGTTTCCGAGATATGGACTATCGACATCTTACAATATTCGCTCTGCTTCTTAGGTCAAAATTGTCAAATGGTCTTATGAATTAGCGATTTCGTTCCAATTCACCTTCCAAGTAATATTTGCCATACTAATTATGTTGCCGATTGCCAAATTCCATTATCTCTTATAGTTTCCGAGAGATGGACCATCGACATCTTACAATATTTTCTCTGCTTCTAACTTGGGCTAAAGTTGTAAAATGGTCTTATGAATTAGCGATATCGTTCCAATTCACATTCCAAGTAATATTCGGCATGCTAATTACGTTGCCGATTGCCAAATTGCATTATCTCTTATAGTTTACGAGATATGGACCATCGACATCTTACAATATTGGCTCTGCTTCTGACATGGGCTAAAGTTGTTAAATTGTCTTATGAATTAGCGATTTCGTTCGAATTCACATTCCAAGTAATATTCCGCATTCTAATTACGTTGCCGATTGCCAAAGTGCATTATCTCTTATAGTTTCCGTGATATGGACTATCGACATCTTACAATATTCGCTCTGCTTCTAACTTGGGTCAAAATTGTAAAATGGTCTTATGAATTAGCGATTTCGTTCCAATTCACCTTCCAAATAATATTCGCCATGCTAATTACATTGCCTATTGCCAAATTGCATTATCTCTTATAGTTTCCGAGATATGGACCATCGACATCTTACAATATTAGCTCTGCTTCTAACTTGGGCTAAAATTGTCAAATGGTCTTATAAATTAGCGATTTCGTTCCAATTCACCTTCCAAGTAATATTCGCCATGCTAATTACATTGCCTATAGCCAAATTGCATTATCTCTTATAGTTTCCGATATATGGGCAATCGAAATTTTACACCTTAGACTCTGTTTCAAACTTGGGTCAAAATTGTAAAATGGTCCTATGAATTAGCGATTTCGTTCCATTTCACATTCCAAGTAATATTCGGTATGCTAATTAGGTTGCCGATTGCCAAATTGCATTATCTCTTATAGTTTCCGAGATATGGGCAATCGAAATTTTACACCTTAGACTCTGTTTCAAACTTGGGTTAAAATTGTAAAATGGTCTTATGAATTAGCGATTTCGTTCCATTTCACATTCCAAGTAATATTCGGTATGCTAATTAGGTTGCCGATTGCCAAATTGCATTATCTCTTATAGTTTCCGAGATATGGACTATCGACATCTTACAATATTCGCTCTGCTTCTAACTTGGGTCAAAATTGTAAAATGGTCTTATGAATTAGCGATTTCGTTCCAATTCACCTTCCAAATAATATTCGCCATGCTAATTACATTGGCTATTGCCAAATTGCATTATCTCTTATAGTTTCCGAGATATGGACCATCGACATCTTACAATATTGGCTCTGCTTCTAACTTGGGCCAAAATTGTAAAATGGTCTTATGAAATAGCGATTTTGTTCCAATTCACCTTCCAAGTAATATTCGGCATGCTAATTACATTGCTGATTGCCAAATTGCACTATCTCTTATAGTTTCCGAGATATGGACTATAGACATCTTACAATATTCGCTCTGATTCTATCTTGGGAAAAAATTGTCAAATGGTCTTATGAATTAGCGATTTCGTTCCAATTCACATACCAAGTAATATTCGGCATGCTAATTACGTTGCCGATTGCCAAATTGCCTTATCTCTTATAGTTTCCGAGATATGGGCAATCGAAATTTTACACCTTAGGCTCTGTTTCTAACTTGGGTCAAAATTGTAAAATAGTCTTATGGATTATCAATTTCGTTCCAATTCACCTTCCAAATAATATTCGCCATGCTAATTACATTGCCTATTGCCAAATTGCATTATCTCTTATAGTTTCCGAGATATGGACTATCGACAGCTTACAATATTCGCTCTGATTCTAACTTGGGAAAAAATTGTCAAATGGTCTCATGAATTAGCGATTTCGTTCCAATTCACATTCCAAGTACTATTCGGCATGCTAATTACGTTGCCGATAGCCAAATTGCCTTATCTCTTATAGTTTCCGAGATATGGGCAATCGAAAATTTACACGTTAGACTCTGTTTCTAACTTGGGTCAAAATTGTGAAATAGTCTTATGGATTAGCAATTTCGCTCCAATTCACATTCCAAGTAATATTCGACATGCTAATTACGTTGCCGATTGCCAAATTGCATTATCTCTTATAGTTTCCGAGATAGGGACTATCGACATCTTACAATATTGGCACTGCTTCTAACTTGGGTCAAAATTGTAAAATGGTCTTATGAATTAGCGATTTCGTTCCAATTCACCTTCCAAATAATATTCGCCATGCTAATTACATTGCCTAATGCCAAATTGCATTATCTCTTATAGTTTCCGAGATATGGACCATCGACATCTTACAATATTGGCTCTGCTTCTAACTTGGGCTAAAGTTGAAAAATGGTCTTATGGATTAACGATTTCGTTCCAATTCACAATCCAAGTAATATTCGGCATCCTAATTACGTTGCCGAGTTGTCAAATTGCATTATCTCTTATAGTTTCCGAGATATGGACTATCGACATCTTACAATATTGGCACTGCTTCTAACTTGGGTCAAAATTGTAAAATGGTTTTATGAATTAGCGATTTCGTTCCAATTCACATTCCAAATAATATTCGCCATGCTAATTACATTGTTTATTGCCAAATTGCATTATCTCTTATAGTTTCCGAGATATGGACCATCGACATCTTACAATATTGGCTCTGCTTCTGACATGGGCTAAAGTTGTAAAATTGTCTTATGAATTAGCGATTTCGTTCCAATTCACATTCCAAGTAATATTCGGCATGCTAATTACGTTGCCGTTTGCCAAATTGCATTATCTCTTATAGTTTCCGAGATATAGACTATCGACATTTTACAATATTGGCACTGCCTCTAACTTGGGTCAAAATTGTAAAATGGTCTTATGAAATAGCGATTTTGTTCCAATTCACCTTCCAAGTAATATTCGGCATGCTAATTACATTGCCGATTGCCAAATTGCATTATCTCTTATAGTTTCCGAGATATGGACCATCGACATCTTACAATATTGGCTCTGCTTCTAACTTGGGTCAAAATTGTAAAATGGTCTTATGAAATAGCGATTTCGTTCCAATTCACCTTCCAATATTCGGCATGCTAATTACATTGCCTATTGCCAAATTGCATTATCTCTTATAGTTTCCGAGATATGGACTATCGACATCTTACACTATTCGCTATGATTCTAACTTGGGAAAAAATTGTCAAATGGTCTTATGAATTAGCGATTTCGTTCCAATTCACATTCCAAGTAATATTCGGCATGCTAGTTACATTGGCTATTACCAAATTGCATTATCTCTTATAGTTTCCGAGATATGGACCATCGACATCTTACAATATTGGCTCTGCTTCTAACTTGGGCCAAAATTGTAAAATGGTCTTATGAAATAGCGATTTTGTTCCAATTCACCTTCCAAGTAATATTCGGCATGCTAATTACATTGCCGATTGCCAAATTGCATTATCTCTTATAGTTTCCGAGATATGGACTATCGACATCTTACAATATTCGCTCTGATTCTATCTTGGGAAAAAATTGTCAAATGGTCTTATGAATTAGCGATTTCGTTCCAATTCACATACCAAGTAATATTCGGCATGCTAATTACGTTGCCGATTGCCAAATTGCCTTATCTCTTATAGTTTCCGAGATATGGGCAATCGAAAATTTACACGTTAGACTCTGTTTCTAACTTGGGTCAAAATTGTAAAATAGTCTTATGGATTAGCAATTTCGTTCCAATTCACATTTCAAGTAATATTTGGCACCATAATTACGTTGCCGATTGCCAAATTGCATTATCTCTTATAGTTTCCGAGATATAGACTATCGACATTTTACAATATTGGCACTGCTTCTAACTTGGGTCAAAATTGTAAAATGGTCTTATGAATTAGCGATTTCTTTCCAATTCACATACCAAGTAATATTCGGCATGCTAATTACGTTGCCGAATGCCAAATTGCATTATCTCTTATAGTTTCCGAGATAGGGACTATAGACATCTTACAATATTTACACTGCTTCTTACTTGGGTCAAAATTCTAAAATCGTCTTATGAATTAGCGATTTCGTTCCAATTCACCTTCCAAATAATATTCGCCATGCTAATTACATTACCTAATGCCAAATTGCATTATCTCTCATAGTTTCCGGGATATGGACCATCGACATCTTACAATATTGGCTCTGCTTCTAACTTGGGCTAGAGTTGTAAAATGGTCTTATGAATTAAGGATTTCGTTCCAATACACATTCCAAGTAATATTTGGCATGCTAATTACATTGCTTATTGCCAAATTGCATTATCTCATATAGTTTCCGAGATATGGACCATCGACATCTTACAATATTGGCTCTGCTTCTGACATGGGCTAAAGTTGTAAAATTGTCTTATGAATTAGCGATTTCGTTCCAATTCACTTTCCAAATAATATTCGGCATCCTAATTACGTTGCCGAATGACAAATAGCATTATCTCTTATAGTTTCCGAGATATGGACTATCGACATCTTTCAATATTCGCTCTGCTTCTAACTTGGGCCAAAATTGTCAAATGGTCTTATGAATTAGTGATTTCGTTCCAATTCACCTTCCAAGTAATATTAGCCATGCTAAATACATTGCTTATAGCCAAATTGCATTATCTCTTATAGTTTCCGAGATATAGATCATCGACATCTTACAATATTGGCTCTGCTTCTAACTTGGGCTAAAGTTGAAAAATGGTCTTATGGATTAACGATTTCGTTCCAATTCACAATCCAAGTAATATTCGGCATCCTAATTACGTTGCCGAATTGTCAAATTGCATTATCTCTTATAGTTTCCGAGATATGGACTATCGACATCTTACGATATTGGCACTGCTTCTAACTTGGGTCAAAATTGTAAAATGGTTTTATGAATTAGCGATTTCGTTCCAATTCACATTCCAAATAATATTCGCCATGCTAATTACATTGTTTATTGCCAAATTGCATTATCTCTTATAGTTTCCGAGATATGGACCATCGACATCTTACAATATTGGCTCTGCTTCTGACATGGGCTAAAGTTGTAAAATTGTCTTATGAAATAGCGATTTCGTTCCAATTCACATTCCAAGTAATATTCGGCATGCTAATTACGTTGCCGTTTGCCAAATTGCATTATCTCTTATAGTTTCCGAGATATAGACTATCGACATTTTACAATATTGGCACTGCTTCTAACTTGGGTCAAAATTGTAAAATGGTCTTATGAATTAGCGATTTCTTTCCAATTCACCTTCCAAATAATATTCGCCATGATAATTACATTACCTAATGCCAAATTGCAGTATTTCTTATAGTTTCCGGGATATGGACCATCGACATCTTACAATAATGTCTCTGCTTCCTACTTGGGCTAGAGTTGTAAAATGGTCTTATGAATTAGCGATTTCGTTCCAATACACTTTCCAAGTAATATTCGGCATCCTAATTAGGTTGCCGATTGCCAAATAGCATTATCTCTTATAGTTTCCGAGATATGGACTATCAACATCTTACAATATTGGCTCTGCATCTAACTTGGGCTAAAGTTGTAAAATGGTCTTATGAATTAGCGATTTCGTTCCAATTCACTTTCCAAGTAATATTCGGCATGCTAATTACGTTGCCGATCGCCAAATTGCATTATCTCTTATAGTTTCCGAGATATGGACTATCGACATCTTTCAATATTCGCTCTGCTTCTAACTTAGGCCAAAATTGTCAAATGGTCTTATGAATTAGCGATTTCGTTCCAATTCACCTTCCAAGTAATATTCGCCATGCTAATTACATTGCCTATTGCCAAATTGCATTATCTCTTATAGTTTCCGAGATATGGACTATCGACATCTTACAATATTCGCTATGATTCTAACTCGGGAAAAAATTGTCAAATGGACTTATGAATTAGCGATTTCGTTCCAATTCACATACCAAGTAATATTCGGCATGCTAATTACGTTGCCGATTGCCAAATTGCCTTATCTCTTATATTTTCCGAGATATGGGCAATCGAAAATTTACACGTTAGACTCTGTTTCTAACTTGGGTCAAAATTGTAAAATAGTCTTATGGATTAGCAATTTCGTTCCAATTCACATTTCAAGTAATATTTGGCACCCTAATTACGTTGCCGATTGCCAAATTGCATTATCTCTTATAGTTTCCGAGATATGGACTATCGACTTCTTACAATATTGGCACTGCTTCTAACTTGGGCTAAAATTGTAAAATGGTCTTATGAATTAGCGATTTCGTTCCAATTCACATACCAAGTAATATTCGGCATGCTAATTACGTTGCCGATTGCCAAATAGCATTATCTCTTATAGTTTACGAGATATGGACTATCGACATCTTTCAATATTCGCTCTGGTTCTAACTTAGGCCAAAATTGTCAAATGGTCTTATGAATTAGCGATTTCGTTCTAATTCACCTTCCAAGTAATATTCGCCATGCTAATTACATTGCCTATAGTCAAATTGCATTATCTCTTATAGTTTCCGAGATATGGACCATCGACATCTTACAATATTGGCTCTGCTTCTGACATGGGCTAAAGTTGTAAAATTGTCTTATGAATTTGCGATTTTGTTCCAATTCACTTTCCAAGGAATATTCGCCATGCTAATTACATTGCCTATTGCCAAATTGTATTATCTTTTATAATTTCCGAGATATGGGCCATCGACATCTTACAATATTGGCTCTGCTTCTGACATGGGCTAAAGTTGTAAAATTGTCTTATGAATTAGCGATTTCGTTCGAATTCACATTCCAAGTAATATTCCGCATGCTAATTACGTTGCCGATTGCCAAATTGCATTATCTCTTATAGTTTCCGAGATATGGACTATCGACATCTTACAATATTGGCTCTGCTTCTAACTTGGGCCAAAATTGTCAAATGGTCTTATGAATTAGCGATTTCGTTCCAATTCACCTTCCAAGTAATATTCGCCATGCTATTTACATTGCCTATTGCCAAATTGCATTATCTCTTATAGTTTCCGAGATATGGACCATCGACATCTTACAATATTGGCTCTGCTTCTAACTTGGGCCAAAATTGTCAAATGGTCTTATGAATTAGCGATTTCGTTCCATTTCACATTCCAAGTAATATTCGGCATGCTAATTACTTTGCCGTTTGCCAAATTGCATTATCTCTTATAGTTTCCGAGATATGGACTATCGACATCTTACAATATTCGCTCTGCTTCTAACTTAGGTCAAAATTGTAGGTTGCCGATTGCCAAATTGCATTATCTCTTATAGTTTCCGAGATATGGGCAATCGAAATTTTACACCTTAGACTCTGTTTCAAACTTGGGTTAAAATTGTAAAATGGTCTTATGAATTAGCGATTTCGTTCCATTTCACATTCCAAGTAATATTCGGTATGCTAATTAGGTTGCCGATTGCCAAATTGCATTATCTCTTATAGTTTCCGAGATATGGACTATCGACATCTTACAATATTCGCTCTGCTTCTAACTTGGGTCAAAATTGTAAAATGGTCTTATGAATTAGCGATTTCGTTCCAATTCACCTTCCAAATAATATTCGCCATGCTAATTACATTGGCTATTGCCAAATTGCATTATCTCTTATAGTTTCCGAGATATAGACCATCGACATCTTACAATATTGGCTCTGCTTCTAACTTGGGCCAAAATTGTAAAATGGTCTTATGAAATAGCGATTTTGTTCCAATTCACCTTCCAATTAATATTCGGCATGCTAATTACATTGCTGATTGCCAAATTGCATTATCTCTTATAGTTTCCGAGATATGGACTATAGACATCTTACAATATTCGCTCTGATTCTATCTTGGGAAAAAATTGTCAAATGGTCTTATGAATTAGCGATTTCGTTCCAATTCACATACCAAGTAATATTCGGCATGCTAATTACGTTGCCGATTGCCAAATTACCTTATCTCTTATAGTTTCCGAGATATGGGCAATCGAAATTTTACACCTTAGGCTCTGTTTCTAACTTGGGTCAAAATTGTAAAATAGTCTTATGGATTATCAATTTCGTTCCAATTCACCTTCCAAATAATATTCGCCATGCTAATTACATTGCCTATTGCCAAATTGCATTATCTCTTATAGTTTCCGAGATATGGACTATCGACAGCTTACAATATTCGCTCTGCTTCTAACTTGGGTCAAAATTGTAAAATGGTCTTATGAATTATCAATTTCGTTCCAATTCACCTTCCAAATAATATTCGCCATGCTAATTACATTGCCTATTGCCAAATTGCATTATCTCTTATAGTTTCCGAGATATGGACCATCGACATCTTACAATATTGGCTCTGCTTCTAACTTGGGCCAAAATTGTAAAATGGTCTTATGAAATAGCGATTTTGTTCCAATTCACCTTCCAAGTAATATTCGGCATGCTAATTACATTGCTGATTGCCAAATTGCATTATCTCTTATAGTTTCCGAGATATGGACTATAGACATCTTACAATATTCGCTCTGATTCTATCTTGGGAAAAAATTGTCAAATGGTCTTATGAATTAGCGATTTCGTTCCAATTCACATACCAAGTAATATTCGGCATGCTAATTACGTTGCCGATTGCCAAATTGCCTTATCTCTTATAGTTTCTGAGATATGGGCAATCGAAAATTTACACGTTAGACTCTGTTTCTAACTTGGGTCAAAATTGTGAAATAGTCTTATGGATTAGCAATTTCGCTCCAATTCACATTCCAAGTAATATTCGACATGCTAATTACGTTGCCGATTGCCAAATTGCATTATCTCTTATAGTTTCCGAGATAGGGACTATCGACATCTTACAATATTGGCACTGCTTCTAACTTGGGTCAAAATTGTAAAATGGTCTTATGAATTAGCGATTTCGTTCCAATTCACCTTCCAAATAATATTCGCCATGCTAATTACATTGCCTAATGCCAAATTGCATTATCTCTTATAGTTTCCGAGATATGGACCATCGACATCTTACAATATTGGCTCTGCTTCTAACTTGGGCTAGAGTTTTAAAATGGTCTTATGAATTAGCGATTTCTTTCCAATTCACATTCCAAGTAATATTCGGCATGCTAGTTACATTGCCTATTGCCAAATTGCATTATCTGTTATAGTTTCCGAGATAGGGACTATCGACATCTTACAATATTGGCACTGCTTCTAACTTGGGTCAAAATTGTAAAATGGTCTTATGAATTAGCGATTTCGTTCCAATTCACCTTCCAAATAATATTCGCCATGCTAATTACATTGCCTAATGCCAAATTGCATTATCTCTTATAGTTTCCGAGATATGGACCATCGACATCTTACAATATTGGCTCTGCTTCTAACTTGGGCTAGAGTTTTAAAATGGTCTTATGAATTAGCGATTTCGTTCCAATTCACCTTCCAAATAATATTCGCCATGCTAATTACATTGCCTATTGCCAAATTGCATTATCTCTTATAGTTTCCGAGATATGGACCATCGACATCTTACAATATTGGCTCTGCTTCTACCTTGGGCCAAAATTGTAAAATGGTCTTATGAAATAGCGATTTCGTTCCAATTCACCTTCCAAGTAATATTCGGCATGCTAATTACATTGCCTATTGCCAAATTACATTATCTCTTATAGTTTCCGAGATATGGACCATCGACATCTTACAATATTGGCTCTGCTTCTAACTTGGGCCAAAATTGTAAAATGGTCTTATGAAAGAGCGATTTCGTTCCAATTCACCTTCCAAGTAATATTCGGCATGCTAATTACATTGCCTATTGCCAAATTGCATTATCTCTTATAGTTTCCGAGATATGGACTATCGACATCTTACAATATTCGCTATGACTCTAACTTGGGAAAAAATTGTTAAATGGTCTTATGAATTAGCGATTTCGTTCCAATTCACATACCAAGTAATATTCGGCATGCTAATTACGTTGCCGATTGCCAAATTGCCTTATCTCTTATAGTTTCCGAGATACGGACCATCGACATCTTACAATATTGGCTCTGCTTCTAACTTGGGCCAAAATTGTAAAATGGTCTTGTGAAATAGCGATTTTGTTCCAATTCACCTTCCAAGTAATATTCGGCATGCTAATTACATTGCCGATTGCCAAATTGCATTATCTCTTATAGTTTCCGAGATATGGACCATCGACATCTTACAATATTGGTTCTGCTTCTAACTTGGGCCAAAATTGTAAAATGGTCTTATGAAATAGCGATTTCGTTCCAATTCACCTTCCAAGTAATATTCGGCATGCTAATTACATTGCCTATTGCCAAATTGCATTATCTCTTATATTTTCCGAGATATGGACTATCGACATCTTACAATATTCGCTATGATTCTAACTTGGGCCAAAATTGTCAAATGGTCTTATGAATTAGCGATTTCGTTCCAATTCACCTTCCAAGTAATGTTCGCCATGCTATTTACATTGCCTATAGCCAAATTGCATTATCTCTTACAGTTTCCAATATATGGGCAATCGAAATTTTACACCTTAGACTCTGTTTCAAACTTGGGTCAAAATTGTCAAATGGTCTTATGAATTAGCGATTTCGTTCCAATTCACCTTCCAAGTAATATTTGCCATACTAATTATGTTGCCGATTGCCAAATTCCATTATCTCTTATAGTTTCCGAGAGATGGACCATCGACATCTTACAATATTTTCTCTGCTTCTAACTTGGGCTAAAGTTGTAAAATGGTCTTATGAATTAGCGATATCGTTCCAATTCACATTCCAAGTAATATTCGGCATGCTAATTACGTTGCCGATTGCCAAATTGCATTATCTCTTATAGTTTACGAGATATGGACTATCGACATCTTACAATATTCGCTCTGCTTCTGACATGGGCTAAAGTTGTTAAATTGTCTTATGAATTAGCGATTTCGTTCGAATTCACATTCCAAGTAATATTCCGCATTCTAATTACGTTGCCGATTGCCAAAGTGCATTATCTCTTATAGTTTCCGTGATATGGGCAATCGAAATTTTACACCTTAGGCTCTGTTTCTAACTTGGGTCAAAATTGTAAAATAGTCTTATGGATTATCAATTTCGTTCCAATTCACCTTCCAAATAATATTCGCCATGCTAATTACATTGCCTATTGCCAAATTGCATTATCTCTTATAGTTTCCGAGATATGGACTATCGACAGCTTACAATATTCGCTCTGCTTCTAACTTGGGTCAAAATTGTAAAATGGTCTTATGAATTATCAATTTCGTTCCAATTCACCTTCCAAATAATATTCGCCATGCTAATTACATTGCCTATTGCCAAATTGCATTATCTCTTATAGTTTCCGAGATATGGACCATCGACATCTTACAATATTGGCTCTGCTTCTAACTTGGGCCAAAATTGTAAAATGGTCTTATGAAATAGCGATTTTGTTCCAATTCACCTTCCAAGTAATATTCGGCATGCTAATTACATTGCTGATTGCCAAATTGCATTATCTCTTATAGTTTCCGAGATATGGACTATAGACATCTTACAATATTCGCTCTGATTCTATCTTGGGAAAAAATTGTCAAATGGTCTTATGAATTAGCGATTTCGTTCCAATTCACATACCAAGTAATATTCGGCATGCTAATTACGTTGCCGATTGCCAAATTGCCTTATCTCTTATAGTTTCTGAGATATGGGCAATCGAAAATTTACACGTTAGACTCTGTTTCTAACTTGGGTCAAAATTGTGAAATAGTCTTATGGATTAGCAATTTCGCTCCAATTCACATTCCAAGTAATATTCGACATGCTAATTACGTTGCCGATTGCCAAATTGCATTATCTCTTATAGTTTCCGAGATAGGGACTATCGACATCTTACAATATTGGCACTGCTTCTAACTTGGGTCAAAATTGTAAAATGGTCTTATGAATTAGCGATTTCGTTCCAATTCACCTTCCAAATAATATTCGCCATGCTAATTACATTGCCTAATGCCAAATTGCATTATCTCTTATAGTTTCCGAGATATGGACCATCGACATCTTACAATATTGGCTCTGCTTCTAACTTGGGCTAGAGTTTTAAAATGGTCTTATGAATTAGCGATTTCTTTCCAATTCACATTCCAAGTAATATTCGGCATGCTAGTTACATTGCCTATTGCCAAATTGCATTATCTGTTATAGTTTCCGAGATAGGGACTATCGACATCTTACAATATTGGCACTGCTTCTAACTTGGGTCAAAATTGTAAAATGGTCTTATGAATTAGCGATTTCGTTCCAATTCACCTTCCAAATAATATTCGCCATGCTAATTACATTGCCTAATGCCAAATTGCATTATCTCTTATAGTTTCCGAGATATGGACCATCGACATCTTACAATATTGGCTCTGCTTCTAACTTGGGCTAGAGTTTTAAAATGGTCTTATGAATTAGCGATTTCGTTCCAATTCACCTTCCAAATAATATTCGCCATGCTAATTACATTGCCTATTGCCAAATTGCATTATCTCTTATAGTTTCCGAGATATGGACCATCGACATCTTACAATATTGGCTCTGCTTCTACCTTGGGCCAAAATTGTAAAATGGTCTTATGAAATAGCGATTTCGTTCCAATTCACCTTCCAAGTAATATTCGGCATGCTAATTACATTGCCTATTGCCAAATTACATTATCTCTTATAGTTTCCGAGATATGGACCATCGACATCTTACAATATTGGCTCTGCTTCTAACTTGGGCCAAAATTGTAAAATGGTCTTATGAAAGAGCGATTTCGTTCCAATTCACCTTCCAAGTAATATTCGGCATGCTAATTACATTGCCTATTGCCAAATTGCATTATCTCTTATAGTTTCCGAGATATGGACTATCGACATCTTACAATATTCGCTATGACTCTAACTTGGGAAAAAATTGTTAAATGGTCTTATGAATTAGCGATTTCGTTCCAATTCACATACCAAGTAATATTCGGCATGCTAATTACGTTGCCGATTGCCAAATTGCCTTATCTCTTATAGTTTCCGAGATACGGACCATCGACATCTTACAATATTGGCTCTGCTTCTAACTTGGGCCAAAATTGTAAAATGGTCTTGTGAAATAGCGATTTTGTTCCAATTCACCTTCCAAGTAATATTCGGCATGCTAATTACATTGCCGATTGCCAAATTGCATTATCTCTTATAGTTTCCGAGATATGGACCATCGACATCTTACAATATTGGTTCTGCTTCTAACTTGGGCCAAAATTGTAAAATGGTCTTATGAAATAGCGATTTCGTTCCAATTCACCTTCCAAGTAATATTCGGCATGCTAATTACATTGCCTATTGCCAAATTGCATTATCTCTTATATTTTCCGAGATATGGACTATCGACATCTTACAATATTCGCTATGATTCTAACTTGGGCCAAAATTGTCAAATGGTCTTATGAATTAGCGATTTCGTTCCAATTCACCTTCCAAGTAATGTTCGCCATGCTATTTACATTGCCTATAGCCAAATTGCATTATCTCTTACAGTTTCCAATATATGGGCAATCGAAATTTTACACCTTAGACTCTGTTTCAAACTTGGGTCAAAATTGTCAAATGGTCTTATGAATTAGCGATTTCGTTCCAATTCACCTTCCAAGTAATGTTCGCCATGCTATTTACATTGCCTATAGCCAAATTGCATTATCTCTTACAGTTTCCAATATATGGGCAATCGAAATTTTACACTTTAGACTCTGTTTCAAACTTGGGTCAAAATTGTAAAATGGTCTTATGAATTAGCGATTTCGTTCCATTTCACATTCCAAGTAATATTCGGCATGCTAATTACTTTGCCGTTTGCCAAATTGCATTATCTCTTATAGTTTCCGAGATATGGACTATCGACATCTTACAATATTCGCTCTGCTTCTTAGGTCAAAATTGTCAAATGGTCTTATGAATTAGCGATTTCGTTCCAATTCACCTTCCAAGTAATATTTGCCATACTAATTATGTTGCCGATTGCCAAATTCCATTATCTCTTATAGTTTCCGAGAGATGGACCATCGACATCTTACAATATTTTCTCTGCTTCTAACTTGGGCTAAAGTTGTAAAATGGTCTTATGAATTAGCGATATCGTTCCAATTCACATTCCAAGTAATATTCGGCATGCTAATTACGTTGCCGATTGCCAAATTGCATTATCTCTTATAGTTTACGAGATATGGACTATCGACATCTTACAATATTCGCTCTGCTTCTGACATGGGCTAAAGTTGTTAAATTGTCTTATGAATTAGCGATTTCGTTCGAATTCACATTCCAAGTAATATTCCGCATTCTAATTACGTTGCCGATTGCCAAAGTGCATTATCTCTTATAGTTTCCGTGATATGGACTATCGACATCTTACAATATTCGCTCTGCTTCTAACTTGGGTCAAAATTGTAAAATGGTCTTATGAATTGGCGATTTCGTTCCAATTCACCTTCCAAATAATATTCGCCATGCTAATTACATTGCCTATTGCCAAATTGCATTATCTCTTATAGTTTCCGAGATATGGACCATCGACATCTTACAATATTAGCTCTGCTTCTAACTTGGGCCAAAATTGTCAAATGGTCTTATGAATTAGCGATTTCGTTCCAATTCACCTTCCAAGTAATATTCGCCATGCTAATTACATTGCCTATAGCCAAATTGCATTATCTCTTATAGTTTCCGATATATGGGCAATCGAAATTTTACACCTTAGACTCTGTTTCAAACTTGGGTCAAAATTGTAAAATGGTCCTATGAATTAGCGATTTCGTTCCATTTCACATTCCAAGTAATATTCGGTATGCTAATTAGGTTGCCGATTGCCAAATTGCATTATCTCTTATAGTTTCCGAGATATGGGCAATCGAAATTTTACACCTTAGACTCTGTTTCAAACTTGGGTTAAAATTGTAAAATGGTCTTATGAATTAGCGATTTCGTTCCATTTCACATTCCAAGTAATATTCGGTATGCTAATTAGGTTGCCGATTGCCAAATTGCATTATCTCTTATAGTTTCCGAGATATGGACTATCGACATCTTACAATATTCGCTCTGCTTCTAACTTGGGTCAAAATTGTAAAATGGTCTTATGAATTAGCGATTTCGTTCCAATTCACCTTCCAAATAATATTCGGCATGCTAATTACATTGCCTATTGCCAAATTACATTATCTCTTATAGTTTCCGAGATATGGACCATCGACATCTTACAATATTGGCTCTGCTTCTAACTTGGGCCAAAATTGTAAAATGGTCTTATGAAAGAGCGATTTCGTTCCAATTCACCTTCCAAGTAATATTCGGCATGCTAATTACATTGCCTATTGCCAAATTGCATTATCTCTTATAGTTTCCGAGATATGGACTATCGACATCTTACAATATTCGCTATGACTCTAACTAGGGAAAAAATTGTTAAATGGTCTTATGAATTAGCGATTTCGTTCCAATTCACATACCAAGTAATATTCGGCATGCTAATTACGTTGCCGATTGCCAAATTGCCTTATCTCTTATAGTTTCCGAGATACGGACCATCGACATCTTACAATATTGGCTCTGCTTCTAACTTGGGCCAAAATTGTAAAATGGTCTTGTGAAATAGCGATTTTGTTCCAATTCACCTTCCAAGTAATATTCGGCATGCTAATTACATTGCCGATTGCCAAATTGCATTATCTCTTATAGTTTCCGAGATATGGACCATCGACATCTTACAATATTGGTTCTGCTTCTAACTTGGGCCAAAATTGTAAAATGGTCTTATGAAATAGCGATTTCGTTCCAATTCACCTTCCAAGTAATATTCGGCATGCTAATTACATTGCCTATTGCCAAATTGGATTATCTCTTATATTTTCCGAGATATGGACTATCGACATCTTACAATATTCGCTATGATTCTAACTTGGGCCAAAATTGTCAAATGGTCTTATGAATTAGCGATTTCGTTCCAATTCACCTTCCAAGTAATGTTCGCCATGCTATTTACATTGCCTATAGCCAAATTGCATTATCTCTTACAGTTTCCAATATATGGGCAATCGAAATTTTACACCTTAGACTCTGTTTCAAACTTGGGTCAAAATTGTCAAATGGTCTTATGAATTAGCGATTTCGTTCCAATTCACCTTCCAAGTAATGTTCGCCATGCTATTTACATTGCCTATAGCCAAATTGCATTATCTCTTACAGTTTCCAATATATGGGCAATCGAAATTTTACACTTTAGACTCTGTTTCAAACTTGGGTCAAAATTGTAAAATGGTCTTATGAATTAGCGATTTCGTTCCATTTCACATTCCAAGTAATATTCGGCATGCTAATTACTTTGCCGTTTGCCAAATTGCATTATCTCTTATAGTTTCCGAGATATGGACTATCGACATCTTACAATATTCGCTCTGCTTCTTAGGTCAAAATTGTCAAATGGTCTTATGAATTAGCGATTTCGTTCCAATTCACCTTCCAAGTAATATTTGCCATACTAATTATGTTGCCGATTGCCAAATTCCATTATCTCTTATAGTTTCCGAGAGATGGACCATCGACATCTTACAATATTTTCTCTGCTTCTAACTTGGGCTAAAGTTGTAAAATGGTCTTATGAATTAGCGATATCGTTCCAATTCACATTCCAAGTAATATTCGGCATGCTAATTACGTTGCCGATTGCCAAATTGCATTATCTCTTATAGTTTACGAGATATGGACTATCGACATCTTACAATATTCGCTCTGCTTCTGACATGGGCTAAAGTTGTTAAATTGTCTTATGAATTAGCGATTTCGTTCGAATTCACATTCCAAGTAATATTCCGCATTCTAATTACGTTGCCGATTGCCAAAGTGCATTATCTCTTATAGTTTCCGTGATATGGACTATCGACATCTTACAATATTCGCTCTGCTTCTAACTTGGGTCAAAATTGTAAAATGGTCTTATGAATTGGCGATTTCGTTCCAATTCACCTTCCAAATAATATTCGCCATGCTAATTACATTGCCTATTGCCAAATTGCATTATCTCTTATAGTTTCCGAGATATGGACCATCGACATCTTACAATATTAGCTCTGCTTCTAACTTGGGCCAAAATTGTCAAATGGTCTTATGAATTAGCGATTTCGTTCCAATTCACCTTCCAAGTATTATTCGCCATGCTAATTACATTGCCTATAGCCAAATTGCATTATCTCTTATAGTTTCCGATATATGGGCAATCGAAATTTTACACCTTAGACTCTGTTTCAAACTTGGGTCAAAATTGTAAAATGGTCCTATGAATTAGCGATTTCGTTCCATTTCACATTCCATGTAATATTCGGTATGCTAATTAGGTTGCCGATTGCCAAATTGCATTATCTCTTATAGTTTCCGAGATATGGGCAATCGAAATTTTACACCTTAGACTCTGTTTCAAACTTGGGATAAAATTGTAAAATGGTCTTATGAATTAGCGATTTCGTTCCATTTCACATTCCAAGTAATATTCGGTATGCTAATTAGGTTGCCGATTGCCAAATTGCATTATCTCTTATAGTTTCCGAGATATGGACTATCGACATCTTACAATATTCGCTCTGCTTCTAACTTGGGTCAAAATTGTAAAATGGTCTTATGAATTAGCGATTTCGTTCCAATTCACCTTCCAAATAATATTCGCCATGCTAATTACATTGGCTATTGCCAAATTGCATTATCTCTTATAGTTTCCGAGATATGGACCATCGACATCTTACAATATTGGCTCTGCTTCTAACTTGGGCCAAAATTGTAAAATGGTCTTATGAAATAGCGATTTTGTTCCAATTCACCTTCCAAGTAATATTCGGCATGCTAATTACATTGCTGATTGCCAAATTGCATTATCTCTTATAGTTTCCGAGATATGGACTATCGACAGCTTACAATATTCGCTCTGATTCTAACTTGGGAAAAAATTGTCAAATGGTCTCATGAATTAGCGATTTCGTTCCAATTCACATTCCAAGTACTATTCGGCATGCTAATTACGTTGCCGATAGCCAAATTGCCTTATCTCTTATAGTTTCCGAGATATGGGCAATCGAAAATTTACACGTTAGACTCTGTTTCTAACTTGGGTCAAAATTGTGAAATAGTCTTATGGATTAGCAATTTCGCTCCAATTCACATTCCAAGTAATATTCGACATGCTAATTACGTTGCCGATTGCCAAATTGCATTATCTCTTATAGTTTCCGAGATATGGACTATCGACATCTTACAATATTGGCACTGCTTCTAACTTGGGTCAAAATTGTAAAATGGTCTTATGAATTAGCGATTTAGTTCCAATTCACCTTCCAAATAATATTCGCCATGCTAATTACATTGCCTAATGCCAAATTGCATTATCTCTTATAGTTTCCGAGATATGGACCATCGACATCTTACAATATTGGCTCTGCTTCTAACTTGGGCTAAAGTTGAAAAATGGTCTTATGGATTAACGATTTCGTTCCAATTCACAATCCAAGTAATATTCGGCATCCTAATTACGTTGCCGAGTTGTCAAATTGCATTATCTCTTATAGTTTCCGAGATATGGACTATCGACATCTTACAATATTGGCACTGCTTCTAACTTGGGTCAAAATTGTAAAATGGTTTTATGAATTAGCGATTTCGTTCCAATTCACATTCCAAATAATATTCGCCATGCTAATTACATTGTTTATTGCCAAATTGCATTATCTCTTATAGTTTCCGAGATATGGACCATCGACATCTTACAATATTGGCTCTGCTTCTGACATGGGCTAAAGTTGTAAAATTGTCTTATGAATTAGCGATTTCGTTCCAATTCACATTCCAAGTAATATTCGGCATGCTAATTACGTTGCCGTTTGCCAAATTGCATTATCTCTTATAGTTTCCGAGATGTAGACTATCGACATTTTACAATATTGGCACTGCTTCTAACTTGGGTCAAAATTGTAAAATGGTCTTATGAAATAGCGATTTTGTTCCAATTCACCTTCCAAGTAATATTCGGCATGCTAATTACATTGCCGATTGCCAAATTGCATTATCTCTTATAGTTTCCGAGATATGGACCATCGACATCTTACAATATTGGCTCTGCTTCTAACTTGGGTCAAAATTGTAAAATGGTCTTATGAAATAGCGATTTCGTTCCAATTCACCTTCCAATATTCGGCATGCTAATTACATTGCCTATTGCCAAATTGCATTATCTCTTATAGTTTCCGAGATATGGACTATCGACATCTTACACTATTCGCTATGATTCTAACTTGGGAAAAAATTGTCAAATGGTCTTATGAATTAGCGATTTCGTTCCAATTCACATTCCAAGTAATATTCGGCATGCTAGTTACATTGGCTATTACCAAATTGCATTATCTCTTATAGTTTCCGAGATATGGACCATCGACATCTTACAATATTGGCTCTGCTTCTAACTTGGGCCAAAATTGTAAAATGGTCTTATGAAATAGCGATTTTGTTCCAATTCACCTTCCAAGTAATATTCGGCATGCTAATTACATTGCCGATTGCCAAATTGCATTATCTCTTATAGTTTCCGAGATATGGACTATCGACATCTTACAATATTCGCTCTGATTCTATCTTGGGAAAAAATTGTCAAATGGTCTTATGAATTAGCGATTTCGTTCCAATTCACATACCAAGTAATATTCGGCATGCTAATTACGTTGCCGATTGCCAAATTGCCTTATCTCTTATAGTTTCCGAGATATGGGCAATCGAAAATTTACACGTTAGACTCTGTTTCTAACTTGGGTCAAAATTGTAAAATAGTCTTATGGATTAGCAATTTCGTTCCAATTCACATTTCAAGTAATATTTGGCACCATAATTACGTTGCCGATTGCCTAATTGCATTATCTCTTATAGTTTCCGAGATATAGACTATCGACATTTTACAATATTGGCACTGCTTCTAACTTGGGTCAAAATTGTAAAATGGTCTTATGAATTAGCGATTTCTTTCCAATTCACATACCAAGTAATATTCGGCATGCTAATTACGTTGCCGAATGCCAAATTGCATTATCTCTTATAGTTTCCGAGATAGGGACTATAGACATCTTACAATATTTACACAGCTTCTTACTTGGGTCAAAATTCTAAAATGGTCTTATGAATTAGCGATTTCGTTCCAATTCACCTTCCAAATAATATTCGCCATGCTAATTACATTACCTAATGCCAAATTGCATTATCTCTCATAGTTTCCGGGATATGGACCATCGACATCTTACAATATTGGCTCTGCTTCTAACTTGGGCTAGAGTTGTAAAATGGTCTTATGAATTAAGGATTTCGTTCCAATACACATTCCAAGTAATATTTGGCATGCTAATTACATTGCTTATTGCCAAATTGCATTATCTCATATAGTTTCCGAGATATGGACCATCGACATCTTACAATATTGGCTCTGCTTCTGACATGGGCTAAAGTTGTAAAATTGTCTTATGAATTAGCGATTTCGTTCCAATTCACTTTCCAAGTAATATTCGGCATCCTAATTACGTTGCCGAATGACAAATAGCATTATCTCTTATAGTTTCCGAGATATGGACTATCGACATCTTTCAATATTCGCTCTGCTTCTAACTTGGGCCAAAATTGTCAAATGGTCTTATGAATTAGCGATTTCGTTCCAATTCACCTTCCAAGTAATATTAGCCATGCTAAATACATTGCTTATAGCCAAATTGCATTATCTCTTATAGTTTCCGAGATATAGATCATCGACATCTTACAATATTGGCTCTGCTTCTAACTTGGGCTAAAGTTGAAAAATGGTCTTATGGATTAACGATTTCGTTCCAATTCACAGTCCAAGTAATATTCGGCATCCTAATTACGTTGCCGAGTTGTCAAATTGCATTATCTCTTATAGTTTCCGAGATATGGACCATCGACATCTTACAATATTGGCTCTGCTTCTGACATGGGCTAAAGTTGTAAAATTGTCTTATGAATTAGCGATTTCGTTCCAATTCACATTCTAAGTAATATTCGGCATGCTAATTACGTTGCCGTTTGCCAAATTGCATTATCTCTTATAGTTTCCGAGATATAGACTATCGACATTTTACAATATTGGCACTGCTTCTAACTTGGGTCAAAATTGTAAAATGGTCTTATGAATTAGCGATTTCTTTCCAATTCACCTTCCAAATAATATTCGCCATGATAATTACATTACCTAATGCCAAATTGCAGTATTTCTTATAGTTTCCGGGATATGGACCATCGACATCTTACAATATTGTCTCTGCTTCCTACTTGGGCTAGAGTTGTAAAATGGTCTTATGAATTAGCGATTTCGTTCCAATACACTTTCCAAGTAATATTCGGCATCCTAATTAGGTTGCCGATTGCCAAATAGCATTATCTCTTATAGTTTCCGAGATATGGACTATCGACATCTTACAATATTGGCTCTGCATCTAACTTGGGCTAAAGTTGTAAAATGGTCTTATGAATTAGCGATTTCGTTCCAATTCACTTTCCAAGTAATATTCGGCATGCTAATTACGTTGCCGATCGCCAAATTGCATTATCTCTTATAGTTTCCGAGATATGGACTATCGACATCTTTCAATATTCGCTCTGCTTCTAACTTAGGCCAAAATTGTCAAATGGTCTTATGAATTAGCGATTTCGTTCCAATTCACCTTCCAAGTAATATTCGCCATGCTAATTACATTGCCTATTGCCAAATTGCATTATCTCTTATAGTTTCCGAGATATGGACTATCGACATCTTACAATATTCGCTATGATTCTAACTCGGGAAAAAATTGTCAAATGGACTTATGAATTAGCGATTTCGTTCCAATTCACATACCAAGTAATATTCGGCATGCTAATTACGTTGCCGATTGCCAAATTGCCTTATCTCTTATATTTTCCGAGATATGGGCAATCGAAAATTTACACGTTAGACTCTGTTTCTAACTTGGGTCAAAATTGTAAAATAGTCTTATGGATTAGCAATTTCGTTCCAATTCACATTTCAAGTAATATTTGGCACCCTAATTACGTTGCCGATTGCCAAATTGCATTATCTCTTATAGTTTCCGAGATATGGACTATCGACTTCTTACAATATTGGCACTGCTTCTAACTTGGGTCAAAATTCTAAAATGGTCTTATGAATTAGCGATTTCGTTCCAATTCACCTTCCAAATAATATTCGCCATGCTAATTACATTACCTAATGCCAAATTGCATTATCTCTCATAGTTTCCGGGATATGGACCATCGACATCTTATAATATTGGCTCTGCTTCTAACTTGGGCTAGAGTTGTAAAATGGTCTTATGAATTAGGGATTTCGTTCCAATACACATTCCAAGTAATATTTGGCATGCTAATTACATTGCTTATTGCCAAATTGCATTATCTCATATAGTTTCCGAGATATGGACCATCGACATCTTACAATATTGGCTCTGCTTCTGACATGGGCTAAAGTTGTAAAATTGTCTTATGAATTAGCGATTTCGTCCCAATTCACTTTCCAAGTAATATTCGGCATCCTAATTACGTTGCCGAATGCCAAATAGCATTATCTCTTATAGTTTCCGAGACATGGACTATCGACATCTTACAATATTCGCTCTGCTTCTAACTTGAGCCAAAATTGTCAAATGGTCTTATGAATTAGCGATTTCGTTCCAATTCACCTTCCAAGTAATATTAGCCATGCTAAATACATTGCCTATAGCCAAATTGCATTATCTCTTATAGTTTCCGAGATATAGATCATCGACTTCTTACAATATTCGCTATGATTCTAACTTGGGAAAAAATTGTCAATTGGTCTTATGAATTAGCGATTTCGTTATAATTCACATACCAAGTAATATTCGGCATGCTAATTACGTTGCCGATTGCCAAATTGCATTATCTCTTATAGTTTCCGAGATATGGACTATCGACACCTTACAATATTGTCACTGCTTCTAACCTGGGTCAAAATTGTAAAATGGTCTTATGAATTAGCGATTTCTTTCCAATTCACCTTCCAAGTAATATTCGCCATGACAATTACATTACCTAATGCCAAATTGCATTATCTCTTATAGTTTCCGGGATATGGACCATCGACATCTTACAATATTAGCTCTGCTTCTAACTTAGGCCAAAATTGTCAAATGGTCTTATGAATTAGCGATTTCGTTCCAATTCACCTTCCAAGTAATATTCGCCATGCTAATTACATTGCCTATTGCCAAATTGCATTATCTCTTATAGTTTCCGAGATATGGACTATCGACATCTTACAATATTCGCTATGATTCTAACTCGGGAAAAAATTGTCAAATGGACTTATGAATTAGCGATTTCGTTCCAATTCACATACCAAGTAATATTCGGCATGCTAATTACGTTGCCGTTTGCCAAATTGCCTTATCTCTTATATTTTCCGAGATATGGGCAATCGAAAATTTACACGTTAGACTCTGTTTCTAACTTGGGTCAAAATTGTAAAATAGTCTTATGGATTAGCAATTTCGTTCCAATTCACATTTCAAGTAATATTTGGCACCCTAATTACGTTGCCGATTGCCAAATTGCATTATCTCTTATAGTTTCCGAGATATGGACTATCGACTTCTTACAATATTGGCACTGCTTCTAACTTGGGTCAAAATTCTAAAATGGTCTTATGAATTAGCGATTTCGTTCCAATTCACCTTCCAAATAATATTCGCCATGCTAATTACATTACCTAATGCCAAATTGCATTATCTCTCATAGTTTCCGGGATATGGACCATCGACATCTTATAATATTGGCTCTGCTTCTAACTTGGGCTAGAGTTGTAAAATGGTCTTATGAATTAGGGATTTCGTTCCAATACACATTCCAAGTAATATTTGGCATGCTAATTACATTGCTTATTGCCAAATTGCATTATCTCATATAGTTTCCGAGATATGGACCATCGACATCTTACAATATTGGCTCTGCTTCTGACATGGGCTAAAGTTGTAAAATTGTCTTATGAATTAGCGATTTCGTTCCAATTCACTTTCCAAGTAATATTCGGCATCCTAATTACGTTGCCGAATGCCAAATAGCATTATCTCTTATAGTTTCCGAGACATGGACTATCGACATCTTACAATATTCGCTCTGCTTCTAACTTGAGCCAAAATTGTCAAATGGTCTTATGAATTAGCGATTTCGTTCCAATTCACCTTCCAAGTAATATTAGCCATGCTAAATACATTGCCTATAGCCAAATTGCATTATCTCTTATAGTTTCCGAGATATAGATCATCGACTTCTTACAATATTCGCTATGATTCTAACTTGGGAAAAAATTGTCAATTGGTCTTATGAATTAGCGATTTCGTTATAATTCACATACCAAGTAATATTCGGCATGCTAATTACTTTGCCGATTGCCAAATTGCATTATCTCTTATAGTTTCCGAGATATGGACTATCGACACCTTACAATATTGTCACTGCTTCTAACCTGTGTCAAAATTGTAAAATGGTCTTATGAATTAGCGATTTCTTTCCAATTCACCTTCCAAGTAATATTCGCCATGACAATTACATTACCTAATGCCAAATTGCATTATCTCTTATAGTTTCCGGGATATGGACCACCGACATCTTACAATATTAGCTCTGCTTCTAACTTGGGCCAAAATTGTCAAATGGTCTTATGAATTAGCGATTTCGTTCCAATTCACCTTCCAAGTAATATTCGCCATGCTAATTATATTGCCTATAGCCAAATTGCATTATCTCTTATAGTTTCCGAGATATGGACTATCGACATCTTACAATATTCGCTATGATTCTAACTCGGGAAAAAATTGTCAAATGGACTTATGAATTAGCGATTTCGTTCCAATTCACATACCAAGTAATATTCGGCATGCTAATTACGTTGCCGTTTGCCAAATTGCCTTATCTCTTATATTTTCCGAGATATGGGCAATCGAAAATTTACACGTTAGACTCTGTTTCTAACTTGGGTCAAAATTGTAAAATAGTCTTATGGATTAGCAATTTCGTTCCAATTCACATTTCAAGTAATATTTGGCACCCTAATTACGTTGCCGATTGCCAAATTGCATTATCTCTTATAGTTTCCGAGATATGGACTATCGACTTCTTACAATATTGGCACTGCTTCTAACTTGGGTCAAAATTCTAAAATGGTCTTATGAATTAGCGATTTCGTTCCAATTCACCTTCCAAATAATATTCGCCATGCTAATTACATTACCTAATGCCAAATTGCATTATCTCTCATAGTTTCCGGGATATGGACCATCGACATCTTATAATATTGGCTCTGCTTCTAACTTGGGCTAGAGTTGTAAAATGGTCTTATGAATTAGGGATTTCGTTCCAATACACATTCTAAGTAATATTTGGCATGCTAATTACATTGCTTATTGCCAAATTGCATTATCTCATATAGTTTCCGAGATATGGACCATCGACATCTTACAATATTGGCTCTGCTTCTGACATGGGCTAAAGTTGTAAAATTGTCTTATGAATTAGCGATTTCGTTCCAATTCACTTTCCAAGTAATATTCGGCATCCTAATTACGTTGCCGAATGCCAAATAGCATTATCTCTTATAGTTTCCGAGACATGGACTATCGACATCTTACAATATTCGCTCTGCTTCTAACTTGAGCCAAAATTGTCAAATGGTCTTATGAATTAGCGATTTCGTTCCAATTCACCTTCCAAGTAATATTAGCCATGCTAAATACATTGCCTATAGCCAAATTGCATTATCTCTTATAGTTTCCGAGATATAGATCATCGACTTCTTACAATATTCGCTATGATTCTAACTTGGGAAAAAATTGTCAATTGGTCTTATGAATTAGCGATTTCGTTATAATTCACATACCAAGTAATATTCGGCATGCTAATTACTTTGCCGATTGCCAAATTGCATTATCTCTTATAGTTTCCGAGATATGGACTATCGACACCTTACAATATTGTCACTGCTTCTAACCTGTGTCAAAATTGTAAAATGGTCTTATGAATTAGCGATTTCTTTCCAATTCACCTTCCAAGTAATATTCGCCATGACAATTACATTACCTAATGCCAAATTGCATTATCTCTTATAGTTTCCGGGATATGGACCACCGACATCTTACAATATTAGCTCTGCTTCTAACTTGGGCCAAAATTGTCAAATGGTCTTATGAATTAGCGATTTCGTTCCAATTCACCTTCCAAGTAATATTCGCCATGCTAATTATATTGCCTATAGCCAAATTGCATTATCTCTTATAGTTTCCGATATATGGGCAATCGAAATTTTACACCTTAGACTCTGTTTCAAACTTGGGTCAAAATTGTAAAATGGTCTTATGAATTAGCGATTTCGTTCCATTTCACATTCCAAGTAATATTCGGTATGCTAATTAGGTTGCCGATTGCCAAATTGCATTAACTCTTATAGTTTCCGAGATATGGGCAATCGAAATTTTACACCTTAGACTATGTTTCAAACTTGGGTCAAAATTGTAAAATGGTCTTATGAATTAGCGATTTCGTTCCATTTCACATTCCAAGTAATATTCGGTATGCTAATTAGGTTGCCGATTGCCAAATTGCATTATCTCTTATAGTTTCCGAGATATGGACTATCGACATCTTACAATATTCGCTCTGCTTCTAACTTAGGTCAAAATTGTCAAATGGTCTTATGAATTAGCGATTTCGTTCCAATTCACCTTCCAAGTAATATTAGCCATGCTAAATACATTGCCTATAGCCAAATTGCATTATCTCTTATAGTTTCCGAGATATAGATCATCGACTTCTTACAATATTCGCTATGATTCTAACTTGGGAAAAAATTGTCAATTGGTCTTATGAATTAGCGATTTCGTTATAATTCACATACCAAGTAATATTCGGCATGCTAATTACGTTGCCGATTGCCAAATTGCATTATCTCTTATAGTTTCCGAGATATGGACTATCGACACCTTACAATATTGTCACTGCTTCTAACCTGGGTCAAAATTGTAAAATGGTCTTATGAATTAGCGATTTCTTTCCAATTCACCTTCCAAGTAATATTCGCCATGACAATTACATTACCTAATGCCAAATTGCATTATCTCTTATAGTTTCCGGGATATGGACCATCGACATCTTACAATATTAGCTCTGCTTCTAACTTAGGCCAAAATTGTCAAATGGTCTTATGAATTAGCGATTTCGTTCCAATTCACCTTCCAAGTAATATTCGCCATGCTAATTACATTGCCTATTGCCAAATTGCATTATCTCTTATAGTTTCCGAGATATGGACTATCGACATCTTACAATATTCGCTATGATTCTAACTCGGGAAAAAATTGTCAAATGGACTTATGAATTAGCGATTTCGTTCCAATTCACATCCCAAGTAATATTCGGCATGCTAATTACGTTGCCGATTGCCAAATTGCATTATCTCTTATAGTTTCCGAGATATGGACTATCGACACCTTACAATATTGTCACTGCTTCTAACCTGGGTCAAAATTGTAAAATGGTCTTATGAATTAGCGATTTCTTTCCAATTCACCTTCCAAGTAATATTCGCCATGACAATTACATTACCTAATGCCAAATTGCATTATCTCTTATAGTTTCCGGGATATGGACCATCGACATCTTACAATATTAGCTCTGCTTCTAACTTAGGCCAAAATTGTCAAATGGTCTTATGAATTAGCGATTTCGTTCCAATTCACCTTCCAAGTAATATTCGGCATGCTAATTACGTTGCCGATTGCCAAATTGCATTATCTCTTATAGTTTCCGAGATATGGACTATCGACATCTTACAATATTCGCTCTGCTTCTAACTTAGGTCAAAATTGTCAAATGGTCTTATGAATTAGCGATTTCGTTCCAATTCACCTTCCAAGTAATATTTGCCATGCTAATTATGTTGCCGATTGCCAAATTCCATTATCTCTTATAGTTTCCGAGATATGGACCATCGACATCTTACAATATTGGCTCTGCTTCTAACTTGGGCTAAAGTTGTAAAATGGTCTTATGAATTAGCGATATCGTTCCAATTCACATTCCAAGTAATATTCGGCATGCTAATTACGTTGCCGATTGCCAAATTGCATTATCTCTTATAGTTTACGAGATATGGACCATCGACATCTTACAATATTGGCTCTGCTTCTGACATGGGCTAAAGTTGTTAAATTGTCTTATGAATTAGCGATTTCGTTCGAATTCACATTCCAAGTAATATTCGCCATGCTAATTACATTGCATATAGCCAAATTGCATTATCTCTTATAGTTTCCGATATATGGGCAATCGAAATTTTACACGTTAGACTCTGTTTCTAACTTGGATCAAAATTGTAAAATAGTCTTATGGATTAGCAATTTCGTTCCAATTCACATTTCAAGTAATATTTGGCACCATAATTACGTTGCCGATTGCCAAATTGCATTATCTCTTATAGTTTCCGATATATGGACTATCGACATCTTACAATATTGGCACTGCTTCTAACTTTTGTCAAAATTGTAAAATGGTCTTATGAATTAGCGATTTCGTTCCAATACACATTCCAAGTAATATTCGGCATGCCAATTACATTGCTTATTGCCAAATTGCATTATCTCATATAATTTCCGAGATATGGACCATCGACATCTTACAATATTGGCTCTGCTTCTGACATGGGCTAAAGTTGTAAAATTGTCTTATGAATTAGCGATTTCGTTCCAATTCACTTTCCAAGTAATATTCGGCATCCTAATTAGGTTGCCGATTGCCAAATAGCATTATCTCTGATAGTTTCCGAGATATGGACTATCGACATCTTACAATATTGGCCCTGCATCTAACTTGGGCTATAGTTGTAAAATGGTCTTATGAATTAGCGATTTCGTTCCAATTCACTCTCCAAGTAATATTCGGCATGCTAATTACGTTGCCGATTGCCAAATTGCATTATCTCTTATAGTTTCCGAGATATGGACTATCGACATCTTTCAATATTCGCTCTGCTTCTAACTTAGGCCAAAATTGTCAAATGGTCTTATGAATTAGCGATTTCGTTCCAATTCACCTTCCAAGTAATATTCGCCATGCTAATTACATTGCCTATAGCCAAATTGCATTATCTCTTATAGTTTCCGAGATATGGGCAATCGAAATTTTACACCATAGACTCTGTTTCAAACTTGGGTCAAAATTGTAAAATGGTCTTATGAATTAGCGATTTCGTTCCATTTCACATTCCAAGTAATATTCGGCATGCCAATTAGGTTGCCGATTGCCAAATTGCATTATCTCCTATAGTTTGCGAGATATGGGCAATCGAAATTTTACACCTTAGGCTCTGTTTCTAACTTGGGTCAAAATTGTAAAATAGTCTTATGGATTATCAATTTCGTTCCAATTCACCTTCCAAATAATATTCGCCATGCTAATTACATTGCCTATTGCCAAATTGCATTATCTCTTATAGTTTCCGAGATATGGACTATCGACAGCTTACAATATTCGCTCTGATTCTAACTTGGGAAAAAATTGTCAAATGGTCTCATGAATTAGCGATTTCGTTCCAATTCACATTCCAAGTACTATTCGGCATGCTAATTACGTTGCCGATAGCCAAATTGCCTTATCTCTTATAGTTTCCGAGATATGGGCAATCGAAAATTTACACGTTAGACTCTGTTTCTAACTTGGGTCAAAATTGTGAAATAGTCTTATGGATTAGCAATTTCGCTCCAATTCACTTTCCAAGTAATATTCGGCATCCTAATTACGTTGCCGAATGACAAATAGCATTATCTCTTATAGTTTCCGAGATATGGACTATCGACATCTTACAATATTCGCTCTGCTTCTAACTTGGGCCAAAATTGTCAAATGGTCTTATGAATTACCGATTTCGTTCCAATTCACCTTCCAAGTAATATTAGCCATGCTAAATACATTGCCTATAGCCAAATTGCATTATCTCTTATAGTTTCCGAGATATAGATCATCGACATCTTACAATATTGGCTCTGCTTCTAACTTGGGCTAAAGTTGAAAAATGGTCTTATGGATTAGCGATTTCGTTCCAATTCACAGTCCAAGTAATTTTCGGCATCCTAATTACGTTGCCGATTGTCAAATTGCATTATCTCTTATAGTTTCCGAGATATGGACTATCGACATCTTACAATATTGGCACTGCTTCTAACTTGGGTCAAAATTGTAAAATGGTCTTATGAATTAGCGATTTCGTTCCAATTCACATTCCAAATAATATTCGCCATGCTAATTACATTGTTTATTGCCAAATTGCATTATCTCTTATAGTTTCCGAGATATGGACCATCGATTTCTTACAATATTGGCTCTGCTTCTAACTTGAGCTAAAGTTGTAAAATTGTCTTATGAATTAGCGGTTTCGTTCCAATTCACATTCAAAGTAATATTCGGCATTCTAATTACGTTGCCGATTGCCAAATTGCATTATCTCTTATAGTTTCCGAGATATGGACCATCGATATCTTACAATATTGGCTCTGCTCCTAACTTGGGCTAGAGTTGTAAAATTGTCTTATGAATTAGCGATTTCGTTCCAATTCACATTCCAAGTAATATTCGGCATGCTAATTACGTTGCCGTTTGCCAAATTGCATTATCTCTTATAGTTTCCGAGATATGGACTATCGACATCTTACAATATTCGCTCTGCTTCTAACTTAGGTCAAAATTGTCAAATGGTCTTATGAATTAGCGATTTCGTTCCAATTCACCTTCCAAGTAATATTTGCCATGCTAATTATGTTGCCGATTGCCAAATTCCATTATCTCTTATAGTTTCCGAGATATGGACCATCGACATCTTACAATATTGGCTCTGCTTCTAACTTGGGCTAAAGTTGTAAAATGGTCTTATGAATTAGCGATATCGTTCCAATTCACATTCCAAGTAATATTCGGCATGCTAATTACGTTGCCGATTGCCAAATTGCATTATCTCTTATAGTTTACGAGATATGGACCATCGACATCTTACAATATTGGCTCTGCTTCTGACATGGGCTATTGTTGTTAAATTGTCTTATGAATTGGCGATTTCGTTCGAATTCACATTCCAAGTAATATTCCGCATGCTAATTACGTTGCCGATTGCCAAATTGCATTATCTCTTATAGTTTCCGTGATATGGACTATCGACATCTTACAATATTCGCTCTGCTTCTAACTTGGGTCAAAATTGTAAAATGCTCTTATGAATTAGCGATTTCGTTCCAATTCACCTTCCAAATAATATTCGCCATGCTAATTACATTGCCTATTGCCAAATTGCATTATCTCTTATAGTTTCCGAGATATGGACCATCGACATCTTACAATATTCGCTATGACTCTAACTTGGGAAAAAATTGTCAAATGGTCTTATGAATTAGCGATTTCGTTCCAATTCACATACCAAGTAATATTCGGCATGCTAATTACGTTGCCGATTGCCAAATTGCCTTATCTCTTATAGTTTCCGAGATACGGACCATCGACATCTTACAATATTGGCTCTGCTTCTAACTTGGGCCAAAATTGTAAAATGGTCTTATGAAATAGCGATTTTGTTCCAATTCACCTTCCAAGTAATATTCGGCATGCTAATTACATTGCCGATTGCCAAATTGCATTATCTCTTATAGTTTCCGAGATATGGACCATCGACATCTTACAATATTGGCTCTGCTTCTAACTTGGGCCAAAATTGTAAAATGGTCTTATGAAATAGCGATTTCGTTCCAATTCACCTTCCAAGTAATATTAGGCATGCTAATTACATTGCCTATTGCCAAATTGCATTATCTCTTATAGTTTCCGAGATATGGGCTATCGACATCTTACAATATTCGCTATGATTCCAACTTGGGAAAAAATTGTCAAATGGCCTTATGAATTAGCGATTTCGTTCCAATTCACATTCCAAGTAATATTCGGCATGCTAGTTACATTGGCTATTGCCAAATTGCATTATCTCTTATAGTTTCCGAGATATGGACCATCGACATCTTACAATATTGGCTCTGCTTCTAACTTGGGCCAAAATTGTAAAATGGTCTTATAAAATAGCGATTTTGTTCCAATTCACCTTCCAAGTAATATTCGGCATGCTAATTACATTGCCGATTGCCAAATTGCATTATCTCTTATAGTTTCCGAGATATGGACTATCGACATCTTACAATATTCGCTCTGATTCTATCTTGGGAAAAAATTGTCAAATGGTCTTAGGAATTAGCGATTTCGTTCCAATTCACATACCAAGTAATATTCGGCATGCTAATTACGTTGCCGATTGCCAAATTGCCTTATCTCTTATAGTTTCCGAGATATTGGCAATCGAAAATTTACACGTTAGACTCTGTTTCTAACTTGGGTCAAAATTGTAAAATAGTCTTATGGATTAGCAATTTCGTTCCAATTCACATTTCAAGTAATATTTGGCACCATAATTACCTCACCGATTGCCAAATTGCATTATCTCTTATAGTTTCCGAGATATGGACTATCGACTTCTTACAATATTGGCTCTGCTTCTAACTTGGGCCAAAATTGTAAAATGGTCTTATAAAATAGCGATTTTGTTCCAATACACATTCCAAGTAATATTTGGCATGCTAATTACATTGCTTATTGCCAAATTGCATTATCTCATATAGTTTCCGAGATATGGACCATCGACATCTTACAATATTGGCTCTGCTTCTGACATGGGCTAAAGTTGTAAAATTGTCTTATGAATTAGCGATTTCGTTCCAATTCACATACCAAGTAATATTCGGCATGCTAATTACGTTGCCGATTGCCAAATTGCCTTATCTCTTATAGTTTCCGAGGTATGGACTATCGACATCTTACAATATTGGCACTGCTTCTAACTTGGGTCAAAATTGTAAAATGGTCTTATGAATTAGCGATTTCTTTCCAATTCACCTTCCAAATAATATTCGCCATGATAATTACATTACCTAATGCCAAATTGCATTATCTCTTATAGTTTCCGGGATATGGACCATCGAAATCTTACAATATTGGCTCTGCTTCTAACTTGGGCTAGAGTTGTAAAATGGTCTTATGAATTAGCGATTTCGTTCCAATACACTTTCCAAGTAATATTCGGCATCCTAATTAGGTTGCCGATTGCCAAATAGCATTATCTCTTATAGTTTCCGAGATATGGACTATCGACATCTTACAATATTGGCTCTGCATCTAACATGGACTAAAGTTGTAAAATGGTCTTATGAATTAGCGATTTCGTTCCAATTCACTTTCCAAGTAATATTCGGCATGCTAATTACGTTGCCGATTGCCAAATTGCATTATCTCTTATAGTTTCCGAGATATGGACTATCGACATCTTTCAATATTCGCTCTGCTTCTAACTTAGGCCAAAATTGTCAAATGGTCTTATGAATTAGCGATTTCGTTCCAATTCACCTTCCAAGTAATATTCGCCATGCTAATTACATTGCCTATAGCCAAATTGCATTATCTCTTATAGTTTCCGAGATATGGGCAATCGAAATTTTACACCTTAGACTCTGTTTCAAACTTGGGTCAAAATTGTAAAATGGTCTTATGAATTAGCGATTTCGTTCCATTTCACATTCCAAGTAATATTCGGCATGCTAATTAGGTTGCCGATTGCCAAATTGCATTATCTCCTATAGTTTGCGAGATATGGGCAATCGAAATTTTACACCTTAGGCTCTGTTTCTAACTTGGGTCAAAATTGTAAAATAGTCTTATGGATTATCAATTTCGTTCCAATTCACCTTCCAAATAATATTCGCCATGCTAATTACATTGCCTATTGCCAAATTGCATCATCTATTATAGTTTCCGAGATATGGACTATCGACAGCTTACAATATTCGCTCTGATTCTAACTTGGGAAAAAATTGTCAAATGGTCTAATGAATTAGCGATTTCGTTCCAATTCACATTCCAAGTAATATTCGGCATGCTAATTACGTTGCCGATAGCCAAATTGCCTTATCTCTTATAGTTTCCGAGATATGGGCAATCGAAAATTTACACGTTAGACTCTGTTTCTAACTTGGGTCAAAATTGTAAAATTGTCTTATGAATTAGCGATTTCGTTCCAATTCGCATTCCAAGTAATATTCGGCATGCTAATTACGTTGCCGTTTGCCAAATTGCATTATCTCTTATAGTTTCCGAGATATGGACCATCGACTTCTTACAATATTGGCTCTGCTTCTAACTTGAGCTAAAGTTGTAAAATTGTCTTATGAATTAGCGATTTCGTTCCAATTCACATTCCAAGTAATATTCGGCATTCTAATTACGTTGCCGATTGCCAAATTGCATTATCTCTTATAGTTTCCGAGATATGGACCATCGACATCTTACAATATTGGCTCTGCTTCTAACTTGGGCTAGAGTTGTAAAATTGTCTTATGAATTAGCGATTTCGTTCCAATTCACATTCCAAGTAATATTCGGCATGCTAATTACGTTGCCGTTTGCCAAATTGCATTATCTCTTATAGTTTCCGATATATGGACTATCGACATCTTACAATATTCGCTCTGCTTCTAACTTAGGTCAAAATTGTCAAATGGTTTTATGAATTAGCGATTTCGTTCCAATTCACCTTCCAAGTAATATTTGCCATGCTAATTATGTTGCCGATTGCCAAATTCCATTATCTCTTATAGTTTCCGAGATATGGACCATCGACATCTTACAATATTGGCTCTGCTTCTAACTTGGGCTAAAATTGTAAAATGGTCTTATGAATTAGCGATATCGTTCCAATTCACATTCCAAGTAATATTCGGCATGCTAATTACGTTGCCGATTGCCAAATAGCATTATCTCTTATAGTTTACGAGATATGGACTATCGACATCTTTCAATATTCGCTCTGGTTCTAACTTAGGCCAAAATTGTCAAATGGTCTTATGAATTAGCGATTTCGTTCTAATTCACCTTCCAAGTAATATTCGCCATGCTAATTACATTGCCTATAGTCAAATTGCATTATCTCTTATAGTTTCCGATATATGGACCAACGACATCTTACAATATTGGCTCTACTTCTGACATGGGCTAAAGTTGTAAAATTGTCTTATGAATTTGCGATTTTGTTCCAATTCACTTTCCAAGGAATATTCGCCATGCTAATTACATTGCCTATTGCCAAATTGTATTATCTTTTATAATTTCCGAGATATGGGCCATCGACATCTTACAATATTGGCTCTGCTTCTGACATGGGCTAAAGTTGTAAAATTGTCTTATGAATTAGCGATTTCGTTCGAATTCACATTCCAAGTAATATTCCGCATGCTAATTACGTTGCCGATTGCCAAATTGCATTATCTCTTATAGTTTCCGAGATATGGACTATCGACATCTTACAATATTGGCTCTGCTTCTAACTTGGGCCAAAATTGTCAAATGGTCTTATGAATTAGCGATTTCGTTCCAATTCACCTTCCAAGTAATATTCGCCATGCTATTTACATTGCCTATTGCCAAATTGCATTATCTCTTATAGTTTCCGAGATATGGACCATCGACATCTTACAATATTGGCTCTGCTTCTAACTTGGGCCAAAATTGTCAAATGGTCTTATGAATTAGCGATTTCGTTCCAATTCACCTTCCAAGTAATGTTCGCCATGCTATTTACATTGCCTATAGCCAAATTGCATTATCTCTTACAGTTTCCAATATATGGGCAATCGAAATTTTACACCTTAGACTCTGTTTCAAACTTGGGTCAAAATTGTAAAATGGTCTTATGAATTAGCGATTTCGTTCCATTTCACATTCCAAGTAATATTCGGCATGCTAATTACTTTGCCGTTTGCCAAATTGCATTATCTCTTATAGTTTCCGAGATATGGACTATCGACATCTTACAATATTCGCTCTGCTTCTAACTTAGGTCAAAATTGTCAAATGGTCTTATGAATTAGCGATTTCGTTCCAATTCACCTTCCAAGTAATATTTGCCATACTAATTATGTTGCCGATTGCCAAATTCCATTATCTCTTATAGTTTCCGAGAGATGGACCATCGACATCTTACAATATTGGCTCTGCTTCTAACTTGGGCTAAAGTTGTAAAATGGTCTTATGAATTAGCGATATCGTTCCAATTCACATTCCAAGTAATATTCGGCATGCTAATTACGTTGCCGATTGCCAAATTGCATTATCTCTTATAGTTTACGAGATATGGACCATCGACATCTTACAATATTGGCTCTGCTTCTGACATGGGCTAAAGTTGTTAAATTGTCTTATGAATTAGCGATTTCGTTCGAATTCACATTCCAAGTAATATTCCGCATTCTAATTACGTTGCCGATTGCCAAAGTGCATTATCTCTTATAGTTTCCGTGATATGGACTATCGACATCTTACAATATTCGCTCTGCTTCTAACTTGGGTCAAAATTGTAAAATGGTCTTATGAATTAGCGATTTCGTTCCAATTCACCTTCCAAATAATATTCGCCATGCTAATTACATTGCATATTGCCAAATTGCATTATCTCTTATAGTTTCCGAGATATGGACCATCGACATCTTACAATATTAGCTCTGCTTCTAACTTGGGCCAAAATTGTAAAATGGTCTTATGAATTAGGGATTTCGTTCCAATACACATTCCAAGTAATATTTGGCATGCTAATTACATTGCTTATTGCCAAATTGCATTATCTCATATAGTTTCCGAGATATGGACCATCGACATCTTACAATATTGGCTCTGTTTCTGACATGGGCTAAAGTTGTAAAATTGTCTTATGAATTAGCGATTTCGTTCCAATTCACATTCCAAGTACTATTCGGCATGCTAATTACGTTGCCGATAGCCAAATTGCCTTATCTCTTATAGTTTCCGAGATATGGGCAATCGAAAATTTACACGTTAGACTCTGTTTCTAACTTGGGTCAAAATTGTGAAATAGTCTTATGGATTAGCAATTTCGCTCCAATTCACATTCCAAGTAATATTCGACATGCTAATTACGTTGCCGATTGCCAAATTGCATTATCTCTTATAGTTTCCGAGATAGGGACTATCGACATCTTACAATATTGGCACTGCTTCTAACTTGGGTCAAAATTGTAAAATGGTCTTATGAATTAGCGATTTCGTTCCAATTCACCTTCCAAATAATATTCGCCATGCTAATTACATTGCCTAATGCCAAATTGCATTATCTCTTATAGTTTCCGAGATATGGACCATCGACATCTTACAATATTGGCTCTGCTTCTAACTTGGGCTAGAGTTTTAAAATGGTCTTATGAATTAGCGATTTCGTTCCAATTCACATTCCAAGTAATATTCGGCATGCTAGTTACATTGCCTATTGCCAAATTGCATTATCTCTTATAGTTTCCGAGATAGGGACTATCGACATCTTACAATATTGGCACTGCTTCTAACTTGGGTCAAAATTGTAAAATGGTCTTATGAATTAGCGATTTCGTTCCAATTCACCTTCCAAATAATATTCGCCATGCTAATTACATTGCCTAATGCCAAATTGCATTATCTCTTATAGTTTCCGAGATATGGACCATCGACATCTTACAATATTGGCTCTGCTTCTAACTTGGGCTAAAGTTGAAAAATGGTCTTATGGATTAACGATTTCGTTCCAATTCACAATCCAAGTAATATTCGGCATCCTAATTACGTTGCCGAGTTGTCAAATTGCATTATCTCTTATAGTTTCCGAGATATGGACTATCGACATCTTACAATATTGGCACTGCTTCTAACTTGGGTCAAAATTGTAAAATGGTTTTATGAATTAGCGATTTCGTTCCAATTCACATTCCAAATAATATTCGCCATGCTAATTACATTGTTTATTGCCAAATTGCATTATCTCTTATAGTTTCCGAGATATGGACCATCGACATCTTACAATATTGGCTCTGCTTCTGACATGGGCTAAAGTTGTAAAATTGTCTTATGAATTAGCGATTTCGTTCCAATTCACATTCCAAGTAATATTCGGCATGCTAATTACGTTGCCGTTTGCCAAATTGCATTATCTCTTATAGATTCCGAGATATAGACTATCGACATTTTACAATATTGGCACTGCTTCTAACTTGGGTCAAAATTGTAAAATGGTCTTATGAAATAGCGATTTTGTTCCAATTCACCTTCCAAGTAATATTCGGCATGCTAATTACATTGCCGATTGCCAAATTGCATTATCTCTTATAGTTTCCGAGATATGGACCATCGACATCTTACAATATTGGCTCTGCTTCTAACTTGGGTCAAAATTGTAAAATGGTCTTATGAAATAGCGATTTCGTTCCAATTCACCTTCCAATATTCGGCATGCTAATTACATTGCCTATTGCCAAATTGCATTATCTCTTATAGTTTCCGAGATATGGACTATCGACATCTTACACTATTCGCTATGATTCTAACTTGGGAAAAAATTGTCAAATGGTCTTATGAATTAGCGATTTCGTTCCAATTCACATTCCAAGTAATATTCGGCATGCTAGTTACATTGGCTATTGCCAAATTGCATTATCTCTTATAGTTTCCGAGATATGGACCATCGACATCTTACAATATTGGCTCTGCTTCTAACTTGGGCCAAAATTGTAAAATGGTCTTATGAAATAGCGATTTTGTTCCAATTCACCTTCCAAGTAATATTCGGCATGCTAATTACATTGCCGATTGCCAAATTGCATTATCTCTTATAGTTTCCGAGATATGGACTATCGACATCTTACAATATTCGCTCTGATTCTATCTTGGGAAAAAATTGTCAAATGGTCTTATGAATTAGCGATTTCGTTCCAATTCACATACCAAGTAATATTCGGCATGCTAATTACGTTGCCGATTGCCAAATTGCCTTATCTCTTATAGTTTCCGAGATATGGGCAATCGAAAATTTACACGTTAGACTCTGTTTCTAACTTGGGTCAAAATTGTAAAATAGTCTTATGGATTAGCAATTTCGTTCCAATTCACATTTCAAGTAATATTTGGCACCATAATTACGTTGCCGATTGCCAAATTGCATTATCTCTTATAGTTTCCGAGATATAGACTATCGACATTTTACAATATTGGCACTGCTTCTAACTTGGGTCAAAATTGTAAAATGGTCTTATGAATTAGCGATTTCTTTCCAATTCACATACCAAGTAATATTCGGCATGCTAATTACGTTGCCGAATGCCAAATTGCATTATCTCTTATAGTTTCCGAGATAGGGACTATAGACATCTTACAATATTTACACTGCTTCTTACTTGGGTCAAAATTCTAAAATCGTCTTATGAATTAGCGATTTCGTTCCAATTCACCTTCCAAATAATATTCGCCATGCTAATTACATTACCTAATGCCAAATTGCATTATCTCTCATAGTTTCCGGGATATGGACCATCGACATCTTACAATATTGGCTCTGCTTCTAACTTGGGCTAGAGTTGTAAAATGGTCTTATGAATTAAGGATTTCGTTCCAATACACATTCCAAGTAATATTTGGCATGCTAATTACATTGCTTATTGCCAAATTGCATTATCTCATATAGTTTCCGAGATATGGACCATCGACATCTTACAATATTGGCTCTGCTTCTGACATGGGCTAAAGTTGTAAAATTGTCTTATGAATTAGCGATTTCGTTCCAATTCACTTTCCAAATAATATTCGGCATCCTAATTACGTTGCCGAATGACAAATAGCATTATCTCTTATAGTTTCCGAGATATGGACTATCGACATCTTTCAATATTCGCTCTGCTTCTAACTTGGGCCAAAATTGTCAAATGGTCTTATGAATTAGTGATTTCGTTCCAATTCACCTTCCAAGTAATATTAGCCATGCTAAATACATTGCTTATAGCCAAATTGCATTATCTCTTATAGTTTCCGAGATATAGATCATCGACATCTTACAATATTGGCTCTGCTTCTAACTTGGGCTAAAGTTGAAAAATGGTCTTATGGATTAACGATTTCGTTCCAATTCACAATCCAAGTAATATTCGGCATCCTAATTACGTTGCCGAATTGTCAAATTGCATTATCTCTTATAGTTTCCGAGATATGGACTATCGACATCTTACGATATTGGCACTGCTTCTAACTTGGGTCAAAATTGTAAAATGGTTTTATGAATTAGCGATTTCGTTCCAATTCACATTCCAAATAATATTCGCCATGCTAATTACATTGTTTATTGCCAAATTGCATTATCTCTTATAGTTTCCGAGATATGGACCATCGACATCTTACAATATTGGCTCTGCTTCTGACATGGGCTAAAGTTGTAAAATTGTCTTATGAAATAGCGATTTCGTTCCAATTCACATTCCAAGTAATATTCGGCATGCTAATTACGTTGCCGTTTGCCAAATTGCATTATCTCTTATAGTTTCCGAGATATAGACTATCGACATTTTACAATATTGGCACTGCTTCTAACTTGGGTCAAAATTGTAAAATGGTCTTATGAATTAGCGATTTCTTTCCAATTCACCTTCCAAATAATATTCGCCATGATAATTACATTACCTAATGCCAAATTGCAGTATTTCTTATAGTTTCCGGGATATGGACCATCGACATCTTACAATATTGTCTCTGCTTCCTACTTGGGCTAGAGTTGTAAAATGGTCTTATGAATTAGCGATTTCGTTCCAATACACTTTCCAAGTAATATTCGGCATCCTAATTAGGTTGCCGATTGCCAAATAGCATTATCTCTTATAGTTTCCGAGATATGGACTATCAACATCTTACAATATTGGCTCTGCATCTAACTTGGGCTAAAGTTGTAAAATGGTCTTATGAATTAGCGATTTCGTTCCAATTCACTTTCCAAGTAATATTCGGCATGCTAATTACGTTGCCGATCGCCAAATTGCATTATCTCTTATAGTTTCCGAGATATGGACTATCGACATCTTTCAATATTCGCTCTGCTTCTAACTTAGGCCAAAATTGTCAAATGGTCTTATGAATTAGCGATTTCGTTCCAATTCACCTTCCAAGTAATATTCGCCATGCTAATTACATTGCCTATTGCCAAATTGCATTATCTCTTATAGTTTCCGAGATATGGACTATCGACATCTTACAATATTCGCTATGATTCTAACTCGGGAAAAAATTGTCAAATGGACTTATGAATTAGCGATTTCGTTCCAATTCACATACCAAGTAATATTCGGCATGCTAATTACGTTGCCGATTGCCAAATTGCCTTATCTCTTATATTTTCCGAGATATGGGCAATCGAAAATTTACACGTTAGACTCTGTTTCTAACTTGGGTCAAAATTGTAAAATAGTCTTATGGATTAGCAATTTCGTTCCAATTCACATTTCAAGTAATATTTGGCACCCTAATTACGTTGCCGATTGCCAAATTGCATTATCTCTTATAGTTTCCGAGATATGGACTATCGACTTCTTACAATATTGGCACTGCTTCTAACTTGGGCTAAAATTGTAAAATGGTCTTATGAATTAGCGATTTCGTTCCAATTCACATACCAAGTAATATTCGGCATGCTAATTACGTTGCCGATTGCCAAATAGCATTATCTCTTATAGTTTACGAGATATGGACTATCGACATCTTTCAATATTCGCTCTGGTTCTAACTTAGGCCAAAATTGTCAAATGGTCTTATGAATTAGCGATTTCGTTCTAATTCACCTTCCAAGTAATATTCGCCATGCTAATTACATTGCCTATAGTCAAATTGCATTATCTCTTATAGTTTCCGATATATGGACCAACGACATCTTACAATATTGGCTCTACTTCTGACATGGGCTAAAGTTGTAAAATTGTCTTATGAATTTGCGATTTTGTTCCAATTCACTTTCCAAGGAATATTCGCCATGCTAATTACATTGCCTATTGCCAAATTGTATTATCTTTTATAATTTCCGAGATATGGGCCATCGACATCTTACAATATTGGCTCTGCTTCTGACATGGGCTAAAGTTGTAAAATTGCCTTATGAATTAGCGATTTCGTTCGAATTCACATTCCAAGTAATATTCCGCATGCTAATTACGTTGCCGATTGCCAAATTGCATTATCTCTTATTGTTTCCGAGATATGGACTATCGACATCTTACAATATTGGCTCTGCTTCTAACTTGGGCCAAAATTGTCAAATGGTCTTATGAATTAGCGATTTCGTTCCAATTCACCTTCCAAGTAATATTCGCCATGCTATTTACATTGCCTATTGCCAAATTGCATTATCTCTTATAGTTTCCGAGATATGGACCATCGACATCTTACAATATTGGCTCTGCTTCTAACTTGGGCCAAAATTGTCAAATGGTCTTATGAATTAGCGATTTCGTTCCATTTCACATTCCAAGTAATATTCGGCATGCTAATTACTTTGCCGTTTGCCAAATTGCATTATCTCTTATAGTTTCCGAGATATGGACTATCGACATCTTACAATATTCGCTCTGCTTCTAACTTAGGTCAAAATTGTAGGTTGCCGATTGCCAAATTGCATTATCTCTTATAGTTTCCGAGATATGGGCAATCGAAATTTTACACCTTAGACTCTGTTTCAAACTTGGGTTAAAATTGTAAAATGGTCTTATGAATTAGCGATTTCGTTCCATTTCACATTCCAAGTAATATTCGGTATGCTAATTAGGTTGCCGATTGCCAAATTGCATTATCTCTTATAGTTTCCGAGATATGGACTATCGACATCTTACAATATTCGCTCTGCTTCTAACTTGGGTCAAAATTGTAAAATGGTCTTATGAATTAGCGATTTCGTTCCAATTCACCTTCCAAATAATATTCGCCATGCTAATTACATTGGCTATTGCCAAATTGCATTATCTCTTATAGTTTCCGAGATATAGACCATCGACATCTTACAATATTGGCTCTGCTTCTAACTTGGGCCAAAATTGTAAAATGGTCTTATGAAATAGCGATTTTGTTCCAATTCACCTTCCAATTAATATTCGGCATGCTAATTACATTGCTGATTGCCAAATTGCATTATCTCTTATAGTTTCCGAGATATGGACTATAGACATCTTACAATATTCGCTCTGATTCTATCTTGGGAAAAAATTGTCAAATGGTCTTATGAATTAGCGATTTCGTTCCAATTCACATACCAAGTAATATTCGGCATGCTAATTACGTTGCCGATTGCCAAATTGCCTTATCTCTTATAGTTTCCGAGATATGGGCAATCGAAATTTTACACCTTAGGCTCTGTTTCTAACTTGGGTCAAAATTGTAAAATAGTCTTATGGATTATCAATTTCGTTCCAATTCACCTTCCAAATAATATTCGCCATGCTAATTACATTGCCTATTGCCAAATTGCATTATCTCTTATAGTTTCCGAGATATGGACTATCGACAGCTTACAATATTCGCTCTGCTTCTAACTTGGGTCAAAATTGTAAAATGGTCTTATGAATTATCAATTTCGTTCCAATTCACCTTCCAAATAATATTCGCCATGCTAATTACATTGCCTATTACCAAATTGCATTATCTCTTATAGTTTCCGAGATATGGACCATCGACATCTTACAATATTGGCTCTGCTTCTAACTTGGGCCAAAATTGTAAAATGGTCTTATGAAATAGCGATTTTGTTGCAATTCACCTTCCAAGTAATATTCGGCATGCTAATTACATTGCTGATTGCCAAATTGCATTATCTCTTATAGTTTCCGAGATATGGACTATAGACATCTTACAATATTCGCTCTGATTCTATCTTGGGAAAAAATTGTCAAATGGTCTTATGAATTAGCGATTTCGTTCCAATTCACATACCAAGTAATATTCGGCATGCTAATTACGTTGCCGATTGCCAAATTGCCTTATCTCTTATAGTTTCTGAGATATGGGCAATCGAAAATTTACACGTTAGACTCTGTTTCTAACTTGGGTCAAAATTGTGAAATAGTCTTATGGATTAGCAATTTCGCTCCAATTCACATTCCAAGTAATATTCGACATGCTAATTACGTTGCCGATTGCCAAATTGCATTATCTCTTATAGTTTCCGAGATAGGGACTATCGACATCTTACAATATTGGCACTGCTTCTAACTTGGGTCAAAATTGTAAAATGGTCTTATGAATTAGCGATTTCGTTCCAATTCACCTTCCAAATAATATTCGCCATGCTAATTACATTGCCTAATGCCAAATTGCATTATCTCTTATAGTTTCCGAGATATGGACCATCGACATCTTACAATATTGGCTCTGCTTCTAACTTGGGCTAGAGTTTTAAAATGGTCTTATGAATTAGCGATTTCTTTCCAATTCACATTCCAAGTAATATTCGGCATGCTAGTTACATTGCCTATTGCCAAATTGCATTATCTGTTATAGTTTCCGAGATAGGGACTATCGACATCTTACAATATTGGCACTGCTTCTAACTTGGGTCAAAATTGTAAAATGGTCTTATGAATTAGCGAATTCGTTCCAATTCACCTTCCAAATAATATTCGCCATGCTAATTACATTGCCTAATGCCAAATTGCATTATCTCTTATAGTTTCCGAGATATGGACCATCGACATCTTACAATATTGGCTCTGCTTCTAACTTGGGCTAGAGTTTTAAAATGGTCTTATGAATTAGCGATTTCGTTCCAATTCACCTTCCAAATAATATTCGCCATGCTAATTACATTGCCTATTGCCAAATTGCATTATCTCTTATAGTTTCCGAGATATGGACCATCGACATCTTACAATATTGGCTCTGCTTCTAACTTGGGCCAAAATTGTAAAATGGTCTTATGAAATAGCGATTTCGTTCCAATTCACCTTCCAAGTAATATTCGGCATGCTAATTACATTGCCTATTGCCAAATTACATTATCTCTTATAGTTTCCGAGATATGGACCATCGACATCTTACAATATTGGCTCTGCTTCTAACTTGGGCCAAAATTGTAAAATGGTCTTATGAAAGAGCGATTTCGTTCCAATTCACCTTCCAAGTAATATTCGGCATGCTAATTACATTGCCTATTGCCAAATTGCATTATCTCTTATAGTTTCCGAGATATGGACTATCGACATCTTACAATATTCGCTATGACTCTAACTTGGGAAAAAATTGTCAAATGGTCTTATGAATTAGCGATTTCGTTCCAATTCACATACCAAGTAATATTCGGCATGCTAATTACGTTGCCGATTGCCAAATTGCCTTATCTCTTATAGTTTCCGAGATACGGACCATCGACATCTTACAATATTGGCTCTGCTTCTAACTTGGGCCAAAATTGTAAAATGGTCTTGTGAAATAGCGATTTTGTTCCAATTCACCTTCCAAGTAATATTCGGCATGCTAATTACATTGCCGATTGCCAAATTGCATTATCTCTTATAGTTTCCGAGATATGGACCATCGACATCTTACAATATTGGTTCTGCTTCTAACTTGGGCCAAAATTGTAAAATGGTCTTATGAAATAGCGATTTCGTTCCAATTCACCTTCCAAGTAATATTCGGCATGCTAATTACATTGCCTATTGCCAAATTGCATTATCTCTTATATTTTCCGAGATATGGACTATCGACATCTTACAATATTCGCTATGATTCTAACTTGGGCCAAAATTGTCAAATGGTCTTATGAATTAGCGATTTCGTTCCAATTCACCTTCCAAGTAATGTTCGCCATGCTATTTACATTGCCTATAGCCAAATTGCATTATCTCTTACAGTTTCCAATATATGGGCAATCGAAATTTTACACCTTAGACTCTGTTTCAAACTTGGGTCAAAATTGTCAAATGGTCTTATGAATTAGCGATTTCGTTCCAATTCACCTTCCAAGTAATGTTCGCCATGCTATTTACATTGCCTATAGCCAAATTGCATTATCTCTTACAGTTTCCAATATATGGGCAATCGAAATTTTACACTTTAGACTCTGTTTCAAACTTGGGTCAAAATTGTAAAATGGTCTTATGAATTAGCGATTTCGTTCCATTTCACATTCCAAGTAATATTCGGCATGCTAATTACTTTGCCGTTTGCCAAATTGCATTATCTCTTATAGTTTCCGAGATATGGACTATCGACATCTTACAATATTCGCTCTGCTTCTTAGGTCAAAATTGTCAAATGGTCTTATGAATTAGCGATTTCGTTCCAATTCACCTTCCAAGTAATATTTGCCATACTAATTATGTTGCCGATTGCCAAATTCCATTATCTCTTATAGTTTCCGAGAGATGGACCATCGACATCTTACAATATTTTCTCTGCTTCTAACTTGGGCTAAAGTTGTAAAATGGTCTTATGAATTAGCGATATCGTTCCAATTCACATTCCAAGTAATATTCGGCATGCTAATTACGTTGCCGATTGCCAAATTGCATTATCTCTTATAGTTTACGAGATATGGACTATCGACATCTTACAATATTCGCTCTGCTTCTGACATGGGCTAAAGTTGTTAAATTGTCTTATGAATTAGCGATTTCGTTCGAATTCACATTCCAAGTAATATTCCGCATTCTAATTACGTTGCCGATTGCCAAAGTGCATTATCTCTTATAGTTTCCGTGATATGGACTATCGACATCTTACAATATTCGCTCTGCTTCTAACTTGGGTCAAAATTGTAAAATGGTCTTATGAATTGGCGATTTCGTTCCAATTCACCTTCCAAATAATATTCGCCATGCTAATTACATTGCCTATTGCCAAATTGCATTATCTCTTATAGTTTCCGAGATATGGACCATCGACATCTTACAATATTAGCTCTGCTTCTAACTTGGGCCAAAATTGTCAAATGGTCTTATGAATTAGCGATTTCGTTCCAATTCACCTTCCAAGTAATATTCGCCATGCTAATTACATTGCCTATAGCCAAATTGCATTATCTCTTATAGTTTCCGATATATGGGCAATCGAAATTTTACACCTTAGACTCTGTTTCAAACTTGGGTCAAAATTGTAAAATGGTCCTATGAATTAGCGATTTCGTTCCATTTCACATTCCAAGTAATATTCGGTATGCTAATTAGGTTGCCGATTGCCAAATTGCATTATCTCTTATAGTTTCCGAGATATGGGCAATCGAAATTTTACACCTTAGACTCTGTTTCAAACTTGGGTTAAAATTGTAAAATGGTCTTATGAATTAGCGATTTCGTTCCATTTCACATTCCAAGTAATATTCGGTATGCTAATTAGGTTGCCGATTGCCAAATTGCATTATCTCTTATAGTTTCCGAGATATGGACTATCGACATCTTACAATATTCGCTCTGCTTCTAACTTGGGTCAAAATTGTAAAATGGTCTTATGAATTAGCGATTTCGTTCCAATTCACCTTCCAAATAATATTCGCCATGCTAATTACATTGGCTATTGCCAAATTGCATTATCTCTTATAGTTTCCGAGATATGGACCATCGACATCTTACAATATTGGCTCTGCTTCTAACTTGGGCCAAAATTGTAAAATGGTCTTATGAAATAGCGATTTTGTTCCAATTCACCTTCCAAGTAATATTCGGCATGCTAATTACATTGCTGATTGCCAAATTGCATTATCTCTTATAGTTTCCGAGATATGGACTATCGACAGCTTACAATATTCGCTCTGATTCTAACTTGGGAAAAAATTGTCAAATGGTCTCATGAATTAGCGATTTCGTTCCAATTCACATTCCAAGTACTATTCGGCATGCTAATTACGTTGCCGATAGCCAAATTGCCTTATCTCTTATAGTTTCCGAGATATGGGCAATCGAAAATTTACACGTTAGACTCTGTTTCTAACTTGGGTCAAAATTGTGAAATAGTCTTATGGATTAGCAATTTCGCTCCAATTCACATTCCAAGTAATATTCGACATGCTAATTACGTTGCCGATTGCCAAATTGCATTATCTCTTATAGTTTCCGAGATAGGGACTATCGACATCTTACAATATTGGCACTGCTTCTAACTTGGGTCAAAATTGTAAAATGGTCTTATGAATTAGCGATTTCGTTCCAATTCACCTTCCAAATAATATTCGCCATGCTAATTACATTGCCTAATGCCAAATTGCATTATCTCTTATAGTTTCCGAGATATGGACCATCGACATCTTACAATATTGGCTCTGCTTCTAACTTGGGCTAAAGTTGAAAAATGGTCTTATGGATTAACGATTTCGTTCCAATTCACAATCCAAGTAATATTCGGCATCCTAATTACGTTGCCGAGTTGTCAAATTGCATTATCTCTTATAGTTTCCGAGATATGGACTATCGACATCTTACAATATTGGCACTGCTTCTAACTTGGGTCAAAATTGTAAAATGGTTTTATGAATTAGCGATTTCGTTCCAATTCACATTCCAAATAATATTCGCCATGCTAATTACATTGTTTATTGCCAAATTGCATTATCTCTTATAGTTTCCGAGATATGGACCATCGACATCTTACAATATTGGCTCTGCTTCTGACATGGGCTAAAGTTGTAAAATTGTCTTATGAATTAGCGATTTCGTTCCAATTCACATTCCAAGTAATATTCGGCATGCTAATTACGTTGCCGTTTGCCAAATTGCATTATCTCTTATAGTTTCCGAGATGTAGACTATCGACATTTTACAATATTGGCACTGCTTCTAACTTGGGTCAAAATTGTAAAATGGTCTTATGAAATAGCGATTTTGTTCCAATTCACCTTCCAAGTAATATTCGGCATGCTAATTACATTGCCGATTGCCAAATTGCATTATCTCTTATAGTTTCCGAGATATGGACCATCGACATCTTACAATATTGGCTCTGCTTCTAACTTGGGTCAAAATTGTAAAATGGTCTTATGAAATAGCGATTTCGTTCCAATTCACCTTCCAATATTCGGCATGCTAATTACATTGCCTATTGCCAAATTGCATTATCTCTTATAGTTTCCGAGATATGGACTATCGACATCTTACACTATTCGCTATGATTCTAACTTGGGAAAAAATTGTCAAATGGTCTTATGAATTAGCGATTTCGTTCCAATTCACATTCCAAGTAATATTCGGCATGCTAGTTACATTGGCTATTGCCAAATTGCATTATCTCTTATAGTTTCCGAGATATGGACCATCGACATCTTACAATATTGGCTCTGCTTCTAACTTGGGCCAAAATTGTAAAATGGTCTTATGAAATAGCGATTTTGTTCCAATTCACCTTCCAAGTAATATTCGGCATGCTAATTACATTGCCGATTGCCAAATTGCATTATCTCTTATAGTTTCCGAGATATGGACTATCGACATCTTACAATATTCGCTCTGATTCTATCTTGGGAAAAAATTGTCAAATGGTCTTATGAATTAGCGATTTCGTTCCAATTCACATACCAAGTAATATTCGGCATGCTAATTACGTTGCCGATTGCCAAATTGCCTTATCTCTTATAGTTTCCGAGATATGGGCAATCGAAAATTTACACGTTAGACTCTGTTTCTAACTTGGGTCAAAATTGTAAAATGGTCTTATGAATTAGCGATTTCTTTCCAATTCACATACCAAGTAATATTCGGCATGCTAATTACGTTGCCGAATGCCAAATTGCATTATCTCTTATAGTTTCCGAGATAGGGACTATAGACATCTTACAATATTTACACAGCTTCTTACTTGGGTCAAAATTCTAAAATGGTCTTATGAATTAGCGATTTCGTTCCAATTCACCTTCCAAATAATATTCGCCATGCTAATTACATTACCTAATGCCAAATTGCATTATCTCTCATAGTTTCCGGGATATGGACCATCGACATCTTACAATATTGGCTCTGCTTCTAACTTGGGCTAGAGTTGTAAAATGGTCTTATGAATTAAGGATTTCGTTCCAATACACATTCCAAGTAATATTTGGCATGCTAATTACATTGCTTATTGCCAAATTGCATTATCTCATATAGTTTCCGAGATATGGACCATCGACATCTTACAATATTGGCTCTGCTTCTGACATGGGCTAAAGTTGTAAAATTGTCTTATGAATTAGCGATTTCGTTCCAATTCACTTTCCAAGTAATATTCGGCATCCTAATTACGTTGCCGAATGACAAATAGCATTATCTCTTATAGTTTCCGAGATATGGACTATCGACATCTTTCAATATTCGCTCTGCTTCTAACTTGGGCCAAAATTGTCAAATGGTCTTATGAATTAGCGATTTCGTTCCAATTCACCTTCCAAGTAATATTAGCCATGCTAAATACATTGCTTATAGCCAAATTGCATTATCTCTTATAGTTTCCGAGATATAGATCATCGACATCTTACAATATTGGCTCTGCTTCTAACTTGGGCTAAAGTTGAAAAATGGTCTTATGGATTAACGATTTCGTTCCAATTCACAATCCAAGTAATATTCGGCATCCTAATTACGTTGCCGAGTTGTCAAATTGCATTATCTCTTATAGTTTCCGAGATATGGACCATCGACATCTTACAATATTATCTCTGCTTCTGACATGGGCTAAAGTTGTAAAATTGTCTTATGAATTAGCGATTTCGTTCCAATTCACATTCCAAGTAATATTCGGCATGCTAATTACGTTGCCGTTTGCCAAATTGCATTATCTCTTATAGTTTCCGAGATATAGACTATCGACATTTTACAATATTGGCACTGCTTCTAACTTGGGTCAAAATTGTAAAATGGTCTTATGAATTAGCGATTCCTTTCCAATTCACCTTCCAAATAATATTCGCCATGATAATTACATTACCTAATGCCAAATTGCAGTATTTCTTATAGTTTCCGGGATATGGACCATCGACATCTTACAATATTGTCTCTGCTTCCTACTTGGGCTAGAGTTGTAAAATGGTCTTATGAATTAGCGATTTCGTTCCAATACACTTTCCAAGTAATATTCGGCATCCTAATTAGGTTGCCGATTGCCAAATAGCATTATCTCTTATAGTTTCCGAGATATGGACTATCGACATCTTACAATATTGGCTCTGCATCTAACTTGGGCTAAAGTTGTAAAATGGTCTTATGAATTAGCGATTTCGTTCCAATTCACTTTCCAAGTAATATTCGGCATGCTAATTACGTTGCCGATCGCCAAATTGCATTATCTCTTATAGTTTCCGAGATATGGACTATCGACATCTTTCAATATTCGCTCTGCTTCTAACTTAGGCCAAAATTGTCAAATGGTCTTATGAATTAGCGATTTCGTTCCAATTCACCTTCCAAGTAATATTCGCCATGCTAATTACATTGCCTATTGCCAAATTGCATTATCTCTTATAGTTTCCGAGATATGGACTATCGACATCTTACAATATTCGCTATGATTCTAACTCGGGAAAAAATTGTCAAATGGACTTATGAATTAGCGATTTCGTTCCAATTCACATACCAAGTAATATTCGGCATGCTAATTACGTTGCCGATTGCCAAATTGCCTTATCTCTTATATTTTCCGAGATATGGGCAATCGAAAATTTACACGTTAGACTCTGTTTCTAACTTGGGTCAAAATTGTAAAATAGTCTTATGGATTAGCAATTTCGTTCCAATTCACATTTCAAGTAATATTTGGCACCCTAATTACGTTGCCGATTGCCAAATTGCATTATCTCTTATAGTTTCCGAGATATGGACTATCGACTTCTTACAATATTGGCACTGCTTCTAACTTGGGTCAAAATTCTAAAATGGTCTTATGAATTAGCGATTTCGTTCCAATTCACCTTCCAAATAATATTCGCCATGCTAATTACATTACCTAATGCCAAATTGCATTATCTCTCATAGTTTCCGGGATATGGACCATCGACATCTTATAATATTGGCTCTGCTTCTAACTTGGGCTAGAGTTGTAAAATGGTCTTATGAATTAGGGATTTCGTTCCAATACACATTCCAAGTAATATTTGGCATGCTAATTACATTGCTTATTGCCAAATTGCATTATCTCATATAGTTTCCGAGATATGGACCATCGACATCTTACAATATTGGCTCTGCTTCTGACATGGGCTAAAGTTGTAAAATTGTCTTATGAATTAGCGATTTCGTCCCAATTCACTTTCCAAGTAATATTCGGCATCCTAATTACGTTGCCGAATGCCAAATAGCATTATCTCTTATAGTTTCCGAGACATGGACTATCGACATCTTACAATATTCGCTCTGCTTCTAACTTGAGCCAAAATTGTCAAATGGTCTTATGAATTAGCGATTTCGTTCCAATTCACCTTCCAAGTAATATTAGCCATGCTAAATACATTGCCTATAGCCAAATTGCATTATCTCTTATAGTTTCCGAGATATAGATCATCGACTTCTTACAATATTCGCTATGATTCTAACTTGGGAAAAAATTGTCAATTGGTCTTATGAATTAGCGATTTCGTTATAATTCACATACCAAGTAATATTCGGCATGCTAATTACGTTGCCGATTGCCAAATTGCATTATCTCTTCTACTTTCCGAGATATGGACTATCGACACCTTACAATATTGTCACTGCTTCTAACCTGGGTCAAAATTGTAAAATGGTCTTATGAATTAGCGATTTCTTTCCAATTCACCTTCCAAGTAATATTCGCCATGACAATTACATTACCTAATGCCAAATTGCATTATCTCTTATAGTTTCCGGGATATGGACCATCGACATCTTACAATATTAGCTCTGCTTCTAACTTAGGCCAAAATTGTCAAATGGTCTTATGAATTAGCGATTTCGTTCCAATTCACCTTCCAAGTAATATTCGCCATGCTAATTACATTGCCTATTGCCAAATTGCATTATCTCTTATAGTTTCCGAGATATGGACTATCGACATCTTACAATATTCGCTATGATTCTAACTCGGGAAAAAATTGTCAAATGGACTTATGAATTAGCGATTTCGTTCCAATTCACATACCAAGTAATATTCGGCATGCTAATTACGTTGCCGTTTGCCAAATTGCCTTATCTCTTATATTTTCCGAGATATGGGCAATCGAAAATTTACACGTTAGACTCTGTTTCTAACTTGGGTCAAAATTGTAAAATAGTCTTATGGATTAGCAATTTCGTTCCAATTCACATTTCAAGTAATATTTGGCACCCTAATTACGTTGCCGATTGCCAAATTGCATTATCTCTTATAGTTTCCGAGATATGGACTATCGACTTCTTACAATATTGGCACTGCTTCTAACTTGGGTCAAAATTCTAAAATGGTCTTATGAATTAGCGATTTCGTTCCAATTCACCTTCCAAATAATATTCGCCATGCTAATTACATTACCTAATGCCAAATTGCATTATCTCTCATAGTTTCCGGGATATGGACCATCGACATCTTATAATATTGGCTCTGCTTCTAACTTGGGCTAGAGTTGTAAAATGGTCTTATGAATTAGGGATTTCGTTCCAATACACATTCCAAGTAATATTTGGCATGCTAATTACATTGCTTATTGCCAAATTGCATTATCTCATATAGTTTCCGAGATATGGACCATCGACATCTTACAATATTGGCTCTGCTTCTGACATGGGCTAAAGTTGTAAAATTGTCTTATGAATTAGCGATTTCGTTCCAATTCACTTTCCAAGTAATATTCGGCATCCTAATTACGTTGCCGAATGCCAAATAGCATTATCTCTTATAGTTTCCGAGACATGGACTATCGACATCTTACAATATTCGCTCTGCTTCTAACTTGAGCCAAAATTGTCAAATGGTCTTATGAATTAGCGATTTCGTTCCAATTCACCTTCCAAGTAATATTAGCCATGCTAAATACATTGCCTATAGCCAAATTGCATTATCTCTTATAGTTTCCGAGATATAGATCATCGACTTCTTACAATATTCGCTATGATTCTAACTTGGGAAAAAATTGTCAATTGGTCTTATGAATTAGCGATTTCGTTATAATTCACATACCAAGTAATATTCGGCATGCTAATTACTTTGCCGATTGCCAAATTGCATTATCTCTTATAGTTTCCGAGATATGGACTATCGACACCTTACAATATTGTCACTGCTTCTAACCTGTGTCAAAATTGTAAAATGGTCTTATGAATTAGCGATTTCTTTCCAATTCACCTTCCAAGTAATATTCGCCATGACAATTACATTACCTAATACCAAATTGCATTATCTCTTATAGTTTCCGGGATATGGACCATCGACATCTTACAATATTAGCTCTGCTTCTAACTTGGGCCAAAATTGTCAAATGGTCTTATGAATTAGCGATTTCGTTCCAATTCACCTTCCAAGTAATATTCGCCATGCTAATTATATTGCCTATAGCCAAATTGCATTATCTCTTATAGTTTCCGATATATGGGCAATCGAAATTTTACACCTTAGACTCTGTTTCAAACTTGGGTCAAAATTGTAAAATGGTCTTATGAATTAGCGATTTCGTTCCATTTCACATTCCAAGTAATATTCGGTATGCTAATTAGGTTGCCGATTGCCAAATTGCATTAACTCTTATAGTTTCCGAGATATGGGCAATCGAAATTTTACACCTTAGACTATGTTTCAAACTTGGGTCAAAATTGTAAAATGGTCTTATGAATTAGCGATTTCGTTCCATTTCACATTCCAAGTAATATTCGGTATGCTAATTAGGTTGCCGATTGCCAAATTGCATTATCTCTTATAGTTTCCGAGATATGGACTATCGACATCTTACAATATTCGCTCTGCTTCTAACTTAGGTCAAAATTGTCAAATGGTCTTATGAATTAGCGATTTCGTTCCAATTCACCTTCCAAGTAATATTAGCCATGCTAAATACATTGCCTATAGCCAAATTGCATTATCTCTTATAGTTTCCGAGATATAGATCATCGACTTCTTACAATATTCGCTATGATTCTAACTTGGGAAAAAATTGTCAATTGGTCTTATGAATTAGCGATTTCGTTATAATTCACATACCAAGTAATATTCGGCATGCTAATTACGTTGCCGATTGCCAAATTGCATTATCTCTTATAGTTTCCGAGATATGGACTATCGACACCTTACAATATTGTCACTGCTTCTAACCTGGGTCAAAATTGTAAAATGGTCTTATGAATTAGCGATTTCTTTCCAATTCACCTTCCAAGTAATATTCGCCATGACAATTACATTACCTAATGCCAAATTGCATTATCTCTTATAGTTTCCGCGATATGGACCATCGACATCTTACAATATTAGCTCTGCTTCTAACTTAGGCCAAAATTGTCAAATGGTCTTATGAATTAGCGATTTCGTTCCAATTCACCTTCCAAGTAATATTCGCCATGCTAATTACATTGCCTATTGCCAAATTGCATTATCTCTTATAGTTTCCGAGATATGGACTATCGACACCTTACAATATTGTCACTGCTTCTAACCTGGGTCAAAATTCTAAAATGGTCTTATGAATTAGCGATTTCGTTCCAATTCACCTTCCAAATAATATTCGCCATGCTAATTACATTACCTAATGCCAAATTGCATTATCTCTCATAGTTTCCGGGATATGGACCATCGACATCTTATAATATTGGCTCTGCTTCTAACTTGGGCTAGAGTTGTAAAATGGTCTTATGAATTAGGGATTTCGTTCCAATACACATTCCAAGTAATATTTGGCATGCTAATTACATTGCTTATTGCCAAATTGCATTATCTCATATAGTTTCCGAGATATGGACCATCGACATCTTACAATATTGGCTCTGCTTCTGACATGGGCTAAAGTTGTAAAATTGTCTTATGAATTAGCGATTTCGTTCCAATTCACTTTCCAAGTAATATTCGGCATCCTAATTACGTTGCCGAATGCCAAATAGCATTATCTCTTATAGTTTCCGAGACATGGACTATCGACATCTTACAATATTCGCTCTGCTTCTAACTTGAGCCAAAATTGTCAAATGGTCTTATGAATTAGCGATTTCGTTCCAATTCACCTTCCAAGTAATATTAGCCATGCTAAACACATTGCCTATAGCCAAATTGCATTATCTCTTATAGTTTCCGAGATATAGATCATCGACTTCTTACAATATTCGCTATGATTCTAACTTGGGAAAAAATTGTCAATTGGTCTTATGAATTAGCGATTTCGTTATAATTCACATACCAAGTAATATTCGGCATGCTAATTACGTTGCCGATTGCCAAATTGCATTATCTCTTATAGTTTCCGAGATATGGACTATCGACACCTTACAATATTGTCACTGCTTCTAACCTGGGTCAAAATTGTAAAATGGTCTTATGAATTAGCGATTTCTTTCCAATTCACCTTCCAAGTAATATTCGCCATGACAATTACATTACCTAATGCCAAATTGCATTATCTCTTATAGTTTCCGGGATATGGACCATCGACATCTTACAATATTAGCTCTGCTTCTAACTTGTGCCAAAATTGTCAAATGGTCTTATGAATTAGCGATTTCGTTCCAATTCACCTTCCAAGTAATATTCGCCATGCTAATTACATTGCCTATAGCCAAATTGCATTATCTCTTATAGTTTCCGATATATGGGCAATCGAAATTTTACACCTTAGACTCTGTTTCAAACTTGGGTCAAAATTGTAAAATGGTCTTATGAATTAGCGATTTCGTTCCATTTCACATTCCAAGTAATATTCGGTATGCTAATTAGGTTGCCGATTGCCAAATTGCATTAACTCTTATAGTTTCCGAGATATGGGCAATCGAAATTTTACACCTTAGACTCTGTTTCAAACTTGGGTCAAAATTGTAAAATGGTCTTATGAATTAGCGATTTCGTTCCATTTCACATTCCAAGTAATATTCGGTATGCTAATTAGGTTGCCGATTGCCAAATTGCATTATCTCTTATAGTTTCCGAGATATGGACTATCGACATCTTACAATATTCGCTCTGCTTCTAACTTAGGTCAAAATTGTCAAATGGTCTTATGAATTAGCGATTTCGTTCCAATTCACCTTCCAAGTAATATTTGCCATGCTAATTATGTTGCCGATTGCCAAATTCCATTATCTCTTATAGTTTCCGAGATATGGACCATCGACATCTTACAATATTGGCTCTGCTTCTAACTTGGGCTAAAGTTGTAAAATGGTCTTATGAATTAGCGATATCGTTCCAATTCACATTCCAAGTAATATTCGGCATGCTAATTACGTTGCCGATTGCCAAATTGCATTATCTCTTATAGTTTACGAGATATGGACCATCGACATCTTACAATATTGGCTCTGCTTCTGACATGGGCTAAAGTTGTTAAATTGTCTTATGAATTAGCGATTTCGTTCGAATTCACATTCCAAGTAATATTCGCCATGCTAATTACATTGCATATAGCCAAATTGCATTATCTCTTATAGTTTCCGATATATGGGCAATCGAAATTTTACACGTTAGACTCTGTTTCTAACTTGGATCAAAATTGTAAAATAGTCTTATGGATTAGCAATTTCGTTCCAATTCACATTTCAAGTAATATTTGGCACCATAATTACGTTGCCGATTGCCAAATTGCATTATCTCTTATAGTTTCCGATATATGGACTATCGACATCTTACAATATTGGCACTGCTTCTAACTTTTGTCAAAATTGTAAAATGGTCTTATGAATTAGCGATTTCGTTCCAATACACATTCCAAGTAATATTTGGCATGCTAATTACATTGCTTATTGCCAAATTGCATTATCTCATATAGTTTCCGAGATATGGACCATCGACATCTTACAATATTGGCTCTGCTTCTGACATGGGCTAAAGTTGTAAAATTGTCTTATGAATTAGCGATTTCGTTCCAATTCACTTTCCAAGTAATATTCGGCATCCTAATTAGGTTGCCGATTGCCAAATAGCATTATCTCTGATAGTTTCCGAGATATGGACTATCGACATCTTACAATATTGGCCCTGCATCTAACTTGGGCTATAGTTGTAAAATGGTCTTATGAATTAGCGATTTCGTTCCAATTCACTCTCCAAGTAATATTCGGCATGCTAATTACGTTGCCGATTGCCAAATTGCATTATCTCTTATAGTTTCCGAGATATGGACTATCGACATCTTTCAATATTCGCTCTGCTTCTAACTTAGGCCAAAATTGTCAAATGGTCTTATGAATTAGCGATTTCGTTCCAATTCACCTTCCAAGTAATATTCGCCATGCTAATTACATTGCCTATAGCCAAATTGCATTATCTCTTATAGTTTCCGAGATATGGGCAATCGAAATTTTACACCTTAGACTCTGTTTCAAACTTGGGTCAAAATTGTAAAATGGTCTTTTGAATTAGCGATTTCGTTCCATTTCACATTCCAAGTAATATTCGGCATGCCAATTAGGTTGCCGATTGCCAAATTGCATTATCTCCTATAGTTTGCGAGATATGGGCAATCGAAATTTTACACCTTAGGCTCTGTTTCTAACTTGGGTCAAAATTGTAAAATAGTCTTATGGATTATCAATTTCGTTCCAATTCACCTTCCAAATAATATTCGCCATGCTAATTACATTGCCTATTGCCAAATTGCATTATCTCTTATAGTTTCCGAGATATGGACTATCGACAGCTTACAATATTCGCTCTGATTCTAACTTGGGAAAAAATTGTCAAATGGTCTCATGAATTAGCGATTTCGTTCCAATTCACATTCCAAGTACTATTCGGCATGCTAATTACGTTGCCGATAGCCAAATTGCCTTATCTCTTATAGTTTCCGAGATATGGGCAATCGAAAATTTACACGTTAGACTCTGTTTCTAACTTGGGTCAAAATTGTGAAATAGTCTTATGGATTAGCAATTTCGCTCCAATTCACTTTCCAAGTAATATTCGGCATCCTAATTACGTTGCCGAATGACAAATAGCATTATCTCTTATAGTTTCCGAGATATGGACTATCGACATCTTACAATATTCGCTCTGCTTCTAACTTGGGCCAAAATTGTCAAATGGTCTTATGAATTACCGATTTCGTTCCAATTCACCTTCCAAGTAATATTAGCCATGCTAAATACATTGCCTATAGCCAAATTGCATTATCTCTTATAGTTTCCGAGATATAGATCATCGACATCTTACAATATTGGCTCTGCTTCTAACTTGGGCTAAAGTTGAAAAATGGTCTTATGGATTAGCGATTTCGTTCCAATTCACAGTCCAAGTAATTTTCGGCATCCTAATTACGTTGCCGATTGTCAAATTGCATTATCTCTTATAGTTTCCGAGATATGGACTATCGACATCTTACAATATTGGCACTGCTTCTAACTTGGGTCAAAATTGTAAAATGGTCTTATGAATTAGCGATTTCGTTCCAATTCACATTCCAAATAATATTCGCCATGCTAATTACATTGTTTATTGCCAAATTGCATTATCTCTTATAGTTTCCGAGATATGGACCATCGATTTCTTACAATATTGGCTCTGCTTCTAACTTGAGCTAAAGTTGTAAAATTGTCTTATGAATTAGCGGTTTCGTTCCAATTCACATTCAAAGTAATATTCGGCATTCTAATTACGTTGCCGATTGCCAAATTGCATTATCTCTTATAGTTTCCGAGATATGGACCATCGATATCTTACAATATTGGCTCTGCTCCTAACTTGGGCTAGAGTTGTAAAATTGTCTTATGAATTAGCGATTTCGTTCCAATTCACATTCCAAGTAATATTCGGCATGCTAATTACGTTGCCGTTTGCCAAATTGCATTATCTCTTATAGTTTCCGAGATATGGACTATCGACATCTTACAATATTCGCTCTGCTTCTAACTTAGGTCAAAATTGTCAAATGGTCTTATGAATTAGCGATTTCGTTCCAATTCACCTTCCAAGTAATATTTGCCATGCTAATTATGTTGCCGATTGCCAAATTCCATTATCTCTTATAGTTTCCGAGATATGGACCATCGACATCTTACAATATTGGCACTGCTTCTAACTTGGGTCAAAATTGTAAAATGGTCTTATGAATTAGCGAATTCGTTCCAATTCACCTTCCAAATAATATTCGCCATGCTAATTACATTGCCTAATGCCAAATTGCATTATCTCTTATAGTTTCCGAGATATGGACCATCGACATCTTACAATATTGGCTCTGCTTCTAACTTGGGCTAGAGTTTTAAAATGGTCTTATGAATTAGCGATTTCGTTCCAATTCACCTTCCAAATAATATTCGCCATGCTAATTACATTGCCTATTGCCAAATTGCATTATCTCTTATAGTTTCCGAGATATGGACCATCGACATCTTACAATATTGGCTCTGCTTCTAACTTGGGCCAAAATTGTAAAATGGTCTTATGAAATAGCGATTTCGTTCCAATTCACCTTCCAAGTAATATTCGGCATGCTAATTACATTGCCTATTGCCAAATTACATTATCTCTTATAGTTTCCGAGATATGGACCATCGACATCTTACAATATTGGCTCTGCTTCTAACTTGGGCCAAAATTGTAAAATGGTCTTATGAAAGAGCGATTTCGTTCCAATTCACCTTCCAAGTAATATTCGGCATGCTAATTACATTGCCTATTGCCAAATTGCATTATCTCTTATAGTTTCCGAGATATGGACTATCGACATCTTACAATATTCGCTATGACTCTAACTTGGGAAAAAATTGTCAAATGGTCTTATGAATTAGCGATTTCGTTCCAATTCACATACCAAGTAATATTCGGCATGCTAATTACGTTGCCGATTGCCAAATTGCCTTATCTCTTATAGTTTCCGAGATACGGACCATCGACATCTTACAATATTGGCTCTGCTTCTAACTTGGGCCAAAATTGTAAAATGGTCTTGTGAAATAGCGATTTTGTTCCAATTCACCTTCCAAGTAATATTCGGCATGCTAATTACATTGCCGATTGCCAAATTGCATTATCTCTTATAGTTTCCGAGATATGGACCATCGACATCTTACAATATTGGTTCTGCTTCTAACTTGGGCCAAAATTGTAAAATGGTCTTATGAAATAGCGATTTCGTTCCAATTCACCTTCCAAGTAATATTCGGCATGCTAATTACATTGCCTATTGCCAAATTGCATTATCTCTTATATTTTCCGAGATATGGACTATCGACATCTTACAATATTCGCTATGATTCTAACTTGGGCCAAAATTGTCAAATGGTCTTATGAATTAGCGATTTCGTTCCAATTCACCTTCCAAGTAATGTTCGCCATGCTATTTACATTGCCTATAGCCAAATTGCATTATCTCTTACAGTTTCCAATATATGGGCAATCGAAATTTTACACCTTAGACTCTGTTTCAAACTTGGGTCAAAATTGTCAAATGGTCTTATGAATTAGCGATTTCGTTCCAATTCACCTTCCAAGTAATGTTCGCCATGCTATTTACATTGCCTATAGCCAAATTGCATTATCTCTTACAGTTTCCAATATATGGGCAATCGAAATTTTACACTTTAGACTCTGTTTCAAACTTGGGTCAAAATTGTAAAATGGTCTTATGAATTAGCGATTTCGTTCCATTTCACATTCCAAGTAATATTCGGCATGCTAATTACTTTGCCGTTTGCCAAATTGCATTATCTCTTATAGTTTCCGAGATATGGACTATCGACATCTTACAATATTCGCTCTGCTTCTTAGGTCAAAATTGTCAAATGGTCTTATGAATTAGCGATTTCGTTCCAATTCACCTTCCAAGTAATATTTGCCATACTAATTATGTTGCCGATTGCCAAATTCCATTATCTCTTATAGTTTCCGAGAGATGGACCATCGACATCTTACAATATTTTCTCTGCTTCTAACTTGGGCTAAAGTTGTAAAATGGTCTTATGAATTAGCGATATCGTTCCAATTCACATTCCAAGTAATATTCGGCATGCTAATTACGTTGCCGATTGCCAAATTGCATTATCTCTTATAGTTTACGAGATATGGACTATCGACATCTTACAATATTCGCTCTGCTTCTGACATGGGCTAAAGTTGTTAAATTGTCTTATGAATTAGCGATTTCGTTCGAATTCACATTCCAAGTAATATTCCGCATTCTAATTACGTTGCCGATTGCCAAAGTGCATTATCTCTTATAGTTTCCGTGATATGGACTATCGACATCTTACAATATTCGCTCTGCTTCTAACTTGGGTCAAAATTGTAAAATGGTCTTATGAATTGGCGATTTCGTTCCAATTCACCTTCCAAATAATATTCGCCATGCTAATTACATTGCCTATTGCCAAATTGCATTATCTCTTATAGTTTCCGAGATATGGACCATCGACATCTTACAATATTAGCTCTGCTTCTAACTTGGGCCAAAATTGTCAAATGGTCTTATGAATTAGCGATTTCGTTCCAATTCACCTTCCAAGTAATATTCGCCATGCTAATTACATTGCCTATAGCCAAATTGCATTATCTCTTATAGTTTCCGATATATGGGCAATCGAAATTTTACACCTTAGACTCTGTTTCAAACTTGGGTCAAAATTGTAAAATGGTCCTATGAATTAGCGATTTCGTTCCATTTCACATTCCAAGTAATATTCGGTATGCTAATTAGGTTGCCGATTGCCAAATTGCATTATCTCTTATAGTTTCCGAGATATGGGCAATCGAAATTTTACACCTTAGACTCTGTTTCAAACTTGGGTTAAAATTGTAAAATGGTCTTATGAATTAGCGATTTCGTTCCATTTCACATTCCAAGTAATATTCGGTATGCTAATTAGGTTGCCGATTGCCAAATTGCATTATCTCTTATAGTTTCCGAGATATGGACTATCGACATCTTACAATATTCGCTCTGCTTCTAACTTGGGTCAAAATTGTAAAATGGTCTTATGAATTAGCGATTTCGTTCCAATTCACCTTCCAAATAATATTCGCCATGCTAATTACATTGGCTATTGCCAAATTGCATTATCTCTTATAGTTTCCGAGATATGGACCATCGACATCTTACAATATTGGCTCTGCTTCTAACTTGGGCCAAAATTGTAAAATGGTCTTATGAAATAGCGATTTTGTTCCAATTCACCTTCCAAGTAATATTCGGCATGCTAATTACATTGCTGATTGCCAAATTGCATTATCTCTTATAGTTTCCGAGATATGGACTATCGACAGCTTACAATATTCGCTCTGATTCTAACTTGGGAAAAAATTGTCAAATGGTCTCATGAATTAGCGATTTCGTTCCAATTCACATTCCAAGTACTATTCGGCATGCTAATTACGTTGCCGATAGCCAAATTGCCTTATCTCTTATAGTTTCCGAGATATGGGCAATCGAAAATTTACACGTTAGACTCTGTTTCTAACTTGGGTCAAAATTGTGAAATAGTCTTATGGATTAGCAATTTCGCTCCAATTCACATTCCAAGTAATATTCGACATGCTAATTACGTTGCCGATTGCCAAATTGCATTATCTCTTATAGTTTCCGAGATAGGGACTATCGACATCTTACAATATTGGCACTGCTTCTAACTTGGGTCAAAATTGTAAAATGGTCTTATGAATTAGCGATTTCGTTCCAATTCACCTTCCAAATAATATTCGCCATGCTAATTACATTGCCTAATGCCAAATTGCATTATCTCTTATAGTTTCCGAGATATGGACCATCGACATCTTACAATATTGGCTCTGCTTCTAACTTGGGCTAAAGTTGAAAAATGGTCTTATGGATTAACGATTTCGTTCCAATTCACAATCCAAGTAATATTCGGCATCCTAATTACGTTGCCGAGTTGTCAAATTGCATTATCTCTTATAGTTTCCGAGATATGGACTATCGACATCTTACAATATTGGCACTGCTTCTAACTTGGGTCAAAATTGTAAAATGGTTTTATGAATTAGCGATTTCGTTCCAATTCACATTCCAAATAATATTCGCCATGCTAATTACATTGTTTATTGCCAAATTGCATTATCTCTTATAGTTTCCGAGATATGGACCATCGACATCTTACAATATTGGCTCTGCTTCTGACATGGGCTAAAGTTGTAAAATTGTCTTATGAATTAGCGATTTCGTTCCAATTCACATTCCAAGTAATATTCGGCATGCTAATTACGTTGCCGTTTGCCAAATTGCATTATCTCTTATAGTTTCCGAGATGTAGACTATCGACATTTTACAATATTGGCACTGCTTCTAACTTGGGTCAAAATTGTAAAATGGTCTTATGAAATAGCGATTTTGTTCCAATTCACCTTCCAAGTAATATTCGGCATGCTAATTACATTGCCGATTGCCAAATTGCATTATCTCTTATAGTTTCCGAGATATGGACCATCGACATCTTACAATATTGGCTCTGCTTCTAACTTGGGTCAAAATTGTAAAATGGTCTTATGAAATAGCGATTTCGTTCCAATTCACCTTCCAATATTCGGCATGCTAATTACATTGCCTATTGCCAAATTGCATTATCTCTTATAGTTTCCGAGATATGGACTATCGACATCTTACACTATTCGCTATGATTCTAACTTGGGAAAAAATTGTCAAATGGTCTTATGAATTAGCGATTTCGTTCCAATTCACATTCCAAGTAATATTCGGCATGCTAGTTACATTGGCTATTGCCAAATTGCATTATCTCTTATAGTTTCCGAGATATGGACCATCGACATCTTACAATATTGGCTCTGCTTCTAACTTGGGCCAAAATTGTAAAATGGTCTTATGAAATAGCGATTTTGTTCCAATTCACCTTCCAAGTAATATTCGGCATGCTAATTACATTGCCGATTGCCAAATTGCATTATCTCTTATAGTTTCCGAGATATGGACTATCGACATCTTACAATATTCGCTCTGATTCTATCTTGGGAAAAAATTGTCAAATGGTCTTATGAATTAGCGATTTCGTTCCAATTCACATACCAAGTAATATTCGGCATGCTAATTACGTTGCCGATTGCCAAATTGCCTTATCTCTTATAGTTTCCGAGATATGGGCAATCGAAAATTTACACGTTAGACTCTGTTTCTAACTTGGGTCAAAATTGTAAAATAGTCTTATGGATTAGCAATTTCGTTCCAATTCACATTTCAAGTAATATTTGGCACCATAATTACGTTGCCGATTGCCTAATTGCATTATCTCTTATAGTTTCCGAGATATAGACTATCGACATTTTACAATATTGGCACTGCTTCTAACTTGGGTCAAAATTGTAAAATGGTCTTATGAATTAGCGATTTCTTTCCAATTCACATACCAAGTAATATTCGGCATGCTAATTACGTTGCCGAATGCCAAATTGCATTATCTCTTATAGTTTCCGAGATAGGGACTATAGACATCTTACAATATTTACACAGCTTCTTACTTGGGTCAAAATTCTAAAATGGTCTTATGAATTAGCGATTTCGTTCCAATTCACCTTCCAAATAATATTCGCCATGCTAATTACATTACCTAATGCCAAATTGCATTATCTCTCATAGTTTCCGGGATATGGACCATCGACATCTTATAATATTGGCTCTGCTTCTAACTTGGGCTAGAGTTGTAAAATGGTCTTATGAATTAGGGATTTCGTTCCAATACACATTCCAAGTAATATTTGGCATGCTAATTACATTGCTTATTGCCAAATTGCATTATCTCATATAGTTTCCGAGATATGGACCATCGACATCTTACAATATTGGCTCTGCTTCTGACATGGGCTAAAGTTGTAAAATTGTCTTATGAATTAGCGATTTCGTCCCAATTCACTTTCCAAGTAATATTCGGCATCCTAATTACGTTGCCGAATGCCAAATAGCATTATCTCTTATAGTTTCCGAGACATGGACTATCGACATCTTACAATATTCGCTCTGCTTCTAACTTGAGCCAAAATTGTCAAATGGTCTTATGAATTAGCGATTTCGTTCCAATTCACCTTCCAAGTAATATTAGCCATGCTAAATACATTGCCTATAGCCAAATTGCATTATCTCTTATAGTTTCCGAGATATAGATCATCGACTTCTTACAATATTCGCTATGATTCTAACTTGGGAAAAAATTGTCAATTGGTCTTATGAATTAGCGATTTCGTTATAATTCACATACCAAGTAATATTCGGCATGCTAATTACGTTGCCGATTGCCAAATTGCATTATCTCTTCTACTTTCCGAGATATGGACTATCGACACCTTACAATATTGTCACTGCTTCTAACCTGGGTCAAAATTGTAAAATGGTCTTATGAATTAGCGATTTCTTTCCAATTCACCTTCCAAGTAATATTCGCCATGACAATTACATTACCTAATGCCAAATTGCATTATCTCTTATAGTTTCCGGGATATGGACCATCGACATCTTACAATATTAGCTCTGCTTCTAACTTAGGCCAAAATTGTCAAATGGTCTTATGAATTAGCGATTTCGTTCCAATTCACCTTCCAAGTAATATTCGCCATGCTAATTACATTGCCTATTGCCAAATTGCATTATCTCTTATAGTTTCCGAGATATGGACTATCGACATCTTACAATATTCGCTATGATTCTAACTCGGGAAAAAATTGTCAAATGGACTTATGAATTAGCGATTTCGTTCCAATTCACATACCAAGTAATATTCGGCATGCTAATTACGTTGCCGTTTGCCAAATTGCCTTATCTCTTATATTTTCCGAGATATGGGCAATCGAAAATTTACACGTTAGACTCTGTTTCTAACTTGGGTCAAAATTGTAAAATAGTCTTATGGATTAGCAATTTCGTTCCAATTCACATTTCAAGTAATATTTGGCACCCTAATTACGTTGCCGATTGCCAAATTGCATTATCTCTTATAGTTTCCGAGATATGGACTATCGACTTCTTACAATATTGGCACTGCTTCTAACTTGGGTCAAAATTCTAAAATGGTCTTATGAATTAGCGATTTCGTTCCAATTCACCTTCCAAATAATATTCGCCATGCTAATTACATTACCTAATGCCAAATTGCATTATCTCTCATAGTTTCCGGGATATGGACCATCGACATCTTATAATATTGGCTCTGCTTCTAACTTGGGCTAGAGTTGTAAAATGGTCTTATGAATTAGGGATTTCGTTCCAATACACATTCCAAGTAATATTTGGCATGCTAATTACATTGCTTATTGCCAAATTGCATTATCTCATATAGTTTCCGAGATATGGACCATCGACATCTTACAATATTGGCTCTGCTTCTGACATGGGCTAAAGTTGTAAAATTGTCTTATGAATTAGCGATTTCGTTCCAATTCACTTTCCAAGTAATATTCGGCATCCTAATTACGTTGCCGAATGCCAAATAGCATTATCTCTTATAGTTTCCGAGACATGGACTATCGACATCTTACAATATTCGCTCTGCTTCTAACTTGAGCCAAAATTGTCAAATGGTCTTATGAATTAGCGATTTCGTTCCAATTCACCTTCCAAGTAATATTAGCCATGCTAAATACATTGCCTATAGCCAAATTGCATTATCTCTTATAGTTTCCGAGATATAGATCATCGACTTCTTACAATATTCGCTATGATTCTAACTTGGGAAAAAATTGTCAATTGGTCTTATGAATTAGCGATTTCGTTATAATTCACATACCAAGTAATATTCGGCATGCTAATTACTTTGCCGATTGCCAAATTGCATTATCTCTTATAGTTTCCGAGATATGGACTATCGACACCTTACAATATTGTCACTGCTTCTAACCTGTGTCAAAATTGTAAAATGGTCTTATGAATTAGCGATTTCTTTCCAATTCACCTTCCAAGTAATATTCGCCATGACAATTACATTACCTAATACCAAATTGCATTATCTCTTATAGTTTCCGGGATATGGACCATCGACATCTTACAATATTAGCTCTGCTTCTAACTTGGGCCAAAATTGTCAAATGGTCTTATGAATTAGCGATTTCGTTCCAATTCACCTTCCAAGTAATATTCGCCATGCTAATTATATTGCCTATAGCCAAATTGCATTATCTCTTATAGTTTCCGATATATGGGCAATCGAAATTTTACACCTTAGACTCTGTTTCAAACTTGGGTCAAAATTGTAAAATGGTCTTATGAATTAGCGATTTCGTTCCATTTCACATTCCAAGTAATATTCGGTATGCTAATTAGGTTGCCGATTGCCAAATTGCATTAACTCTTATAGTTTCCGAGATATGGGCAATCGAAATTTTACACCTTAGACTATGTTTCAAACTTGGGTCAAAATTGTAAAATGGTCTTATGAATTAGCGATTTCGTTCCATTTCACATTCCAAGTAATATTCGGTATGCTAATTAGGTTGCCGATTGCCAAATTGCATTATCTCTTATAGTTTCCGAGATATGGACTATCGACATCTTACAATATTCGCTCTGCTTCTAACTTAGGTCAAAATTGTCAAATGGTCTTATGAATTAGCGATTTCGTTCCAATTCACCTTCCAAGTAATATTAGCCATGCTAAATACATTGCCTATAGCCAAATTGCATTATCTCTTATAGTTTCCGAGATATAGATCATCGACTTCTTACAATATTCGCTATGATTCTAACTTGGGAAAAAATTGTCAATTGGTCTTATGAATTAGCGATTTCGTTATAATTCACATACCAAGTAATATTCGGCATGCTAATTACGTTGCCGATTGCCAAATTGCATTATCTCTTATAGTTTCCGAGATATGGACTATCGACACCTTACAATATTGTCACTGCTTCTAACCTGGGTCAAAATTGTAAAATGGTCTTATGAATTAGCGATTTCTTTCCAATTCACCTTCCAAGTAATATTCGCCATGACAATTACATTACCTAATGCCAAATTGCATTATCTCTTATAGTTTCCGGGATATGGACCATCGACATCTTACAATATTAGCTCTGCTTCTAACTTAGGCCAAAATTGTCAAATGGTCTTATGAATTAGCGATTTCGTTCCAATTCACCTTCCAAGTAATATTCGCCATGCTAATTACATTGCCTATTGCCAAATTGCATTATCTCTTATAGTTTCCGAGATATGGACTATCGACACCTTACAATATTGTCACTGCTTCTAACCTGGGTCAAAATTCTAAAATGGTCTTATGAATTAGCGATTTCGTTCCAATTCACCTTCCAAATAATATTCGCCATGCTAATTACATTACCTAATGCCAAATTGCATTATCTCTCATAGTTTCCGGGATATGGACCATCGACATCTTATAATATTGGCTCTGCTTCTAACTTGGGCTAGAGTTGTAAAATGGTCTTATGAATTAGGGATTTCGTTCCAATACACATTCCAAGTAATATTTGGCATGCTAATTACATTGCTTATTGCCAAATTGCATTATCTCATATAGTTTCCGAGATATGGACCATCGACATCTTACAATATTGGCTCTGCTTCTGACATGGGCTAAAGTTGTAAAATTGTCTTATGAATTAGCGATTTCGTTCCAATTCACTTTCCAAGTAATATTCGGCATCCTAATTACGTTGCCGAATGCCAAATAGCATTATCTCTTATAGTTTCCGAGACATGGACTATCGACATCTTACAATATTCGCTCTGCTTCTAACTTGAGCCAAAATTGTCAAATGGTCTTATGAATTAGCGATTTCGTTCCAATTCACCTTCCAAGTAATATTAGCCATGCTAAACACATTGCCTATAGCCAAATTGCATTATCTCTTATAGTTTCCGAGATATAGATCATCGACTTCTTACAATATTCGCTATGATTCTAACTTGGGAAAAAATTGTCAATTGGTCTTATGAATTAGCGATTTCGTTATAATTCACATACCAAGTAATATTCGGCATGCTAATTACGTTGCCGATTGCCAAATTGCATTATCTCTTATAGTTTCCGAGATATGGACTATCGACACCTTACAATATTGTCACTGCTTCTAACCTGGGTCAAAATTGTAAAATGGTCTTATGAATTAGCGATTTCTTTCCAATTCACCTTCCAAGTAATATTCGCCATGACAATTACATTACCTAATGCCAAATTGCATTATCTCTTATAGTTTCCGGGATATGGACCATCGACATCTTACAATATTAGCTCTGCTTCTAACTTGTGCCAAAATTGTCAAATGGTCTTATGAATTAGCGATTTCGTTCCAATTCACCTTCCAAGTAATATTCGCCATGCTAATTACATTGCCTATAGCCAAATTGCATTATCTCTTATAGTTTCCGATATATGGGCAATCGAAATTTTACACCTTAGACTCTGTTTCAAACTTGGGTCAAAATTGTAAAATGGTCTTATGAATTAGCGATTTCGTTCCATTTCACATTCCAAGTAATATTCGGTATGCTAATTAGGTTGCCGATTGCCAAATTGCATTAACTCTTATAGTTTCCGAGATATGGGCAATCGAAATTTTACACCTTAGACTCTGTTTCAAACTTGGGTCAAAATTGTAAAATGGTCTTATGAATTAGCGATTTCGTTCCATTTCACATTCCAAGTAATATTCGGTATGCTAATTAGGTTGCCGATTGCCAAATTGCATTATCTCTTATAGTTTCCGAGATATGGACTATCGACATCTTACAATATTCGCTCTGCTTCTAACTTAGGTCAAAATTGTCAAATGGTCTTATGAATTAGCGATTTCGTTCCAATTCACCTTCCAAGTAATATTTGCCATGCTAATTATGTTGCCGATTGCCAAATTCCATTATCTCTTATAGTTTCCGAGATATGGACCATCGACATCTTACAATATTGGCTCTGCTTCTAACTTGGGCTAAAGTTGTAAAATGGTCTTATGAATTAGCGATATCGTTCCAATTCACATTCCAAGTAATATTCGGCATGCTAATTACGTTGCCGATTGCCAAATTGCATTATCTCTTATAGTTTACGAGATATGGACCATCGACATCTTACAATATTGGCTCTGCTTCTGACATGGGCTAAAGTTGTTAAATTGTCTTATGAATTAGCGATTTCGTTCGAATTCACATTCCAAGTAATATTCGCCATGCTAATTACATTGCATATAGCCAAATTGCATTATCTCTTATAGTTTCCGATATATGGGCAATCGAAATTTTACACGTTAGACTCTGTTTCTAACTTGGATCAAAATTGTAAAATAGTCTTATGGATTAGCAATTTCGTTCCAATTCACATTTCAAGTAATATTTGGTACCATAATTACGTTGCCGATTGCCAAATTGCATTATCTCTTATAGTTTCCGATATATGGACTATCGACATCTTACAATATTGGCACTGCTTCTAACTTTTGTCAAAATTGTAAAATGGTCTTATGAATTAGCGATTTCGTTCCAATACACATTCCAAGTAATATTTGGCATGCTAATTACATTGCTTATTGCCAAATTGCATTATCTCATATAGTTTCCGAGATATGGACCATCGACATCTTACAATATTGGCTCTGCTTCTGACATGGGCTAAAGTTGTAAAATTGTCTTATGAATTAGCGATTTCGTTCCAATTCACTTTCCAAGTAATATTCGGCATCCTAATTAGGTTGCCGATTGCCAAATAGCATTATCTCTGATAGTTTCCGAGATATGGACTATCGACATCTTACAATATTGGCCCTGCATCTAACTTGGGCTATAGTTGTAAAATGGTCTTATGAATTAGCGATTTCGTTCCAATTCACTCTCCAAGTAATATTCGGCATGCTAATTACGTTGCCGATTGCCAAATTGCATTATCTCTTATAGTTTCCGAGATATGGACTATCGACATCTTTCAATATTCGCTCTGCTTCTAACTTAGGCCAAAATTGTCAAATGGTCTTATGAATTAGCGATTTCGTTCCAATTCACCTTCCAAGTAATATTCGCCATGCTAATTACATTGCCTATAGCCAAATTGCATTATCTCTTATAGTTTCCGAGATATGGGCAATCGAAATTTTACACCTTAGACTCTGTTTCAAACTTGGGTCAAAATTGTAAAATGGTCTTATGAATTAGCGATTTCGTTCCATTTCACATTCCAAGTAATATTCGGCATGCCAATTAGGTTGCCGATTGCCAAATTGCATTATCTCCTATAGTTTGCGAGATATGGGCAATCGTAATTTTACACCTTAGTCTCTGTTTCTAACTTGGGTCAAAATTGTAAAATAGTCTTATGGATTATCAATTTCGTTCCAATTCACCTTCCAAATAATATTCGCCATGCTAATTACATTGCCTATTGCCAAATTGCATTATCTCTTATAGTTTCCGAGATATGGACTATCGACAGCTTACAATATTCGCTCTGATTCTAACTTGGGAAAAAATTGTCAAATGGTCTCATGAATTAGCGATTTCGTTCCAATTCACATTCCAAGTACTATTCGGCATGCTAATTACGTTGCCGATAGCCAAATTGCCTTATCTCTTATAGTTTCCGAGATATGGGCAATCGAAAATTTACACGTTAGACTCTGTTTCTAACTTGGGTCAAAATTGTGAAATAGTCTTATGGATTAGCAATTTCGCTCCAATTCACTTTCCAAGTAATATTCGGCATCCTAATTACGTTGCCGAATGACAAATAGCATTATCTCTTATAGTTTCCGAGATATGGACTATCGACATCTTACAATATTCGCTCTGCTTCTAACTTGGGCCAAAATTGTCAAATGGTCTTATGAATTACCGATTTCGTTCCAATTCACCTTCCAAGTAATATTAGCCATGCTAAATACATTGCCTATAGCCAAATTGCATTATCTCTTATAGTTTCCGAGATATAGATCATCGACATCTTACAATATTGGCTCTGCTTCTAACTTGGGCTAAAGTTGAAAAATGGTCTTATGGATTAGCGATTTCGTTCCAATTCACAGTCCAAGTAATTTTCGGCATCCTAATTACGTTGCCGATTGTCAAATTGCATTATCTCTTATAGTTTCCGAGATATGGACTATCGACATCTTACAATATTGGCACTGCTTCTAACTTGGGTCAAAATTGTAAAATGGTCTTATGAATTAGCGATTTCGTTCCAATTCACATTCCAAATAATATTCGCCATGCTAATTACATTGTTTATTGCCAAATTGCATTATCTCTTATAGTTTCCGAGATATGGACCATCGATTTCTTACAATATTGGCTCTGCTTCTAACTTGAGCTAAAGTTGTAAAATTGTCTTATGAATTAGCGGTTTCGTTCCAATTCACATTCAAAGTAATATTCGGCATTCTAATTACGTTGCCGATTGCCAAATTGCATTATCTCTTATAGTTTCCGAGATATGGACCATCGATATCTTACAATATTGGCTCTGCTCCTAACTTGGGCTAGAGTTGTAAAATTGTCTTATGAATTAGCGATTTCGTTCCAATTCACATTCCAAGTAATATTCGGCATGCTAATTACGTTGCCGTTTGCCAAATTGCATTATCTCTTATAGTTTCCGAGATATGGACTATCGACATCTTACAATATTCGCTCTGCTTCTAACTTAGGTCAAAATTGTCAAATGGTCTTATGAATTAGCGATTTCGTTCCAATTCACCTTCCAAGTAATATTTGCCATGCTAATTATGTTGCCGATTGCCAAATTCCATTATCTCTTATAGTTTCCGAGATATGGACCATCGACATCTTACAATATTGGCACTGCTTCTAACTTGGGTCAAAATTGTAAAATGGTCTTATGAATTAGCGAATTCGTTCCAATTCACCTTCCAAATAATATTCGCCATGCTAATTACATTGCCTAATGCCAAATTGCATTATCTCTTATAGTTTCCGAGATATGGACCATCGACATCTTACAATATTGGCTCTGCTTCTAACTTGGGCTAGAGTTTTAAAATGGTCTTATGAATTAGCGATTTCGTTCCAATTCACCTTCCAAATAATATTCGCCATGCTAATTACATTGCCTATTGCCAAATTGCATTATCTCTTATAGTTTCCGAGATATGGACCATCGACATCTTACAATATTGGCTCTGCTTCTAACTTGGGCCAAAATTGTAAAATGGTCTTATGAAATAGCGATTTCGTTCCAATTCACCTTCCAAGTAATATTCGGCATGCTAATTACATTGCCTATTGCCAAATTACATTATCTCTTATAGTTTCCGAGATATGGACCATCGACATCTTACAATATTGGCTCTGCTTCTAACTTGGGCCAAAATTGTAAAATGGTCTTATGAAAGAGCGATTTCGTTCCAATTCACCTTCCAAGTAATATTCGGCATGCTAATTACATTGCCTATTGCCAAATTGCATTATCTCTTATAGTTTCCGAGATATGGACTATCGACATCTTACAATATTCGCTATGATTCTAACTTGGGAAAAAATTGTCAAATGGTCTTATGAATTAGCGATTTCGTTCCAATTCACATACCAAGTAATATTCGGCATGCTAATTACGTTGCCGATTGCCAAATTGCCTTATCTCTTATAGTTTCCGAGATACGGACCATCGACATCTTACAATATTGGCTCTGCTTCTAACTTGGGCCAAAATTGTAAAATGGTCTTGTGAAATAGCGATTTTGTTCCAATTCACCTTCCAAGTAATATTCGGCATGCTAATTACATTGCCGATTGCCAAATTGCATTATCTCTTATAGTTTCCGAGACATGGACTATCGACATCTTACAATATTCGCTCTGCTTCTAACTTGAGCCAAAATTGTCAAATGGTCTTATGAATTAGCGATTTCGTTCCAATTCACCTTCCAAGTAATATTAGCCATGCTAAATACATTGCCTATAGCCAAATTGCATTATCTCTTATAGTTTCCGAGATATAGATCATCGACTTCTTACAATATTCGCTATGATTCTAACTTGGGAAAAAATTGTCAATTGGTCTTATGAATTAGCGATTTCGTTATAATTCACATACCAAGTAATATTCGGCATGCTAATTACGTTGCCGATTGCCAAATTGCATTATCTCTTATAGTTTCCGAGATATGGACTATCGACACCTTACAATATTGTCACTGCTTCTAACCTGGGTCAAAATTGTAAAATGGTCTTATGAATTAGCGATTTCTTTCCAATTCACCTTCCAAGTAATATTCGCCATGACAATTACATTACCTAATGCCAAATTGCATTATCTCTTATAGTTTCCGGGATATGGACCATCGACATCTTACAATATTAGCTCTGCTTCTAACTTGTGCCAAAATTGTCAAATGGTCTTATGAATTAGCGATTTCGTTCCAATTCACCTTCCAAGTAATATTCGCCATGCTAATTACATTGCCTATAGCCAAATTGCATTATCTCTTATAGTTTCCGATATATGGGCAATCGAAATTTTACACCTTAGACTCTGTTTCAAACTTGGGTCAAAATTGTAAAATGGTCTTATGAATTAGCGATTTCGTTCCATTTCACATTCCAAGTAATATTCGGTATGCTAATTAGGTTGCCGATTGCCAAATTGCATTAACTCTTATAGTTTCCGAGATATGGGCAATCGAAATTTTACACCTTAGACTCTGTTTCAAACTTGGGTCAAAATTGTAAAATGGTCTTATGAATTAGCGATTTCGTTCCATTTCACATTCCAAGTAATATTCGGTATGCTAATTAGGTTGCCGATTGCCAAATTGCATTATCTCTTATAGTTTCCGAGATATGGACTATCGACATCTTACAATATTCGCTCTGCTTCTAACTTAGGTCAAAATTGTCAAATGGTCTTATGAATTAGCGATTTCGTTCCAATTCACCTTCCAAGTAATATTTGCCATGCTAATTATGTTGCCGATTGCCAAATTCCATTATCTCTTATAGTTTCCGAGATATGGACCATCGACATCTTACAATATTGGCTCTGCTTCTAACTTGGGCTAAAGTTGTAAAATGGTCTTATGAATTAGCGATATCGTTCCAATTCACATTCCAAGTAATATTCGGCATGCTAATTACGTTGCCGATTGCCAAATTGCATTATCTCTTATAGTTTACGAGATATGGACCATCGACATCTTACAATATTGGCTCTGCTTCTGACATGGGCTAAAGTTGTTAAATTGTCTTATGAATTAGCGATTTCGTTCGAATTCACATTCCAAGTAATATTCGCCATGCTAATTACATTGCATATAGCCAAATTGCATTATCTCTTATAGTTTCCGATATATGGGCAATCGAAATTTTACACGTTAGACTCTGTTTCTAACTTGGATCAAAATTGTAAAATAGTCTTATGGATTAGCAATTTCGTTCCAATTCACATTTCAAGTAATATTTGGTACCATAATTACGTTGCCGATTGCCAAATTGCATTATCTCTTATAGTTTCCGATATATGGACTATCGACATCTTACAATATTGGCACTGCTTCTAACTTTTGTCAAAATTGTAAAATGGTCTTATGAATTAGCGATTTCGTTCCAATACACATTCCAAGTAATATTTGGCATGCTAATTACATTGCTTATTGCCAAATTGCATTATCTCATATAGTTTCCGAGATATGGACCATCGACATCTTACAATATTGGCTCTGCTTCTGACATGGGCTAAAGTTGTAAAATTGTCTTATGAATTAGCGATTTCGTTCCAATTCACTTTCCAAGTAATATTCGGCATCCTAATTAGGTTGCCGATTGCCAAATAGCATTATCTCTGATAGTTTCCGAGATATGGACTATCGACATCTTACAATATTGGCCCTGCATCTAACTTGGGCTATAGTTGTAAAATGGTCTTATGAATTAGCGATTTCGTTCCAACTCACATTCCAAGTAATATTCGGCATGCTAATTACGTTGCCGATTGCCAAATTGCATTATCTCTTATAGTTTCCGAGATATGGGCAATCGAAATTTTACACCTTAGACTCTGTTTCAAACTTGGGTCAAAATTGTAAAATGGTCTTATGAATTAGCGATTTCGTTCCATTTCACATTCCAAGTAATATTCGGTATGCTAATTAGGTTGCCGATTGCCAAATTGCATTATCTCTTATAGTTTCCGAGATATGGACTATCGACATCTTACAATATTCGCTCTGCTTCTAACTTAGGTCAAAATTGTCAAATGGTCTTATGAATTAGCGATTTCGTTCCAATTCACCTTCCAAGTAATATTTGCCATGCTAATTATGTTGCCGATTGCCAAATTCCATTATCTCTTATAGTTTCCGAGATATGGACCATCGACATCTTACAATATTGGCTCTGCTTCTAACTTGGGCTAAAGTTGTAAAATGGTCTTATGAATTAGCGATATCGTTCCAATTCACATTCCAAGTAATATTCGGCATGCTAATTACGTTGCCGATTGCCAAATTGCATTATCTCTTATAGTTTACGAGATATGGACCATCGACATCTTACAATATTGGCTCTGCTTCTGACATGGGCTAAAGTTGTTAAATTGTCTTATGAATTAGCGATTTCGTTCGAATTCACATTCCAAGTAATATTCGCCATGCTAATTACATTGCATATAGCCAAATTGCATTATCTCTTATAGTTTCCGATATATGGGCAATCGAAATTTTACACGTTAGACTCTGTTTCTAACTTGGATCAAAATTGTAAAATAGTCTTATGGATTAGCAATTTCGTTCCAATTCACATTTCAAGTAATATTTGGTACCATAATTACGTTGCCGATTGCCAAATTGCATTATCTCTTATAGTTTCCGATATATGGACTATCGACATCTTACAATATTGGCACTGCTTCTAACTTTTGTCAAAATTGTAAAATGGTCTTATGAATTAGCGATTTCGTTCCAATACACATTCCAAGTAATATTTGGCATGCTAATTACATTGCTTATTGCCAAATTGCATTATCTCATATAGTTTCCGAGATATGGACCATCGACATCTTACAATATTGGCTCTGCTTCTGACATGGGCTAAAGTTGTAAAATTGTCTTATGAATTAGCGATTTCGTTCCAATTCACTTTCCAAGTAATATTCGGCATCCTAATTAGGTTGCCGATTGCCAAATAGCATTATCTCTGATAGTTTCCGAGATATGGACTATCGACATCTTACAATATTGGCCCTGCATCTAACTTGGGCTATAGTTGTAAAATGGTCTTATGAATTAGCGAATTCGTTCCAATTCACCTTCCAAGTAATGTTCGCCATGCTATTTACATTGCCTATAGCCAAATTGCATTATCTCTTACAGTTTCCAATATATGGGCAATCGAAATTTTACACCTTAGACTCTGTTTCAAACTTGGGTCAAAATTGTCAAATGGTCTTATGAATTAGCGATTTCGTTCCAATTCACCTTCCAAGTAATGTTCGCCATGCTATTTACATTGCCTATAGCCAAATTGCATTATCTCTTACAGTTTCCAATATATGGGCAATCGAAATTTTACACTTTAGACTCTGTTTCAAACTTGGGTCAAAATTGTAAAATGGTCTTATGAATTAGCGATTTCGTTCCATTTCACATTCCAAGTAATATTCGGCATGCTAATTACTTTGCCGTTTGCCAAATTGCATTATCTCTTATAGTTTCCGAGATATGGACTATCGACATCTTACAATATTCGCTCTGCTTCTTAGGTCAAAATTGTCAAATGGTCTTATGAATTAGCGATTTCGTTCCAATTCACCTTCCAAGTAATATTTGCCATACTAATTATGTTGCCGATTGCCAAATTCCATTATCTCTTATAGTTTCCGAGAGATGGACCATCGACATCTTACAATATTTTCTCTGCTTCTAACTTGGGCTAAAGTTGTAAAATGGTCTTATGAATTAGCGATATCGTTCCAATTCACATTCCAAGTAATATTCGGCATGCTAATTACGTTGCCGATTGCCAAATTGCATTATCTCTTATAGTTTACGAGATATGGACTATCGACATCTTACAATATTCGCTCTGCTTCTGACATGGGCTAAAGTTGTTAAATTGTCTTATGAATTAGCGATTTCGTTCGAATTCACATTCCAAGTAATATTCCGCATTCTAATTACGTTGCCGATTGCCAAAGTGCATTATCTCTTATAGTTTCCGTGATATGGACTATCGACATCTTACAATATTCGCTCTGCTTCTAACTTAGGTCAAAATTGTCAAATGGTCTTATGAATTAGCGATTTCGTTCCAATTCACCTTCCAAGTAATATTTGCCATGCTAATTATGTTGCCGATTGCCAAATTCCATTATCTCTTATAGTTTCCGAGATATGGACCATCGACATCTTACAATATTGGCTCTGCTTCTAACTTGGGCTAAAGTTGTAAAATGGTCTTATGAATTAGCGATATCGTTCCAATTCACATTCCAAGTAATATTCGGCATGCTAATTACGTTGCCGATTGCCAAATTGCATTATCTCTTATAGTTTACGAGATATGGACCATCGACATCTTACAATATTGGCTCTGCTTCTGACATGGGCTAAAGTTGTTAAATTGTCTTATGAATTAGCGATTTCGTTCGAATTCACATTCCAAGTAATATTCGCCATGCTAATTACATTGCATATAGCCAAATTGCATTATCTCTTATAGTTTCCGATATATGGGCAATCGAAATTTTACACGTTAGACTCTGTTTCTAACTTGGATCAAAATTGTAAAATAGTCTTATGGATTAGCAATTTCGTTCCAATTCACATTTCAAGTAATATTTGGTACCATAATTACGTTGCCGATTGCCAAATTGCATTATCTCTTATAGTTTCCGATATATGGACTATCGACATCTTACAATATTGGCACTGCTTCTAACTTTTGTCAAAATTGTAAAATGGTCTTATGAATTAGCGATTTCGTTCCAATACACATTCCAAGTAATATTTGGCATGCTAATTACATTGCTTATTGCCAAATTGCATTATCTCATATAGTTTCCGAGATATGGACCATCGACATCTTACAATATTGGCTCTGCTTCTGACATGGGCTAAAGTTGTAAAATTGTCTTATGAATTAGCGATTTCGTTCCAATTCACTTTCCAAGTAATATTCGGCATCCTAATTAGGTTGCCGATTGCCAAATAGCATTATCTCTGATAGTTTCCGAGATATGGACTATCGACATCTTACAATATTGGCCCTGCATCTAACTTGGGCTATAGTTGTAAAATGGTCTTATGAATTAGCGAATTCGTTCCAATTCACCTTCCAAGTAATGTTCGCCATGCTATTTACATTGCCTATAGCCAAATTGCATTATCTCTTACAGTTTCCAATATATGGGCAATCGAAATTTTACACCTTAGACTCTGTTTCAAACTTGGGTCAAAATTGTCAAATGGTCTTATGAATTAGCGATTTCGTTCCAATTCACCTTCCAAGTAATGTTCGCCATGCTATTTACATTGCCTATAGCCAAATTGCATTATCTCTTACAGTTTCCAATATATGGGCAATCGAAATTTTACACTTTAGACTCTGTTTCAAACTTGGGTCAAAATTGTAAAATGGTCTTATGAATTAGCGATTTCGTTCCATTTCACATTCCAAGTAATATTCGGCATGCTAATTACTTTGCCGTTTGCCAAATTGCATTATCTCTTATAGTTTCCGAGATATGGACTATCGACATCTTACAATATTCGCTCTGCTTCTTAGGTCAAAATTGTCAAATGGTCTTATGAATTAGCGATTTCGTTCCAATTCACCTTCCAAGTAATATTTGCCATACTAATTATGTTGCCGATTGCCAAATTCCATTATCTCTTATAGTTTCCGAGAGATGGACCATCGACATCTTACAATATTTTCTCTGCTTCTAACTTGGGCTAAAGTTGTAAAATGGTCTTATGAATTAGCGATATCGTTCCAATTCACATTCCAAGTAATATTCGGCATGCTAATTACGTTGCCGATTGCCAAATTGCATTATCTCTTATAGTTTACGAGATATGGACTATCGACATCTTACAATATTCGCTCTGCTTCTGACATGGGCTAAAGTTGTTAAATTGTCTTATGAATTAGCGATTTCGTTCGAATTCACATTCCAAGTAATATTCCGCATTCTAATTACGTTGCCGATTGCCAAAGTGCATTATCTCTTATAGTTTCCGTGATATGGACTATCGACATCTTACAATATTCGCTCTGCTTCTAACTTGGGTCAAAATTGTAAAATGGTCTTATGAATTGGCGATTTCGTTCCAATTCACCTTCCAAATAATATTCGCCATGCTAATTACATTGCCTATTGCCAAATTGCATTATCTCTTATAGTTTCCGAGATATGGACCATCGACATCTTACAATATTAGCTCTGCTTCTAACTTGGGCCAAAATTGTCAAATGGTCTTATGAATTAGCGATTTCGTTCCAATTCACCTTCCAAGTAATATTCGCCATGCTAATTACATTGCCTATAGCCAAATTGCATTATCTCTTATAGTTTCCGATATATGGGCAATCGAAATTTTACACCTTAGACTCTGTTTCAAACTTGGGTCAAAATTGTAAAATGGTCCTATGAATTAGCGATTTCGTTCCATTTCACATTCCAAGTAATATTCGGTATGCTAATTAGGTTGCCGATTGCCAAATTGCATTATCTCTTATAGTTTCCGAGATATGGGCAATCGAAATTTTACACCTTAGACTCTGTTTCAAACTTGGGTTAAAATTGTAAAATGGTCTTATGAATTAGCGATTTCGTTCCATTTCACATTCCAAGTAATATTCGGTATGCTAATTAGGTTGCCGATTGCCAAATTGCATTATCTCTTATAGTTTCCGAGATATGGACTATCGACATCTTACAATATTCGCTCTGCTTCTAACTTGGGTCAAAATTGTAAAATGGTCTTATGAATTAGCGATTTCGTTCCAATTCACCTTCCAAATAATATTCGCCATGCTAATTACATTGGCTATTGCCAAATTGCATTATCTCTTATAGTTTCCGAGATATGGACCATCGACATCTTACAATATTGGCTCTGCTTCTAACTTGGGCCAAAATTGTAAAATGGTCTTATGAAATAGCGATTTTGTTCCAATTCACCTTCCAAGTAATATTCGGCATGCTAATTACATTGCTGATTGCCAAATTGCATTATCTCTTATAGTTTCCGAGATATGGACTATCGACAGCTTACAATATTCGCTCTGATTCTAACTTGGGAAAAAATTGTCAAATGGTCTCATGAATTAGCGATTTCGTTCCAATTCACATTCCAAGTACTATTCGGCATGCTAATTACGTTGCCGATAGCCAAATTGCCTTATCTCTTATAGTTTCCGAGATATGGGCAATCGAAAATTTACACGTTAGACTCTGTTTCTAACTTGGGTCAAAATTGTGAAATAGTCTTATGGATTAGCAATTTCGCTCCAATTCACATTCCAAGTAATATTCGACATGCTAATTACGTTGCCGATTGCCAAATTGCATTATCTCTTATAGTTTCCGAGATAGGGACTATCGACATCTTACAATATTGGCACTGCTTCTAACTTGGGTCAAAATTGTAAAATGGTCTTATGAATTAGCGATTTCGTTCCAATTCACCTTCCAAATAATATTCGCCATGCTAATTACATTGCCTAATGCCAAATTGCATTATCTCTTATAGTTTCCGAGATATGGACCATCGACATCTTACAATATTGGCTCTGCTTCTAACTTGGGCTAAAGTTGAAAAATGGTCTTATGGATTAACGATTTCGTTCCAATTCACAATCCAAGTAATATTCGGCATCCTAATTACGTTGCCGAGTTGTCAAATTGCATTATCTCTTATAGTTTCCGAGATATGGACTATCGACATCTTACAATATTGGCACTGCTTCTAACTTGGGTCAAAATTGTAAAATGGTTTTATGAATTAGCGATTTCGTTCCAATTCACATTCCAAATAATATTCGCCATGCTAATTACATTGTTTATTGCCAAATTGCATTATCTCTTATAGTTTCCGAGATATGGACCATCGACATCTTACAATATTGGCTCTGCTTCTGACATGGGCTAAAGTTGTAAAATTGTCTTATGAATTAGCGATTTCGTTCCAATTCACATTCCAAGTAATATTCGGCATGCTAATTACGTTGCCGTTTGCCAAATTGCATTATCTCTTATAGTTTCCGAGATGTAGACTATCGACATTTTACAATATTGGCACTGCTTCTAACTTGGGTCAAAATTGTAAAATGGTCTTATGAAATAGCGATTTTGTTCCAATTCACCTTCCAAGTAATATTCGGCATGCTAATTACATTGCCGATTGCCAAATTGTATTATCTCTTATAGTTTCCGAGATATGGACCATCGACATCTTACAATATTGGCTCTGCTTCTAACTTGGGTCAAAATTGTAAAATGGTCTTATGAAATAGCGATTTCGTTCCAATTCACCTTCCAATATTCGGCATGCTAATTACATTGCCTATTGCCAAATTGCTTTATCTCTTATAGTTTCCGAGATATGGACTATCGACATCTTACACTATTCGCTATGATTCTAACTTGGGAAAAAATTGTCAAATGGTCTTATGAATTAGCGATTTCGTTCCAATTCACATTCCAAGTAATATTCGGCATGCTAGTTACATTGGCTATTGCCAAATTGCATTATCTCTTATAGTTTCCGAGATATGGACCATCGACATCTTACAATATTGGCTCTGCTTCTAACTTGGGCCAAAATTGTAAAATGGTCTTATGAAATAGCGATTTTGTTCCAATTCACCTTCCAAGTAATATTCGGCATGCTAATTACATTGCCGATTGCCAAATTGCATTATCTCTTATAGTTTCCGAGATATGGACTATCGACATCTTACAATATTCGCTCTGATTCTATCTTGGGAAAAAATTGTCAAATGGTCTTATGAATTAGCGATTTCGTTCCAATTCACATACCAAGTAATATTCGGCATGCTAATTACGTTGCCGATTGCCAAATTGCCTTATCTCTTATAGTTTCCGAGATATGGGCAATCGAAAATTTACACGTTAGACTCTGTTTCTAACTTGGGTCAAAATTGTAAAATAGTCTTATGGATTAGCAATTTCGTTCCAATTCACATTTCAAGTAATATTTGGCACCATAATTACGTTGCCGATTGCCTAATTGCATTATCTCTTATAGTTTCCGAGATATAGACTATCGACATTTTACAATATTGGCACTGCTTCTAACTTGGGTCAAAATTGTAAAATGGTCTTATGAATTAGCGATTTCTTTCCAATTCACATACCAAGTAATATTCGGCATGCTAATTACGTTGCCGAATGCCAAATTGCATTATCTCTTATAGTTTCCGAGATAGGGACTATAGACATCTTACAATATTTACACAGCTTCTTACTTGGGTCAAAATTCTAAAATGGTCTTATGAATTAGCGATTTCGTTCCAATTCACCTTCCAAATAATATTCGCCATGCTAATTACATTACCTAATGCCAAATTGCATTATCTCTCATAGTTTCCGGGATATGGACCATCGACATCTTACAATATTGGCTCTGCTTCTAACTTGGGCTAGAGTTGTAAAATGGTCTTATGAATTAAGGATTTCGTTCCAATACACATTCCAAGTAATATTTGGCATGCTAATTACATTGCTTATTGCCAAATTGCATTATCTCATATAGTTTCCGAGATATGGACCATCGACATCTTACAATATTGGCTCTGCTTCTGACATGGGCTAAAGTTGTAAAATTGTCTTATGAATTAGCGATTTCGTTCCAATTCACTTTCCAAGTAATATTCGGCATCCTAATTACGTTGCCGAATGACAAATAGCATTATCTCTTATAGTTTCCGAGATATGGACTATCGACATCTTTCAATATTCGCTCTGCTTCTAACTTGGGCCAAAATTGTCAAATGGTCTTATGAATTAGCGATTTCGTTCCAATTCACCTTCCAAGTAATATTAGCCATGCTAAATACATTGCTTATAGCCAAATTGCATTATCTCTTATAGTTTCCGAGATATAGATCATCGACATCTTACAATATTGGCTCTGCTTCTAACTTGGGCTAAAGTTGAAAAATGGTCTTATGGATTAACGATTTCGTTCCAATTCACAATCCAAGTAATATTCGGCATCCTAATTACGTTGCCGAGTTGTCAAATTGCATTATCTCTTATAGTTTCCGAGATATGGACCATCGACATCTTACAATATTATCTCTGCTTCTGACATGGGCTAAAGTTGTAAAATTGTCTTATGAATTAGCGATTTCGTTCCAATTCACATTCCAAGTAATATTCGGCATGCTAATTACGTTGCCGTTTGCCAAATTGCATTATCTCTTATAGTTTCCGAGATATAGACTATCGACATTTTACAATATTGGCACTGCTTCTAACTTGGGTCAAAATTGTAAAATGGTCTTATGAATTAGCGATTTCTTTCCAATTCACCTTCCAAATAATATTCGCCATGATAATTACATTACCTAATGCCAAATTGCAGTATTTCTTATAGTTTCCGGGATATGGACCATCGACATCTTACAATATTGTCTCTGCTTCCTACTTGGGCTAGAGTTGTAAAATGGTCTTATGAATTAGCGATTTCGTTCCAATACACTTTCCAAGTAATATTCGGCATCCTAATTAGGTTGCCGATTGCCAAATAGCATTATCTCTTATAGTTTCCGAGATATGGACTATCGACATCTTACAATATTGGCTCTGCATCTAACTTGGGCTAAAGTTGTAAAATGGTCTTATGAATTAGCGATTTCGTTCCAATTCACTTTCCAAGTAATATTCGGCATGCTAATTACGTTGCCGATCGCCAAATTGCATTATCTCTTATAGTTTCCGAGATATGGACTATCGACATCTTTCAATATTCGCTCTGCTTCTAACTTAGGCCAAAATTGTCAAATGGTCTTATGAATTAGCGATTTCGTTCCAATTCACCTTCCAAGTAATATTCGCCATGCTAATTACATTGCCTATTGCCAAATTGCATTATCTCTTATAGTTTCCGAGATATGGACTATCGACATCTTACAATATTCGCTATGATTCTAACTCGGGAAAAAATTGTCAAATGGACTTATGAATTAGCGATTTCGTTCCAATTCACATACCAAGTAATATTCGGCATGCTAATTACGTTGCCGATTGCCAAATTGCCTTATCTCTTATATTTTCCGAGATATGGGCAATCGAAAATTTACACGTTAGACTCTGTTTCTAACTTGGGTCAAAATTGTAAAATAGTCTTATGGATTAGCAATTTCGTTCCAATTCACATTTCAAGTAATATTTGGCACCCTAATTACGTTGCCGATTGCCAAATTGCATTATCTCTTATAGTTTCCGAGATATGGACTATCGACTTCTTACAATATTGGCACTGCTTCTAACTTGGGTCAAAATTCTAAAATGGTCTTATGAATTAGCGATTTCGTTCCAATTCACCTTCCAAATAATATTCGCCATGCTAATTACATTACCTAATGCCAAATTGCATTATCTCTCATAGTTTCCGGGATATGGACCATCGACATCTTATAATATTGGCTCTGCTTCTAACTTGGGCTAGAGTTGTAAAATGGTCTTATGAATTAGGGATTTCGTTCCAATACACATTCCAAGTAATATTTGGCATGCTAATTACATTGCTTATTGCCAAATTGCATTATCTCATATAGTTTCCGAGATATGGACCATCGACATCTTACAATATTGGCTCTGCTTCTGACATGGGCTAAAGTTGTAAAATTGTCTTATGAATTAGCGATTTCGTCCCAATTCACTTTCCAAGTAATATTCGGCATCCTAATTACGTTGCCGAATGCCAAATAGCATTATCTCTTATAGTTTCCGAAACATGGACTATCGACATCTTACAATATTCGCTCTGCTTCTAACTTGAGCCAAAATTGTCAAATGGTCTTATGAATTAGCGATTTCGTTCCAATTCACCTTCCAAGTAATATTAGCCATGCTAAATACATTGCCTATAGCCAAATTGCATTATCTCTTATAGTTTCCGAGATATAGATCATCGACTTCTTACAATATTCGCTATGATTCTAACTTGGGAAAAAATTGTCAATTGGTCTTATGAATTAGCGATTTCGTTATAATTCACATACCAAGTAATATTCGGCATGCTAATTACGTTGCCGATTGCCAAATTGCATTATCTCTTCTACTTTCCGAGATATGGACTATCGACACCTTACAATATTGTCACTGCTTCTAACCTGGGTCAAAATTGTAAAATGGTCTTATGAATTAGCGATTTCTTTCCAATTCACCTTCCAAGTAATATTCGCCATGACAATTACATTACCTAATGCCAAATTGCATTATCTCTTATAGTTTCCGGGATATGGACCATCGACATCTTACAATATTAGCTCTGCTTCTAACTTAGGCCAAAATTGTCAAATGGTCTTATGAATTAGCGATTTCGTTCCAATTCACCTTCCAAGTAATATTCGCCATGCTAATTACATTGCCTATTGCCAAATTGCATTATCTCTTATAGTTTCCGAGATATGGACTATCGACATCTTACAATATTCGCTATGATTCTAACTCGGGAAAAAATTGTCAAATGGACTTATGAATTAGCGATTTCGTTCCAATTCACATACCAAGTAATATTCGGCATGCTAATTACGTTGCCGTTTGCCAAATTGCCTTATCTCTTATATTTTCCGAGATATGGGCAATCGAAAATTTACACGTTAGACTCTGTTTCTAACTTGGGTCAAAATTGTAAAATAGTCTTATGGATTAGCAATTTCGTTCCAATTCACATTTCAAGTAATATTTGGCACCCTAATTACGTTGCCGATTGCCAAATTGCATTATCTCTTATAGTTTCCGAGATATGGACTATCGACTTCTTACAATATTGGCACTGCTTCTAACTTGGGTCAAAATTCTAAAATGGTCTTATGAATTAGCGATTTCGTTCCAATTCACCTTCCAAATAATATTCGCCATGCTAATTACATTACCTAATGCCAAATTGCATTATCTCTCATAGTTTCCGGGATATGGACCATCGACATCTTATAATATTGGCTCTGCTTCTAACTTGGGCTAGAGTTGTAAAATGGTCTTATGAATTAGGGATTTCGTTCCAATACACATTCCAAGTAATATTTGGCATGCTAATTACATTGCTTATTGCCAAATTGCATTATCTCATATAGTTTCCGAGATATGGACCATCGACATCTTACAATATTGGCTCTGCTTCTGACATGGGCTAAAGTTGTAAAATTGTCTTATGAATTAGCGATTTCGTTCCAATTCACTTTCCAAGTAATATTCGGCATCCTAATTACGTTGCCGAATGCCAAATAGCATTATCTCTTATAGTTTCCGAGACATGGACTATCGACATCTTACAATATTCGCTCTGCTTCTAACTTGAGCCAAAATTGTCAAATGGTCTTATGAATTAGCGATTTCGTTCCAATTCACCTTCCAAGTAATATTAGCCATGCTAAATACATTGCCTATAGCCAAATTGCATTATCTCTTATAGTTTCCGAGATATAGATCATCGACTTCTTACAATATTCGCTATGATTCTAACTTGGGAAAAAATTGTCAATTGGTCTTATGAATTAGCGATTTCGTTATAATTCACATACCAAGTAATATTCGGCATGCTAATTACTTTGCCGATTGCCAAATTGCATTATCTCTTATAGTTTCCGAGATATGGACTATCGACACCTTACAATATTGTCACTGCTTCTAACCTGTGTCAAAATTGTAAAATGGTCTTATGAATTAGCGATTTCTTTCCAATTCACCTTCCAAGTAATATTCGCCATGACAATTACATTACCTAATACCAAATTGCATTATCTCTTATAGTTTCCGGGATATGGACCATCGACATCTTACAATATTAGCTCTGCTTCTAACTTGGGCCAAAATTGTCAAATGGTCTTATGAATTAGCGATTTCGTTCCAATTCACCTTCCAAGTAATATTCGCCATGCTAATTATATTGCCTATAGCCAAATTGCATTATCTCTTATAGTTTCCGATATATGGGCAATCGAAATTTTACACCTTAGACTCTGTTTCAAACTTGGGTCAAAATTGTAAAATGGTCTTATGAATTAGCGATTTCGTTCCATTTCACATTCCAAGTAATATTCGGTATGCTAATTAGGTTGCCGATTGCCAAATTGCATTAACTCTTATAGTTTCCGAGATATGGGCAATCGAAATTTTACACCTTAGACTATGTTTCAAACTTGGGTCAAAATTGTAAAATGGTCTTATGAATTAGCGATTTCGTTCCATTTCACATTCCAAGTAATATTCGGTATGCTAATTAGGTTGCCGATTGCCAAATTGCATTATCTCTTATAGTTTCCGAGATATGGACTATCGACATCTTACAATATTCGCTCTGCTTCTAACTTAGGTCAAAATTGTCAAATGGTCTTATGAATTAGCGATTTCGTTCCAATTCACCTTCCAAGTAATATTAGCCATGCTAAATACATTGCCTATAGCCAAATTGCATTATCTCTTATAGTTTCCGAGATATAGATCATCGACTTCTTACAATATTCGCTATGATTCTAACTTGGGAAAAAATTGTCAATTGGTCTTATGAATTAGCGATTTCGTTATAATTCACATACCAAGTAATATTCGGCATGCTAATTACGTTGCCGATTGCCAAATTGCATTATCTCTTATAGTTTCCGAGATATGGACTATCGACACCTTACAATATTGTCACTGCTTCTAACCTGGGTCAAAATTGTAAAATGGTCTTATGAATTAGCGATTTCTTTCCAATTCACCTTCCAAGTAATATTCGCCATGACAATTACATTACCTAATGCCAAATTGCATTATCTCTTATAGTTTCCGGGATATGGACCATCGACATCTTACAATATTAGCTCTGCTTCTAACTTAGGCCAAAATTGTCAAATGGTCTTATGAATTAGCGATTTCGTTCCAATTCACCTTCCAAGTAATATTCGCCATGCTAATTACATTGCCTATTGCCAAATTGCATTATCTCTTATAGTTTCCGAGATATGGACTATCGACACCTTACAATATTGTCACTGCTTCTAACCTGGGTCAAAATTCTAAAATGGTCTTATGAATTAGCGATTTCGTTCCAATTCACCTTCCAAATAATATTCGCCATGCTAATTACATTACCTAATGCCAAATTGCATTATCTCTCATAGTTTCCGGGATATGGACCATCGACATCTTATAATATTGGCTCTGCTTCTAACTTGGGCTAGAGTTGTAAAATGGTCTTATGAATTAGGGATTTCGTTCCAATACACATTCCAAGTAATATTTGGCATGCTAATTACATTGCTTATTGCCAAATTGCATTATCTCATATAGTTTCCGAGATATGGACCATCGACATCTTACAATATTGGCTCTGCTTCTGACATGGGCTAAAGTTGTAAAATTGTCTTATGAATTAGCGATTTCGTTCCAATTCACTTTCCAAGTAATATTCGGCATCCTAATTACGTTGCCGAATGCCAAATAGCATTATCTCTTATAGTTTCCGAGACATGGACTATCGACATCTTACAATATTCGCTCTGCTTCTAACTTGAGCCAAAATTGTCAAATGGTCTTATGAATTAGCGATTTCGTTCCAATTCACCTTCCAAGTAATATTAGCCATGCTAAACACATTGCCTATAGCCAAATTGCATTATCTCTTATAGTTTCCGAGATATAGATCATCGACTTCTTACAATATTCGCTATGATTCTAACTTGGGAAAAAATTGTCAATTGGTCTTATGAATTAGCGATTTCGTTATAATTCACATACCAAGTAATATTCGGCATGCTAATTACGTTGCCGATTGCCAAATTGCATTATCTCTTATAGTTTCCGAGATATGGACTATCGACACCTTACAATATTGTCACTGCTTCTAACCTGGGTCAAAATTGTAAAATGGTCTTATGAATTAGCGATTTCTTTCCAATTCACCTTCCAAGTAATATTCGCCATGACAATTACATTACCTAATGCCAAATTGCATTATCTCTTATAGTTTCCGGGATATGGACCATCGACATCTTACAATATTAGCTCTGCTTCTAACTTGTGCCAAAATTGTCAAATGGTCTTATGAATTAGCGATTTCGTTCCAATTCACCTTCCAAGTAATATTCGCCATGCTAATTACATTGCCTATAGCCAAATTGCATTATCTCTTATAGTTTCCGATATATGGGCAATCGAAATTTTACACCTTAGACTCTGTTTCAAACTTGGGTCAAAATTGTAAAATGGTCTTATGAATTAGCGATTTCGTTCCATTTCACATTCCAAGTAATATTCGGTATGCTAATTAGGTTGCCGATTGCCAAATTGCATTAACTCTTATAGTTTCCGAGATATGGGCAATCGAAATTTTACACCTTAGACTCTGTTTCAAACTTGGGTCAAAATTGTAAAATGGTCTTATGAATTAGCGATTTCGTTCCATTTCACATTCCAAGTAATATTCGGTATGCTAATTAGGTTGCCGATTGCCAAATTGCATTATCTCTTATAGTTTCCGAGATATGGACTATCGACATCTTACAATATTCGCTCTGCTTCTAACTTAGGTCAAAATTGTCAAATGGTCTTATGAATTAGCGATTTCGTTCCAATTCACCTTCCAAGTAATATTTGCCATGCTAATTATGTTGCCGATTGCCAAATTCCATTATCTCTTATAGTTTCCGAGATATGGACCATCGACATCTTACAATATTGGCTCTGCTTCTAACTTGGGCTAAAGTTGTAAAATGGTCTTATGAATTAGCGATATCGTTCCAATTCACATTCCAAGTAATATTCGGCATGCTAATTACGTTGCCGATTGCCAAATTGCATTATCTCTTATAGTTTACGAGATATGGACCATCGACATCTTACAATATTGGCTCTGCTTCTGACATGGGCTAAAGTTGTTAAATTGTCTTATGAATTAGCGATTTCGTTCGAATTCACATTCCAAGTAATATTCGCCATGCTAATTACATTGCATATAGCCAAATTGCATTATCTCTTATAGTTTCCGATATATGGGCAATCGAAATTTTACACGTTAGACTCTGTTTCTAACTTGGATCAAAATTGTAAAATAGTCTTATGGATTAGCAATTTCGTTCCAATTCACATTTCAAGTAATATTTGGCACCATAATTACGTTGCCGATTGCCAAATTGCATTATCTCTTATAGTTTCCGATATATGGACTATCGACATCTTACAATATTGGCACTGCTTCTAACTTTTGTCAAAATTGTAAAATGGTCTTATGAATTAGCGATTTCGTTCCAATACACATTCCAAGTAATATTTGGCATGCTAATTACATTGCTTATTGCCAAATTGCATTATCTCATATAGTTTCCGAGATATGGACCATCGACATCTTACAATATTGGCTCTGCTTCTGACATGGGCTAAAGTTGTAAAATTGTCTTATGAATTAGCGATTTCGTTCCAATTCACTTTCCAAGTAATATTCGGCATCCTAATTAGGTTGCCGATTGCCAAATAGCATTATCTCTGATAGTTTCCGAGATATGGACTATCGACATCTTACAATATTGGCCCTGCATCTAACTTGGGCTATAGTTGTAAAATGGTCTTATGAATTAGCGATTTCGTTCCAATTCACTCTCCAAGTAATATTCGGCATGCTAATTACGTTGCCGATTGCCAAATTGCATTATCTCTTATAGTTTCCGAGATATGGACTATCGACATCTTTCAATATTCGCTCTGCTTCTAACTTAGGCCAAAATTGTCAAATGGTCTTATGAATTAGCGATTTCGTTCCAATTCACCTTCCAAGTAATATTCGCCATGCTAATTACATTGCCTATAGCCAAATTGCATTATCTCTTATAGTTTCCGAGATATGGGCAATCGAAATTTTACACCTTAGACTCTGTTTCAAACTTGGGTCAAAATTGTAAAATGGTCTTAAGAATTAGCGATTTCGTTCCAATACACATTCCAAGTAATATTCGGCATGCCAATTAGGTTGCCGATTGCCAAATTGCATTATCTCCTATAGTTTGCGAGATATGGGCAATCGAAATTTTACACCTTAGGCTCTGTTTCTAACTTGGGTCAAAATTGTAAAATAGTCTTATGGATTATCAATTTCGTTCCAATTCACCTTCCAAATAATATTCGCCATGCTAATTACATTGCCTATTGCCAAATTGCATTATCTCTTATAGTTTCCGAGATATGGACTATCGACAGCTTACAATATTCGCTCTGATTCTAACTTGGGAAAAAATTGTCAAATGGTCTCATGAATTAGCGATTTCGTTCCAATTCACATTCCAAGTACTATTCGGCATGCTAATTACGTTGCCGATAGCCAAATTGCCTTATCTCTTATAGTTTCCGAGATATGGGCAATCGAAAATTTACACGTTAGACTCTGTTTCTAACTTGGGTCAAAATTGTGAAATAGTCTTATGGATTAGCAATTTCGCTCCAATTCACTTTCCAAGTAATATTCGGCATCCTAATTACGTTGCCGAATGACAAATAGCATTATCTCTTATAGTTTCCGAGATATGGACTATCGACATCTTACAATATTCGCTCTGCTTCTAACTTGGGCCAAAATTGTCAAATGGTCTTATGAATTACCGATTTCGTTCCAATTCACCTTCCAAGTAATATTAGCCATGCTAAATACATTGCCTATAGCCAAATTGCATTATCTCTTATAGTTTCCGAGATATAGATCATCGACATCTTACAATATTGGCTCTGCTTCTAACTTGGGCTAAAGTTGAAAAATGGTCTTATGGATTAGCGATTTCGTTCCAATTCACAGTCCAAGTAATATTCGGCATCCTAATTACGTTGCCGATTGTCAAATTGCATTATCTCTTATAGTTTCCGAGATATGGACTATCGACATCTTACAATATTGGCACTGCTTCTAACTTGGGTCAAAATTGTAAAATGGTCTTATGAATTAGCGATTTCGTTCCAATTCACATTCCAAATAATATTCGCCATGCTAATTACATTGTTTATTGCCAAATTGCATTATCTCTTATAGTTTCCGAGATATGGACCATCGATTTCTTACAATATTGGCTCTGCTTCTAACTTGAGCTAAAGTTGTAAAATTGTCTTATGAATTAGCGGTTTCGTTCCAATTCACATTCAAAGTAATATTCGGCATTCTAATTACGTTGCCGATTGCCAAATTGCATTATCTCTTATAGTTTCCGAGATATGGACCATCGATATCTTACAATATTGGCTCTGCTCCTAACTTGGGCTAGAGTTGTAAAATTGTCTTATGAATTAGCGATTTCGTTCCAATTCACATTCCAAGTAATATTCGGCATGCTAATTACGTTGCCGTTTGCCAAATTGCATTATCTCTTATAGTTTCCGAGATATGGACTATCGACATCTTACAATATTCGCTCTGCTTCTAACTTAGGTCAAAATTGTCAAATGGTCTTATGAATTAGCGATTTCGTTCCAATTCACCTTCCAAGTAATATTTGCCATGCTAATTACGTTGCCGATTGCCAAATTGCATTATCTCTTATAGTTTACGAGATATGGACCATCGACATCTTACAATATTGGCTCTGCTTCTGACATGGGCTATTGTTGTTAAATTGTCTTATGAATTGGCGATTTCGTTCGAATTCACATTCCAAGTAATATTCCGCATGCTAATTACGTTGCCGATTGCCAAATTGCATTATCTCTTATAGTTTCCGTGATATGGACTATCGACATCTTACAATATTCGCTCTGCTTCTAACTTGGGTCAAAATTGTAAAATGCTCTTATGAATTAGCGATTTCGTTCCAATTCACCTTCCAAATAATATTCGCCATGCTAATTACGTTGCCGATTGCCAAATTGCATTATCTCTTATAGTTTACGAGATATGGACCATCGACATCTTACAATATTGGCTCTGCTTCTGACATGGGCTATTGTTGTTAAATTGTCTTATGAATTGGCGATTTCGTTCGAATTCACATTCCAAGTAATATTCCGCATGCTAATTACGTTGCCGATTGCCAAATTGCATTATCTCTTATAGTTTCCGAGATATGGACTATCGACATCTTACAATATTGGCTCTGCTTCTAACTTGGGCTAAAGTTGTAAAATGGTCTTATGAATTAGCGATATCGTTCCAATTCACATTCCAAGTAATATTCGGCATGCTAATTACGTTGCCGATTGCCAAATTGCATTATCTCTTATAGTTTACGAGATATGGACCATCGACATCTTACAATATTGGCTCTGCTTCTGACATGGGCTATTGTTGTTAAATTGTCTTATGAATTGGCGATTTCGTTCGAATTCACATTCCAAGTAATATTCCGCATGCTAATTACGTTGCCGATTGCCAAATTGCATTATCTCTTATAGTTTCCGTGATATGGACTATCGACATCTTACAATATTCGCTCTGCTTCTAACTTGGGTCAAAATTGTAAAATGCTCTTATGAATTAGCGATTTCGTTCCAATTCACCTTCCAAATAATATTCGCCATGCTAATTACATTGCCTATTGCCAAATTGCATTATCTCTTATAGTTTCCGAGATATGGACCATCGACATCTTACAATATTCGCTATGACTCTAACTTGGGAAAAAATTGTCAAATGGTCTTATGAATTAGCGATTTCGTTCCAATTCACATACCAAGTAATATTCGGCATGCTAATTACGTTGCCGATTGCCAAATTGCCTTATCTCTTATAGTTTCCGAGATACGGACCATCGACATCTTACAATATTGGCTCTGCTTCTAACTTGGGCCAAAATTGTAAAATGGTCTTATGAAATAGCGATTTTGTTCCAATTCACCTTCCAAGTAATATTCGGCATGCTAATTACATTGCCGATTGCCAAATTGCATTATCTCTTATAGTTTCCGAGATATGGACCATCGACATCTTACAATATTGGCTCTGCTTCTAACTTGGGCCAAAATTGTAAAATGGTCTTATGAAATAGCGATTTCGTTCCAATTCACCTTCCAAGTAATATTAGGCATGCTAATTACATTGCCTATTGCCAAATTGCATTATCTCTTATAGTTTCCGAGATATGGGCTATCGACATCTTACAATATTCGCTATGATTCCAACTTGGGAAAAAATTGTCAAATGGCCTTATGAATTAGCGATTTCGTTCCAATTCACATTCCAAGTAATATTCGGCATGCTAGTTACATTGGCTATTGCCAAATTGCATTATCTCTTATAGTTTCCGAGATATGGACCATCGACATCTTACAATATTGGCTCTGCTTCTGACATGGGCTAAAGTTGTAAAATGGTCTTATGAATTAGCGATATCGTTCCAATTCACATTCCAAGTAATATTCGGCATGCTAATTACGTTGCCGATTGCCAAATTGCATTATCTCTTATAGTTTACGAGATATGGACCATCGACATCTTACAATATTGGCTCTGCTTCTGACATGGGCTATTGTTGTTAAATTGTCTTATGAATTGGCGATTTCGTTCGAATTCACATTCCAAGTAATATTCCGCATGCTAATTACGTTGCCGATTGCCAAATTGCATTATCTCTTATAGTTTCCGTGATATGGACTATCGACATCTTACAATATTCGCTCTGCTTCTAACTTGGGTCAAAATTGTAAAATGCTCTTATGAATTAGCGATTTCGTTCCAATTCACCTTCCAAATAATATTCGCCATGCTAATTACATTGCCTATTGCCAAATTGCATTATCTCTTATAGTTTCCGAGATATGGACCATCGACATCTTACAATATTCGCTATGACTCTAACTTGGGAAAAAATTGTCAAATGGTCTTATGAATTAGCGATTTCGTTCCAATTCACATACCAAGTAATATTCGGCATGCTAATTACGTTGCCGATTGCCAAATTGCCTTATCTCTTATAGTTTCCGAGATACGGACCATCGACATCTTACAATATTGGCTCTGCTTCTAACTTGGGCCAAAATTGTAAAATGGTCTTATGAAATAGCGATTTTGTTCCAATTCACCTTCCAAGTAATATTCGGCATGCTAATTACATTGCCGATTGCCAAATTGCATTATCTCTTATAGTTTCCGAGATATGGACCATCGACATCTTACAATATTGGCTCTGCTTCTAACTTGGGCCAAAATTGTAAAATGGTCTTATGAAATAGCGATTTCGTTCCAATTCACCTTCCAAGTAATATTAGGCATGCTAATTACATTGCCTATTGCCAAATTGCATTATCTCTTATAGTTTCCGAGATATGGGCTATCGACATCTTACAATATTCGCTATGATTCCAACTTGGGAAAAAATTGTCAAATGGCCTTATGAATTAGCGATTTCGTTCCAATTCACATTCCAAGTAATATTCGGCATGCTAGTTACATTGGCTATTGCCAAATTGCATTATCTCTTATAGTTTCCGAGATATGGACCATCGACATCTTACAATATTGGCTCTGCTTCTAACTTGGGCCAAAATTGTAAAATGGTCTTATAAAATAGCGATTTTGTTCCAATTCACCTTCCAAGTAATATTCGGCATGCTAATTACATTGCCGATTGCCAAATTGCATTATCTCTTATAGTTTCCGAGATATGGACTATCGACATCTTACAATATTCGCTCTGATTCTATCTTGGGAAAAAATTGTCAAATGGTCTTAGGAATTAGCGATTTCGTTCCAATTCACATACCAAGTAATATTCGGCATGCTAATTACGTTGCCGATTGCCAAATTGCCTTATCTCTTATAGTTTCCGAGATATTGGCAATCGAAAATTTACACGTTAGACTCTGTTTCTAACTTGGGTCAAAATTGTAAAATAGTCTTATGGATTAGCAATTTCGTTCCAATTCACATTTCAAGTAATATTTGGCACCATAATTACCTCACCGATTGCCAAATTGCATTATCTCTTATAGTTTCCGAGATATGGACTATCGACATCTTACAATATTGGCTCTGCTTCTAACTTGGGCCAAAATTGTAAAATGGTCTTATAAAATAGCGATTTTGTTCCAATACACATTCCAAGTAATATTTGGCATGCTAATTACATTGCTTATTGCCAAATTGCATTATCTCATATAGTTTCCGAGATATGGACCATCGACATCTTACAATATTGGCTCTGCTTCTGACATGGGCTAAAGTTGTAAAATTGTCTTATGAATTAGCGATTTCGTTCCAATTCACATACCAAGTAATATTCGGCATGCTAATTACGTTGCCGATTGCCAAATTGCCTTATCTCTTATAGTTTCCGAGGTATGGACTATCGACATCTTACAATATTGGCACTGCTTCTAACTTGGGTCAAAATTGTAAAATGGTCTTATGAATTAGCGATTTCTTTCCAGTTCACCTTCCAAATAATATTCGCCATGATAATTACATTACCTAATGCCAAATTGCATTATCTCTTATAGTTTCCGGGATATGGACCATCGAAATCTTACAATATTGGCTCTGCTTCTAACTTGGGCTAGAGTTGTAAAATGGTCTTATGAATTAGCGATTTCGTTCCAATACACTTTCCAAGTAATATTCGGCATCCTAATTAGGTTGCCGATTGCCAAATAGCATTATCTCTTATAGTTTCCGAGATATGGACTATCGACATCTTACAATATTGGCTCTGCATCTAACATGGACTAAAGTTGTAAAATGGTCTTATGAATTAGCGATTTCGTTCCAATTCACTTTCCAAGTAATATTCGGCATGCTAATTACGTTGCCGATTGCCAAATTGCATTATCTCTTATAGTTTCCGAGATATGGACTATCGACATCTTTCAATATTCGCTCTGCTTCTAACTTAGGCCAAAATTGTCAAATGGTCTTATGAATTAGCGATTTCGTTCCAATTCACCTTCCAAGTAATATTCGCCATGCTAATTACATTGCCTATAGCCAAATTGCATTATCTCTTATAGTTTCCGAGATATGGGCAATCGAAATTTTACACCTTAGACTCTGTTTCAAACTTGGGTCAAAATTGTAAAATGGTCTTATGAATTAGCGATTTCGTTCCATTTCACATTCCAAGTAATATTCGGCATGCTAATTAGGTTGCCGATTGCCAAATTGCATTATCTCTTATAGTTTCCGAGATATAGACTATCGACATCTTACAATATTCGCTCTGCTTCTAACTTGGGTCAAAATTGTAAAATGGTCTTATGAATTAGCGATTTCGTTCCAATTCACCTTCCAAGTAATATTCGGCATGCTAATTACATTGGCTATTGCCAAATTGCATTATCTCTTATAGTTTCCGAGATATGGACCATCGACATCTTACAATATTGGCTCTGCTTCTAACTTGGGCCAAAATTGTAAAATGGTCTTATGAAATAGCGATTTTGTTCCAATTCACCTTCCAAGTAATATTCGGCATGCTAATTACATTGCTGATTGCCAAATTGCATTATCTCTTATAGTTTCCGAGATATGGACTATCGACAGCTTACAATATTCGCTCTGCTTCTAACTTGGGAAAAAATTGTCAAATGGTCTCATGAATTAGCGATTTCGTTCCAATTCACATTCCAAGTACTATTCGGCATGCTAATTACGTTGCCGATAGCCAAATTGCCTTATCTCTTATAGTTTCCGAGATATGGGCAATCGAAAATTTACACGTTAGACTCTGTTTCTAACTTGGGTCAAAATTGTGAAATAGTCTTATGGATTAGCAATTTCGCTCCAATTCACATTCCAAGTAATATTCGACATGCTAATTACGTTGCCGATTGCCAAATTGCATTATCTCTTATAGTTTCCGAGATAGGGACTATCGACATCTTACAATATTGGCACTGCTTCTAACTTGGGTCAAAATTGTAAAATGGCCTTATGAATTAGCGATTTCGTTCCAATTCACCTTCCAAATAATATTCGCCATGCTAATTACATTGCCTAATGCCAAATTGCATTATCTCTTATAGTTTCCGAGATATGGACCATCGACATCTTACAATATTGGCTCTGCTTCTAACTTGGGCTAAAGTTGAAAAATGGTCTTATGGATTAACGATTTCGTTCCAATTCACAATCCAAGTAATATTCGGCATCCTAATTACGTTGCCGAGTTGTCAAATTGCATTATCTCTTATAGTTTCCGAGATATGGACTATCGACATCTTACAATATTGGCACTGCTTCTAACTTGGGTCAAAATTGTAAAATGGTTTTATGAATTAGCGATTTCGTTCCAATTCACATTCCAAATAATATTCGCCATGCTAATTACATTGTTTATTGCCAAATTGCATTATCTCTTATAGTTTCCGAGATATGGACCATCGACATCTTACAATATTGGCTCTGCTTCTGACATGGGCTAAAGTTGTAAAATTGTCTTATGAATTAGCGATTTCGTTCCAATTCACATTCCAAGTAATATTCGGCATGCTAATTACGTTGCCGTTTGCCAAATTGCATTATCTCTTATAGTTTCCGAGATGTAGACTATCGACATTTTACAATATTGGCACTGCTTCTAACTTGGGTCAAAATTGTAAAATGGTCTTATGAAATAGCGAATTTGTTCCAATTCACCTTCCAAGTAATATTCGGCATGCTAATTACATTGCCGATTGCCAAATTGCATTATCTCTTATAGTTTCCGAGATATGGACCATCGACATCTTACAATATTGGCTCTGCTTCTAACTTGGGTCAAAATTGTAAAATGGTCTTATGAAATAGCGATTTCGTTCCAATTCACCTTCCAATATTCGGCATGCTAATTACATTGCCTATTGCCAAATTGCATTATCTCTTATAGTTTCCGAGATATGGACTATCGACATCTTACACTATTCGCTATGATTCTAACTTGGGAAAAAATTGTCAAATGGTCTTATGAATTAGCGATTTCGTTCCAATTCACATTCCAAGTAATATTCGGCATGCTAGTTACATTGGCTATTGCCAAATTGCATTATCTCTTATAGTTTCCGAGTTATGGACCATCGACATCTTACAATATTGGCTCTGCTTCTAACTTGGGCCAAAATTGTAAAATGGTCTTATGAAATAGCGATTTTGTTCCAATTCACCTTCCAAGTAATATTCGGCATGCTAATTACATTGCCGATTGCCAAATTGCATTATCTCTTATAGTTTCCGAGATATGGACTATCGACATCTTACAATATTCGCTCTGATTCTATCTTGGGAAAAAATTGTCAAATGGTCTTATGAATTAGCGATTTCGTTCCAATTCACATACCAAGTAATATTCGGCATGCTAATTACGTTGCCGATTGCCAAATTGCCTTATCTCTTATAGTTTCCGAGATATGGGCAATCGAAAATTTACACGTTAGACTCTGTTTCTAACTTGGGTCAAAATTGTAAAATAGTCTTATGGATTAGCAATTTCGTTCCAATTCACATTTCAAGTAATATTTGGCACCATAATTACGTTGCCGATTGCCTAATTGCATTATCTCTTATAGTTTCCGAGATATAGACTATCGACATTTTACAATATTGGCACTGCTTCTAACTTGGGTCAAAATTGTAAAATGGTCTTATGAATTAGCGATTTCTTTCCAATTCACATACCAAGTAATATTCGGCATGCTAATTACGTTGCCGAATGCCAAATTGCATTATCTCTTATAGTTTCCGAGATAGGGACTATAGACATCTTACAATATTTACACAGCTTCTTACTTGGGTCAAAATTCTAAAATGGTCTTATGAATTAGCGATTTCGTTCCAATTCACCTTCCAAATAATATTCGCCATGCTAATTACATTACCTAATGCCAAATTGCATTATCTCTCATAGTTTCCGGGATATGGACCATCGACATCTTACAATATTGGCTCTGCTTCTAACTTGGGCTAGAGTTGTAAAATGGTCTTATGAATTAAGGATTTCGTTCCAATACACATTCCAAGTAATATTTGGCATGCTAATTACATTGCTTATTGCCAAATTGCATTATCTCATATAGTTTCCGAGATATGGACCATCGACATCTTACAATATTGGCTCTGCTTCTGACATGGGCTAAAGTTGTAAAATTGTCTTATGAATTAGCGATTTCGTTCCAATTCACTTTCCAAGTAATATTCGGCATCCTAATTACGTTGCCGAATGACAAATAGCATTATCTCTTATAGTTTCCGAGATATGGACTATCGACATCTTTCAATATTCGCTCTGCTTCTAACTTGGGCCAAAATTGTCAAATGGTCTTATGAATTAGCGATTTCGTTCCAATTCACCTTCCAAGTAATATTAGCCATGCTAAATACATTGCTTATAGCCAAATTGCATTATCTCTTATAGTTTCCGAGATATAGATCATCGACATCTTACAATATTGGCTCTGCTTCTAACTTGGGCTAAAGTTGAAAAATGGTCTTATGGATTAACGATTTCGTTCCAATTCACAATCCAAGTAATATTCGGCATCCTAATTACGTTGCCGAGTTGTCAAATTGCATTATCTCTTATAGTTTCCGAGATATGGACCATCGACATCTTACAATATTATCTCTGCTTCTGACATGGGCTAAAGTTGTAAAATTGTCTTATGAATTAGCGATTTCGTTCCAATTCACATTCCAAGTAATATTCGGCATGCTAATTACGTTGCCGTTTGCCAAATTGCATTATCTCTTATAGTTTCCGAGATATAGACTATCGACATTTTACAATATTGGCACTGCTTCTAACTTGGGTCAAAATTGTAAAATGGTCTTATGAATTAGCGATTTCTTTCCAATTCACCTTCCAAATAATATTCGCCATGATAATTACATTACCTAATGCCAAATTGCAGTATTTCTTATAGTTTCCGGGATATGGACCATCGACATCTTACAATATTGTCTCTGCTTCCTACTTGGGCTAGAGTTGTAAAATGGTCTTATGAATTAGCGATTTCGTTCCAATACACTTTCCAAGTAATATTCGGCATCCTAATTAGGTTGCCGATTGCCAAATAGCATTATCTCTTATAGTTTCCGAGATATGGACTATCGACATCTTACAATATTGGCTCTGCATCTAACTTGGGCTAAAGTTGTAAAATGGTCTTATGAATTAGCGATTTCGTTCCAATTCACTTTCCAAGTAATATTCGGCATGCTAATTACGTTGCCGATCGCCAAATTGCATTATCTCTTATAGTTTCCGAGATATGGACTATCGACATCTTTCAATATTCGCTCTGCTTCTAACTTAGGCCAAAATTGTCAAATGGTCTTATGAATTAGCGATTTCGTTCCAATTCACCTTCCAAGTAATATTCGCCATGCTAATTACATTGCCTATTGCCAAATTGCATTATCTCTTATAGTTTCCGAGATATGGACTATCGACATCTTACAATATTCGCTATGATTCTAACTCGGGAAAAAATTGTCAAATGGACTTATGAATTAGCGATTTCGTTCCAATTCACATACCAAGTAATATTCGGCATGCTAATTACGTTGCCGATTGCCAAATTGCCTTATCTCTTATATTTTCCGAGATATGGGCAATCGAAAATTTACACGTTAGACTCTGTTTCTAACTTGGGTCAAAATTGTAAAATAGTCTTATGGATTAGCAATTTCGTTCCAATTCACATTTCAAGTAATATTTGGCACCCTAATTACGTTGCCGATTGCCAAATTGCATTATCTCTTATAGTTTCCGAGATATGGACTATCGACTTCTTACAATATTGGCACTGCTTCTAACTTGGGTCAAAATTCTAAAATGGTCTTATGAATTAGCGATTTCGTTCCAATTCACCTTCCAAATAATATTCGCCATGCTAATTACATTACCTAATGCCAAATTGCATTATCTCTCATAGTTTCCGGGATATGGACCATCGACATCTTATAATATTGGCTCTGCTTCTAACTTGGGCTAGAGTTGTAAAATGGTCTTATGAATTAGGGATTTCGTTCCAATACACATTCCAAGTAATATTTGGCATGCTAATTACATTGCTTATTGCCAAATTGCATTATCTCATATAGTTTCCGAGATATGGACCATCGACATCTTACAATATTGGCTCTGCTTCTGACATGGGCTAAAGTTGTAAAATTGTCTTATGAATTAGCGATTTCGTCCCAATTCACTTTCCAAGTAATATTCGGCATCCTAATTACGTTGCCGAATGCCAAATAGCATTATCTCTTATAGTTTCCGAAACATGGACTATCGACATCTTACAATATTCGCTCTGCTTCTAACTTGAGCCAAAATTGTCAAATGGTCTTATGAATTAGCGATTTCGTTCCAATTCACCTTCCAAGTAATATTAGCCATGCTAAATACATTGCCTATAGCCAAATTGCATTATCTCTTATAGTTTCCGAGATATAGATCATCGACTTCTTACAATATTCGCTATGATTCTAACTTGGGAAAAAATTGTCAATTGGTCTTATGAATTAGCGATTTCGTTATAATTCACATACCAAGTAATATTCGGCATGCTAATTACGTTGCCGATTGCCAAATTGCATTATCTCTTCTACTTTCCGAGATATGGACTATCGACACCTTACAATATTGTCACTGCTTCTAACCTGGGTCAAAATTGTAAAATGGTCTTATGAATTAGCGATTTCTTTCCAATTCACCTTCCAAGTAATATTCGCCATGACAATTACATTACCTAATGCCAAATTGCATTATCTCTTATAGTTTCCGGGATATGGACCATCGACATCTTACAATATTAGCTCTGCTTCTAACTTAGGCCAAAATTGTCAAATGGTCTTATGAATTAGCGATTTCGTTCCAATTCACCTTCCAAGTAATATTCGCCATGCTAATTACATTGCCTATTGCCAAATTGCATTATCTCTTATAGTTTCCGAGATATGGACTATCGACATCTTACAATATTCGCTATGATTCTAACTCGGGAAAAAATTGTCAAATGGACTTATGAATTAGCGATTTCGTTCCAATTCACATACCAAGTAATATTCGGCATGCTAATTACGTTGCCGTTTGCCAAATTGCCTTATCTCTTATATTTTCCGAGATATGGGCAATCGAAAATTTACACGTTAGACTCTGTTTCTAACTTGGGTCAAAATTGTAAAATAGTCTTATGGATTAGCAATTTCGTTCCAATTCACATTTCAAGTAATATTTGGCACCCTAATTACGTTGCCGATTGCCAAATTGCATTATCTCTTATAGTTTCCGAGATATGGACTATCGACTTCTTACAATATTGGCACTGCTTCTAACTTGGGTCAAAATTCTAAAATGGTCTTATGAATTAGCGATTTCGTTCCAATTCACCTTCCAAATAATATTCGCCATGCTAATTACATTACCTAATGCCAAATTGCATTATCTCTCATAGTTTCCGGGATATGGACCATCGACATCTTATAATATTGGCTCTGCTTCTAACTTGGGCTAGAGTTGTAAAATGGTCTTATGAATTAGGGATTTCGTTCCAATACACATTCCAAGTAATATTTGGCATGCTAATTACATTGCTTATTGCCAAATTGCATTATCTCATATAGTTTCCGAGATATGGACCATCGACATCTTACAATATTGGCTCTGCTTCTGACATGGGCTAAAGTTGTAAAATTGTCTTATGAATTAGCGATTTCGTTCCAATTCACTTTCCAAGTAATATTCGGCATCCTAATTACGTTGCCGAATGCCAAATAGCATTATCTCTTATAGTTTCCGAGACATGGACTATCGACATCTTACAATATTCGCTCTGCTTCTACCTTGAGCCAAAATTGTCAAATGGTCTTATGAATTAGCGATTTCGTTCCAATTCACCTTCCAAGTAATATTAGCCATGCTAAATACATTGCCTATAGCCAAATTGCATTATCTCTTATAGTTTCCGAGATATAGATCATCGACTTCTTACAATATTCGCTATGATTCTAACTTGGGAAAAAATTGTCAATTGGTCTTATGAATTAGCGATTTCGTTATAATTCACATACCAAGTAATATTCGGCATGCTAATTACTTTGCCGATTGCCAAATTGCATTATCTCTTATAGTTTCCGAGATATGGACTATCGACACCTTACAATATTGTCACTGCTTCTAACCTGTGTCAAAATTGTAAAATGGTCTTATGAATTAGCGATTTCTTTCCAATTCACCTTCCAAGTAATATTCGCCATGACAATTACATTACCTAATACCAAATTGCATTATCTCTTATAGTTTCCGGGATATGGACCATCGACATCTTACAATATTAGCTCTGCTTCTAACTTGGGCCAAAATTGTCAAATGGTCTTATGAATTAGCGATTTCGTTCCAATTCACCTTCCAAGTAATATTCGCCATGCTAATTATATTGCCTATAGCCAAATTGCATTATCTCTTATAGTTTCCGATATATGGGCAATCGAAATTTTACACCTTAGACTCTGTTTCAAACTTGGGTCAAAATTGTAAAATGGTCTTATGAATTAGCGATTTCGTTCCATTTCACATTCCAAGTAATATTCGGTATGCTAATTAGGTTGCCGATTGCCAAATTGCATTAACTCTTATAGTTTCCGAGATATGGGCAATCGAAATTTTACACCTTAGACTATGTTTCAAACTTGGGTCAAAATTGTAAAATGGTCTTATGAATTAGCGATTTCGTTCCATTTCACATTCCAAGTAATATTCGGTATGCTAATTAGGTTGCCGATTGCCAAATTGCATTATCTCTTATAGTTTCCGAGATATGGACTATCGACATCTTACAATATTCGCTCTGCTTCTAACTTAGGTCAAAATTGTCAAATGGTCTTATGAATTAGCGATTTCGTTCCAATTCACCTTCCAAGTAATATTAGCCATGCTAAATACATTGCCTATAGCCAAATTGCATTATCTCTTATAGTTTCCGAGATATAGATCATCGACTTCTTACAATATTCGCTATGATTCTAACTTGGGAAAAAATTGTCAATTGGTCTTATGAATTAGCGATTTCGTTATAATTCACATACCAAGTAATATTCGGCATGCTAATTACGTTGCCGATTGCCAAATTGCATTATCTCTTATAGTTTCCGAGATATGGACTATCGACACCTTACAATATTGTCACTGCTTCTAACCTGGGTCAAAATTGTAAAATGGTCTTATGAATTAGCGATTTCTTTCCAATTCACCTTCCAAGTAATATTCGCCATGACAATTACATTACCTAATGCCAAATTGCATTATCTCTTATAGTTTCCGGGATATGGACCATCGACATCTTACAATATTAGCTCTGCTTCTAACTTAGGCCAAAATTGTCAAATGGTCTTATGAATTAGCGATTTCGTTCCAATTCACCTTCCAAGTAATATTCGCCATGCTAATTACATTGCCTATTGCCAAATTGCATTATCTCTTATAGTTTCCGAGATATGGACTATCGACACCTTACAATATTGTCACTGCTTCTAACCTGGGTCAAAATTCTAAAATGGTCTTATGAATTAGCGATTTCGTTCCAATTCACCTTCCAAATAATATTCGCCATGCTAATTACATTACCTAATGCCAAATTGCATTATCTCTCATAGTTTCCGGGATATGGACCATCGACATCTTATAATATTGGCTCTGCTTCTAACTTGGGCTAGAGTTGTAAAATGGTCTTATGAATTAGGGATTTCGTTCCAATACACATTCCAAGTAATATTTGGCATGCTAATTACATTGCTTATTGCCAAATTGCATTATCTCATATAGTTTCCGAGATATGGACCATCGACATCTTACAATATTGGCTCTGCTTCTGACATGGGCTAAAGTTGTAAAATTGTCTTATGAATTAGCGATTTCGTTCCAATTCACTTTCCAAGTAATATTCGGCATCCTAATTACGTTGCCGAATGCCAAATAGCATTATCTCTTATAGTTTCCGAGACATGGACTATCGACATCTTACAATATTCGCTCTGCTTCTAACTTGAGCCAAAATTGTCAAATGGTCTTATGAATTAGCGATTTCGTTCCAATTCACCTTCCAAGTAATATTAGCCATGCTAAACACATTGCCTATAGCCAAATTGCATTATCTCTTATAGTTTCCGAGATATAGATCATCGACTTCTTACAATATTCGCTATGATTCTAACTTGGGAAAAAATTGTCAATTGGTCTTATGAATTAGCGATTTCGTTATAATTCACATACCAAGTAATATTCGGCATGCTAATTACGTTGCCGATTGCCAAATTGCATTATCTCTTATAGTTTCCGAGATATGGACTATCGACACCTTACAATATTGTCACTGCTTCTAACCTGGGTCAAAATTGTAAAATGGTCTTATGAATTAGCGATTTCTTTCCAATTCACCTTCCAAGTAATATTCGCCATGACAATTACATTACCTAATGCCAAATTGCATTATCTCTTATAGTTTCCGGGATATGGACCATCGACATCTTACAATATTAGCTCTGCTTCTAACTTGTGCCAAAATTGTCAAATGGTCTTATGAATTAGCGATTTCGTTCCAATTCACCTTCCAAGTAATATTCGCCATGCTAATTACATTGCCTATAGCCAAATTGCATTATCTCTTATAGTTTCCGATATATGGGCAATCGAAATTTTACACCTTAGACTCTGTTTCAAACTTGGGTCAAAATTGTAAAATGGTCTTATGAATTAGCGATTTCGTTCCATTTCACATTCCAAGTAATATTCGGTATGCTAATTAGGTTGCCGATTGCCAAATTGCATTAACTCTTATAGTTTCCGAGATATGGGCAATCGAAATTTTACACCTTAGACTCTGTTTCAAACTTGGGTCAAAATTGTAAAATGGTCTTATGAATTAGCGATTTCGTTCCATTTCACATTCCAAGTAATATTCGGTATGCTAATTAGGTTGCCGATTGCCAAATTGCATTATCTCTTATAGTTTCCGAGATATGGACTATCGACATCTTACAATATTCGCTCTGCTTCTAACTTAGGTCAAAATTGTCAAATGGTCTTATGAATTAGCGATTTCGTTCCAATTCACCTTCCAAGTAATATTTGCCATGCTAATTATGTTGCCGATTGCCAAATTCCATTATCTCTTATAGTTTCCGAGATATGGACCATCGACATCTTACAATATTGGCTCTGCTTCTAACTTGGGCTAAAGTTGTAAAATGGTCTTATGAATTAGCGATATCGTTCCAATTCACATTCCAAGTAATATTCGGCATGCTAATTACATTGCATATAGCCAAATTGCATTATCTCTTATAGTTTCCGATATATGGGCAATCGAAATTTTACACGTTAGACTCTGTTTCTAACTTGGATCAAAATTGTAAAATAGTCTTATGGATTAGCAATTTCGTTCCAATTCACATTTCAAGTAATATTTGGCACCATAATTACGTTGCCGATTGCCAAATTGCATTATCTCTTATAGTTTACGAGATATGGACCATCGACATCTTACAATATTGGCTCTGCTTCTGACATGGGCTAAAGTTGTTAAATTGTCTTATGAATTAGCGATTTCGTTCGAATTCACATTCCAAGTAATATTCGCCATGCTAATTACATTGCATATAGCCAAATTGCATTATCTCTTATAGTTTCCGATATATGGGCAATCGAAATTTTACACGTTAGACTCTGTTTCTAACTTGGATCAAAATTGTAAAATAGTCTTATGGATTAGCAATTTCGTTCCAATTCACATTTCAAGTAATATTTGGCACCATAATTACGTTGCCGATTGCCAAATTGCATTATCTCTTATAGTTTCCGATATATGGACTATCGACATCTTACAATATTGGCACTGCTTCTAACTTTTGTCAAAATTGTAAAATGGTCTTATGAATTAGCGATTTCGTTCCAATACACATTCCAAGTAATATTTGGCATGCTAATTACATTGCTTATTGCCAAATTGCATTATCTCATATAGTTTCCGAGATATGGACCATCGACATCTTACAATATTGGCTCTGCTTCTGACATGGGCTAAAGTTGTAAAATTGTCTTATGAATTAGCGATTTCGTTCCAATTCACTTTCCAAGTAATATTCGGCATCCTAATTAGGTTGCCGATTGCCAAATAGCATTATCTCTGATAGTTTCCGAGATATGGACTATCGACATCTTACAATATTGGCCCTGCATCTAACTTGGGCTATAGTTGTAAAATGGTCTTATGAATTAGCGATTTCGTTCCAATTCACTCTCCAAGTAATATTCGGCATGCTAATTACGTTGCCGATTGCCAAATTGCATTATCTCTTATAGTTTCCGAGATATGGACTATCGACATCTTTCAATATTCGCTCTGCTTCTAACTTAGGCCAAAATTGTCAAATGGTCTTATGAATTAGCGATTTCGTTCCAATTCACCTTCCAAGTAATATTCGCCATGCTAATTACATTGCCTATAGCCAAATTGCATTATCTCTTATAGTTTCCGAGATATGGGCAATCGAAATTTTACACCTTAGACTCTGTTTCAAACTTGGGTCAAAATTGTAAAATGGTCTTATGAATTAGCGATTTCGTTCCATTTCACATTCCAAGTAATATTCGGCATGCCAATTAGGTTGCCGATTGCCAAATTGCATTATCTCCTATAGTTTGCGAGATATGGGCAATCGAAATTTTACACCTTAGGCTCTGTTTCTAACTTGGGTCAAAATTGTAAAATAGTCTTATGGATTATCAATTTCGTTCCAATTCACCTTCCAAATAATATTCGCCATGCTAATTACATTGCCTATTGCCAAATTGCATTATCTCTTATAGTTTCCGAGATATGGACTATCGACAGCTTACAATATTCGCTCTGATTCTAACTTGGGAAAAAATTGTCAAATGGTCTCATGAATTAGCGATTTCGTTCCAATTCACATTCCAAGTACTATTCGGCATGCTAATTACGTTGCCGATAGCCAAATTGCCTTATCTCTTATAGTTTCCGAGATATGGGCAATCGAAAATTTACACGTTAGACTCTGTTTCTAACTTGGGTCAAAATTGTGAAATAGTCTTATGGATTAGCAATTTCGCTCCAATTCACTTTCCAAGTAATATTCGGCATCCTAATTACGTTGCCGAATGACAAATAGCATTATCTCTTATAGTTTCCGAGATATGGACTATCGACATCTTACAATATTCGCTCTGCTTCTAACTTGGGCCAAAATTGTCAAATGGTCTTATGAATTACCGATTTCGTTCCAATTCACCTTCCAAGTAATATTAGCCATGCTAAATACATTGCCTATAGCCAAATTGCATTATCTCTTATAGTTTCCGAGATATAGATCATCGACATCTTACAATATTGGCTCTGCTTCTAACTTGGGCTAAAGTTGAAAAATGGTCTTATGGATTAGCGATTTCGTTCCAATTCACAGTCCAAGTAATTTTCGGCATCCTAATTACGTTGCCGATTGTCAAATTGCATTATCTCTTATAGTTTCCGAGATATGGACTATCGACATCTTACAATATTGGCACTGCTTCTAACTTGGGTCAAAATTGTAAAATGGTCTTATGAATTAGCGATTTCGTTCCAATTCACATTCCAAATAATATTCGCCATGCTAATTACATTGTTTATTGCCAAATTGCATTATCTCTTATAGTTTCCGAGATATGGACCATCGATTTCTTACAATATTGGCTCTGCTTCTAACTTGAGCTAAAGTTGTAAAATTGTCTTATGAATTAGCGGTTTCGTTCCAATTCACATTCAAAGTAATATTCGGCATTCTAATTACGTTGCCGATTGCCAAATTGCATTATCTCTTATAGTTTCCGAGATATGGACCATCGATATCTTACAATATTGGCTCTGCTCCTAACTTGGGCTAGAGTTGTAAAATTGTCTTATGAATTAGCGATTTCGTTCCAATTCACATTCCAAGTAATATTCGGCATGCTAATTACGTTGCCGTTTGCCAAATTGCATTATCTCTTATAGTTTCCGAGATATGGACTATCGACATCTTACAATATTCGCTCTGCTTCTAACTTAGGTCAAAATTGTCAAATGGTCTTATGAATTAGCGATTTCGTTCCAATTCACCTTCCAAGTAATATTTGCCATGCTAATTATGTTGCCGATTGCCAAATTCCATTATCTCTTATAGTTTCCGAGATATGGACCATCGACATCTTACAATATTGGCTCTGCTTCTAACTTGGGCTAAAGTTGTAAAATGGTCTTATGAATTAGCGATATCGTTCCAATTCACATTCCAAGTAACATTCGGCATGCTAATTACGTTGCCGATTGCCAAATTGCATTATCTCTTATAGTTTACGAGATATGGACCATCGACATCTTACAATATTGGCTCTGCTTCTGACATGGGCTATTGTTGTTAAATTGTCTTATGAATTGGCGATTTCGTTCGAATTCACATTCCAAGTAATATTCCGCATGCTAATTACGTTGCCGATTGCCAAATTGCATTATCTCTTATAGTTTCCGTGATATGGACTATCGACATCTTACAATATTCGCTCTGCTTCTAACTTGGGTCAAAATTGTAAAATGCTCTTATGAATTAGCGATTTCGTTCCAATTCACCTTCCAAATAATATTCGCCATGCTAATTACATTGCCTATTGCCAAATTGCATTATCTCTTATAGTTTCCGAGATATGGACCATCGACATCTTACAATATTCGCTATGACTCTAACTTGGGAAAAAATTGTCAAATGGTCTTATGAATTAGCGATTTCGTTCCAATTCACATACCAAGTAATATTCGGCATGCTAATTACGTTGCCGATTGCCAAATTGCCTTATCTCTTATAGTTTCCGAGATACGGACCATCGACATCTTACAATATTGGCTCTGCTTCTAACTTGGGCCAAAATTGTAAAATGGTCTTATGAAATAGCGATTTTGTTCCAATTCACCTTCCAAGTAATATTCGGCATGCTAATTACATTGCCGATTGCCAAATTGCATTATCTCTTATAGTTTCCGAGATATGGACCATCGACATCTTACAATATTGGCTCTGCTTCTAACTTGGGCCAAAATTGTAAAATGGTCTTATGAAATAGCGATTTCGTTCCAATTCACCTTCCAAGTAATATTAGGCATGCTAATTACATTGCCTATTGCCAAATTGCATTATCTCTTATAGTTTCCGAGATATGGGCTATCGACATCTTACAATATTCGCTATGATTCCAACTTGGGAAAAAATTGTCAAATGGCCTTATGAATTAGCGATTTCGTTCCAATTCACATTCCAAGTAATATTCGGCATGCTAGTTACATTGGCTATTGCCAAATTGCATTATCTCTTATAGTTTCCGAGATATGGACCATCGACATCTTACAATATTGGCTCTGCTTCTAACTTTGGCCAAAATTGTAAAATGGTCTTATAAAATAGCGATTTTGTTCCAATTCACCTTCCAAGTAATATTCGGCATGCTAATTACATTGCCGATTGCCAAATTGCATTATCTCTTATAGTTTCCGAGATATGGACTATCGACATCTTACAATATTCGCTCTGATTCTATCTTGGGAAAAAATTGTCAAATGGTCTTAGGAATTAGCGATTTCGTTCCAATTCACATACCAAGTAATATTCGGCATGCTAATTACGTTGCCGATTGCCAAATTGCCTTATCTCTTATAGTTTCCGAGATATTGGCAATCGAAAATTTACACGTTAGACTCTGTTTCTAACTTGGGTCAAAATTGTAAAATAGTCTTATGGATTAGCAATTTCGTTCCAATTCACATTTCAAGTAATATTTGGCACCATAATTACCTCACCGATTGCCAAATTGCATTATCTCTTATAGTTTCCGAGATATGGACTATCGACATCTTACAATATTGGCTCTGCTTCTAACTTGGGCCAAAATTGTAAAATGGTCTTATAAAATAGCGATTTTGTTCCAATACACATTCCAAGTAATATTTGGCATGCTAATTACATTGCTTATTGCCAAATTGCATTATCTCATATAGTTTCCGAGATATGGACCATCGACATCTTACAATATTGGCTCTGCTTCTGACATGGGCTAAAGTTGTAAAATTGTCTTATGAATTAGCGATTTCGTTCCAATTCACATACCAAGTAATATTCGGCATGCTAATTACGTTGCCGATTGCCAAATTGCCTTATCTCTTATAGTTTCCGAGGTATGGACTATCGACATCTTACAATATTGGCACTGCTTCTAACTTGGGTCAAAATTGTAAAATGGTCTTATGAATTAGCGATTTCTTTCCAATTCACCTTCCAAATAATATTCGCCATGATAATTACATTACCTAATGCCAAATTGCATTATCTCTTATAGTTTCCGGGATATGGACCATCGAAATCTTACAATATTGGCTCTGCTTCTAACTTGGGCTAGAGTTGTAAAATGGTCTTATGAATTAGCGATTTCGTTCCAATACACTTTCCAAGTAATATTCGGCATCCTAATTAGGTTGCCGATTGCCAAATAGCATTATCTCTTATAGTTTCCGAGATATGGACTATCGACATCTTACAATATTGGCTCTGCATCTAACATGGACTAAAGTTGTAAAATGGTCTTATGAATTAGCGATTTCGTTCCAATTCACTTTCCAAGTAATATTCGGCATGCTAATTACGTTGCCGATTGCCAAATTGCATTATCTCTTATAGTTTCCGAGATATGGACTATCGACATCTTTCAATATTCGCTCTGCTTCTAACTTAGGCCAAAATTGTCAAATGGTCTTATGAATTAGCGATTTCGTTCCAATTCACCTTCCAAGTAATATTCGCCATGCTAATTACATTGCCTATAGCCAAATTGCATTATCTCTTATAGTTTCCGAGATATGGGCAATCGAAATTTTACACCTTAGACTCTGTTTCAAACTTGGGTCAAAATTGTAAAATGGTCTTATGAATTAGCGATTTCGTTCCATTTCACATTCCAAGTAATATTCGGCATGCTAATTAGGTTGCCGATTGCCAAATTGCATTATCTCCTATAGTTTGCGAGATATGGGCAATCGAAATTTTACACCTTAGGCTCTGTTTCTAACTTGGGTCAAAATTGTAAAATAGTCTTATGGATTATCAATTTCGTTCCAATTCACCTTCCAAATAATATTCGCCATGCTAATTACATTGCCTATTGCCAAATTGCATTATCTCTTATAGTTTCCGAGATATGGACTATCGACAGCTTACAATATTCGCTCTGATTCTAACTTGGGAAAAAATTGTCAAATGGTCTCATGAATTAGCGATTTCGTTCCAATTCACATTCCAAGTAATATTCGGCATGCTAATTACGTTGCCGATAGCCAAATTGCCTTATCTCTTATAGTTTCCGAGATATGGGCAATCGAAAATTTACACGTTAGACTCTGTTTCTAACTTGGGTCAAAATTGTAAAATTGTCTTATGAATTAGCGATTTCGTTCCAATTCGCATTCCAAGTAATATTCGGCATGCTAATTACGTTGCCGTTTGCCAAATTGCATTATCTCTTATAGTTTCCGAGATATGGACCATCGACTTCTTACAATATTGGCTCTGCTTCTAACTTGAGCTAAAGTTGTAAAATTGTCTTATGAATTAGCGATTTCGTTCCAATTCACATTCCAAGTAATATTCGGCATTCTAATTACGTTGCCGATTGCCAAATTGCATTATCTCTTATAGTTTCCGAGATATGGACCATCGACATCTTACAATATTGGCTCTGCTTCTAACTTGGGCTAGAGTTGTAAAATTGTCTTATGAATTAGCGATTTCGTTCCAATTCACATTCCAAGTAATATTCGGCATGCTAATTACGTTGCCGTTTGCCAAATTGCATTATCTCTTATAGTTTCCGATATATGGACTATCGACATCTTACAATATTCGCTCTGCTTCTAACTTAGGTCAAAATTGTCAAATGGTTTTATGAATTAGCGATTTCGTTCCAATTCACCTTCCAAGTAATATTTGCCATGCTAATTATGTTGCCGATTGCCAAATTCCATTATCTCTTATAGTTTCCGAGATATGGACCATCGACATCTTACAATATTGGCTCTGCTTCTAACTTGGGCTAAAATTGTAAAATGGTCTTATGAATTAGCGATATCGTTCCAATTCACATTCCAAGTAATATTCGGCATGCTAATTACGTTGCCGATTGCCAAATAGCTTTATCTCTTATAGTTTACGAGATATGGACTATCGACATCTTTCAATATTCGCTCTGGTTCTAACTTAGGCCAAAATTGTCAAATGGTCTTATGAATTAGCGATTTCGTTCTAATTCACCTTCCAAGTAATATTCGCCATGCTAATTACATTGCCTATAGTCAAATTGCATTATCTCTTATAGTTTCCGATATATGGACCAACGACATCTTACAATATTGGCTCTACTTCTGACATGGGCTAAAGTTGTAAAATTGTCTTATGAATTTGCGATTTTGTTCCAATTCACTTTCCAAGGAATATTCGCCATGCTAATTACATTGCCTATTGCCAAATTGTATTATCTTTTATAATTTCCGAGATATGGGCCATCGACATCTTACAATATTGGCTCTGCTTCTGACATGGGCTAAAGTTGTAAAATTGTCTTATGAATTAGCGATTTCGTTCGAATTCACATTCCAAGTAATATTCCGCATGCTAATTACGTTGCCGATTGCCAAATTGCATTATCTCTTATAGTTTCCGAGATATGGACTATCGACATCTTACAATATTGGCTCTGCTTCTAACTTGGGCCAAAATTGTCAAATGGTCTTATGAATTAGCGATTTCGTTCCAATTCACCTTCCAAGTAATATTCGCCATGCTATTTACATTGCCTATTGCCAAATTGCATTATCTCTTATAGTTTCCGAGATATGGACCATCGACATCTTACAATATTGGCTCTGCTTCTAACTTGGGCCAAAATTGTCAAATGGTCTTATGAATTAGCGATTTCGTTCCAATTCACCTTCCAAGTAATGTTCGCCATGCTATTTACATTGCCTATAGCCAAATTGCATTATCTCTTACAGTTTCCAATATATGGGCAATCGAAATTTTACACCTTAGACTCTGTTTCAAACTTGGGTCAAAATTGTAAAATGGTCTTATGAATTAGCGATTTCGTTCCATTTCACATTCCAAGTAATATTCGGCATGCTAATTACTTTGCCGTTTGCCAAATTGCATTATCTCTTATAGTTTCCGAGATATGGACTATCGACATCTTACAATATTCGCTCTGCTTCTAACTTAGGTCAAAATTGTCAAATGGTCTTATGAATTAGCGATTTCGTTCCAATTCACCTTCCAAGTAATATTTGCCATACTAATTATGTTGCCGATTGCCAAATTCCATTATCTCTTATAGTTTCCGAGAGATGGACCATCGACATCTTACAATATTGGCTCTGCTTCTAACTTGGGCTAAAGTTGTAAAATGGTCTTATGAATTAGCGATATCGTTCCAATTCACATTCCAAGTAATATTCGGCATGCTAATTACGTTGCCGATTGCCAAATTGCATTATCTCTTATAGTTTACGAGATATGGACCATCGACATCTTACAATATTGGCTCTGCTTCTGACATGGGCTAAAGTTGTTAAATTGTCTTATGAATTAGCGATTTCGTTCGAATTCACATTCCAAGTAATATTCCGCATTCTAATTACGTTGCCGATTGCCAAAGTGCATTATCTCTTATAGTTTCCGTGATATGGACTATCGACATCTTACAATATTCGCTCTGCTTCTAACTTGGGTCAAAATTGTAAAATGGTCTTATGAATTAGCGATTTCGTTCCAATTCACCTTCCAAATAATATTCGCCATGCTAATTACATTGCCTATTGCCAAATTGCATTATCTCTTATAGTTTCCGAGATATGGACCATCGACATCTTACAATATTAGCTCTGCTTCTAACTTGGGCCAAAATTGTAAAATGGTCTTATGAATTAGGGATTTCGTTCCAATACACATTCCAAGTAATATTTGGCATGCTAATTACATTGCTTATTGCCAAATTGCATTATCTCATATAGTTTCCGAGATATGGACCATCGACATCTTACAATATTGGCTCTGTTTCTGACATGGGCTAAAGTTGTAAAATTGTCTTATGAATTAGCGATTTCGTTCCAATTCACATTCCAAGTACTATTCGGCATGCTAATTACGTTGCCGATAGCCAAATTGCCTTATCTCTTATAGTTTCCGAGATATGGGCAATCGAAAATTTACACGTTAGACTCTGTTTCTAACTTGGGTCAAAATTGTGAAATAGTCTTATGGATTAGCAATTTCGCTCCAATTCACATTCCAAGTAATATTCGACATGCTAATTACGTTGCCGATTGCCAAATTGCATTATCTCTTATAGTTTCCGAGATAGGGACTATCGACATCTTACAATATTGGCACTGCTTCTAACTTGGGTCAAAATTGTAAAATGGTCTTATGAATTAGCGATTTCGTTCCAATTCACCTTCCAAATAATATTCGCCATGCTAATTACATTGCCTAATGCCAAATTGCATTATCTCTTATAGTTTCCGAGATATGGACCATCGACATCTTACAATATTGGCTCTGCTTCTAACTTGGGCTAGAGTTTTAAAATGGTCTTATGAATTAGCGATTTCGTTCCAATACACATTCCAAGTAATATTCGGCATGCTAGTTACATTGCCTATTGCCAAATTGCATTATCTCTTATAGTTTCCGAGATAGGGACTATCGACATCTTACAATATTGGCACTGCTTCTAACTTGGGTCAAAATTGTAAAATGGTCTTATGAATTAGCGATTTCGTTCCAATTCACCTTCCAAATAATATTCGCCATGCTAATTACATTGCCTAATGCCAAATTGCATTATCTCTTATAGTTTCCGAGATATGGACCATCGACATCTTACAATATTGGCTCTGCTTCTAACTTGGGCTAGAGTTTTAAAATGGTCTTATGAATTAGCGATTTCGTTCCAATTCACCTTCCAAATAATATTCGCCATGCTAATTACATTGCCTATTGCCAAATTGCATTATCTCTTATAGTTTCCGAGATATGGACCATCGACATCTTACAATATTGGCTCTGCTTCTAACTTGGGCCAAAATTGTAAAATGGTCTTATGAAATAGCGATTTCGTTCCAATTCACCTTCCAAGTAATATTCGGCATGCTAATTACATTGCCTATTGCCAAATTGCATTATCTCTTATAGTTTCCGAGATATGGACCATCGACATCTTACAATATTGGCTCTGCTTCTAACTTGGGCCAAAATTGTAAAATGGTCTTATGAAAGAGCGATTTCGTTCCAATTCACCTTCCAAGTAATATTCGGCATGCTAATTACATTGCCTATTGCCAAATTGCTTTATCTCTTATAGTTTCCGAGATATGGACTATCGACATCTTACAATATTCGCTATGACTCTAACTTGGGAAAAAACTGTCAAATGGTCTTATGAATTAGCGATTTCGTTCCAATTCACATACCAAGTAATATTCGGCATGCTAATTACGTTGCCGATTGCCAAATTGCCTTATCTCTTATAGTTTCCGAGATACGGACCATCGACATCTTACAATATTGGCTCTGCTTCTAACTTGGGCCAAAATTGTAAAATGGTCTTGTGAAATAGCGATTTTGTTCCAATTCACCTTCCAAGTAATATTCGGCATGCTAATTACATTGCCGATTGCCAAATTGCATTATCTCTTATAGTTTCCGAGATATGGACCATCGACATCTTACAATATTGGTTCTGCTTCTAACTTGGGCCAAAATTGTAAAATGGTCTTATGAAATAGCGATTTCGTTCCAATTCACCTTCCAAGTAATATTCGGCATGCTAATTACATTGCCTATTGCCAAATTGCATTATCTCTTATATTTTCCGAGATATGGACTATCGACATCTTACAATATTCGCTATGATTCTAACTTGGGCCAAAATTGTCAAATGGTCTTATGAATTAGCGATTTCGTTCCAATTCACCTTCCAAGTAATGTTCGCCATGCTATTTACATTGCCTATAGCCAAATTGCATTATCTCTTACAGTTTCCAATATATGGGCAATCGAAATTTTACACCTTAGACTCTGTTTCAAACTTGGGTCAAAATTGTCAAATGGTCTTATGAATTAGCGATTTCGTTTCAATTCACCTTCCAAGTAATGTTCGCCATGCTATTTACATTGCCTATAGCCAAATTGCATTATCTCTTACAGTTTCCAATATATGGGCAATCGAAATTTTACACCTTAGACTCTGTTTCAAACTTGGGTCAAAATTGTAAAATGGTCTTATGAATTAGCGATTTCGTTCCATTTCACATTCCAAGTAATATTCGGCATGCTAATTACTTTGCCGTTTGCCAAATTGCATTATCTCTTATAGTTTCCGAGATATGGACTATCGAAATCTTACAATATTCGCTCTGCTTCTTAGGTCAAAATTGTCAAATGGTCTTATGAATTAGCGATTTCGTTCCAATTCACCTTCCAAGTAATATTTGCCATACTAATTATGTTGCCGATTGCCAAATTCCATTATCTCTTATAGTTTCCGAGAGATGGACCATCGACATCTTACAATATTTTCTCTGCTTCTAACTTGGGCTAAAGTTGTAAAATGGTCTTATGAATTAGCGATATCGTTCCAATTCACATTCCAAGTAATATTCGGCATGCTAATTACGTTGCCGATTGCCAAATTGCATTATCTCTTATAGTTTACGAGATATGGACCATCGACATCTTACAATATTGGCTCTGCTTCTGACATGGGCTAAAGTTGTTAAATTGTCTTATGAATTAGCGATTTCGTTCCAATTCACATTCCAAGTAATATTCGGCATGCTAGTTACATTGGCTATTGCCAAATTGCATTATCTCTTATAGTTTCCGAGATATGGACCATCGACATCTTACAATATTGGCTCTGCTTCTAACTTGGGCCAAAATTGTAAAATGGTCTTATAAAATAGCGATTTTGTTCCAATTCACCTTCCAAGTAATATTCGGCATGCTAATTACATTGCCGATTGCCAAATTGCATTATCTCTTATAGTTTCCGAGATATGGACTATCGACATCTTACAATATTCGCTCTGATTCTATCTTGGGAAAAAATTGTCAAATGGTCTTAGGAATTAGCGATTTCGTTCCAATTCACATACCAAGTAATATTCGGCATGCTAATTACGTTGCCGATTGCCAAATTGCCTTATCTCTTATAGTTTCCGAGATATTGGCAATCGAAAATTTACACGTTAGACTCTGTTTCTAACTTGGGTCAAAATTGTAAAATAGTCTTATGGATTAGCAATTTCGTTCCAATTCACATTTCAAGTAATATTTGGCACCATAATTACCTCACCGATTGCCAAATTGCATTATCTCTTATAGTTTCCGAGATATGGACTATCGACATCTTACAATATTGGCTCTGCTTCTAACTTGGGCCAAAATTGTAAAATGGTCTTATAAAATAGCGATTTTGTTCCAATACACATTCCAAGTAATATTTGGCATGCTAATTACATTGCTTATTGCCAAATTGCATTATCTCATATAGTTTCCGAGATATGGACCATCGACATCTTACAATATTGGCTCTGCTTCTGACATGGGCTAAAGTTGTAAAATTGTCTTATGAATTAGCGATTTCGTTCCAATTCACATACCAAGTAATATTCGGCATGCTAATTACGTTGCCGATTGCCAAATTGCCTTATCTCTTATAGTTTCCGAGGTATGGACTATCGACATCTTACAATATTGGCACTGCTTCTAACTTGGGTCAAAATTGTAAAATGGTCTTATGAATTAGCGATTTCTTTCCAATTCACCTTCCAAATAATATTCGCCATGATAATTACATTACCTAATGCCAAATTGCATTATCTCTTATAGTTTCCGGGATATGGACCATCGAAATCTTACAATATTGGCTCTGCTTCTAACTTGGGCTAGAGTTGTAAAATGGTCTTATGAATTAGCGATTTCGTTCCAATACACTTTCCAAGTAATATTCGGCATCCTAATTAGGTTGCCGATTGCCAAATAGCATTATCTCTTATAGTTTCCGAGATATGGACTATCGACATCTTACAATATTGGCTCTGCATCTAACATGGACTAAAGTTGTAAAATGGTCTTATGAATTAGCGATTTCGTTCCAATTCACTTTCCAAGTAATATTCGGCATGCTAATTACGTTGCCGATTGCCAAATTGCATTATCTCTTATAGTTTCCGAGATATGGACTATCGACATCTTTCAATATTCGCTCTGCTTCTAACTTAGGCCAAAATTGTCAAATGGTCTTATGAATAAGCGATTTCGTTCCAATTCACCTTCCAAGTAATATTCGCCATGCTAATTACATTGCCTATAGCCAAATTGCATTATCTCTTATAGTTTCCGAGATATGGGCAATCGAAATTTTACACTTTAGACTCTGTTTCAAACTTGGGTCAAAATTGTAAAATGGTCTTATGAATTAGCAATTTCGTTCCATTTCACATTCCAAGTAATATTCGGCATGCTAATTAGGTTGCCGATTGCCAAATTGCATTATCTCCTATAGTTTGCGAGATATGGGCAATCGAAATTTTACACCTTAGGCTCTGTTTCTAACTTGGGTCAAAATTGTAAAATAGTCTTATGGATTATCAATTTCGTTCCAATTCACCTTCCAAATAATATTCGCCATGCTAATTACATTGCCTATTGCCAAATTGCATTATCTCTTATAGTTTCCGAGATATGGACTATCGACAGCTTACAATATTCGCTCTGATTCTAACTTGGGAAAAAATTGTCAAATGGTCTCATGAATTAGCGATTTCGTTCCAATTCACATTTCAAGTAATATTCGGCATGCTAATTACGTTGCCGATAGCCAAATTGCCTTATCTCTTATAGTTTCCGAGATATGGGCAATCGAAAATTTACACGTTAGACTCTGTTTCTAACTTGGGTCAAAATTGTAAAATTGTCTTATGAATTAGCGATTTCGTTCCAATTCGCATTCCAAGTAATATTCGGCATGCTAATTACGTTGCCGTTTGCCAAATTGCATTATCTCTTATAGTTTCCGAGATATGGACCATCGACTTCTTACAATATTGGCTCTGCTTCTAACTTGAGCTAAAGTTGTAAAATTGTCTTATGAATTAGCGATTTCGTTCCAATTCACATTCCAAGTAATATTCGGCATTCTAATTACGTTGCCGATTGCCAAATTGCATTATCTCTTATAGTTTCCGAGATATGGACCATCGACATCTTACAATATTGGCTCTGCTTCTAACTTGGGCTAGAGTTGTAAAATTGTCTTATGAATTAGCGATTTCGTTCCAATTCACATTCCAAGTAATATTCGGCATGCTAATTACATTGCCGGTTGCCAAATTGCATTATCTCTTATAGTTTCCGAGATATGGACTATCGACATCTTACAATATTCGCTCTGCTTCTAACTTAGGTCAAAATTGTCAAATGGTCTTATGAATTAGCGATTTCGTTCCAATTCACCTTCCAAGTAATATTTGCCATGCTAATTATGTTGCCGATTGCCAAATTCCATTATCTCTTATAGTTTCCGAGATATGGACCATCGACATCTTACAATATTGGCTCTGCTTCTAACTTGGGCTAAAATTGTAAAATGGTCTTATGAATTAGCGATATCGTTCCAATTCACATTCCAAGTAATATTCGGCATGCTAATTACATTGCCTAATGCCAAATTGCATTATCTCTTATAGTTTCCGAGATATGGACCATCGACATCTTACAATATTGGCTCTGCTTCTAACTTGGGCTAGAGTTTTAAAATGGTCTTATGAATTAGCGATTTCGTTCCAATTCACCTTCCAAATAATATTCGCCATGCTAATTACATTGCCTATTGCCAAATTGCATTATCTCTTATAGTTTCCGAGATATGGACCATCGACATCTTACAATATTGGCTCTGCTTCTAACTTGGGCCAAAATTGTAAAATGGTCTTATGAAATAGCGATTTCGTTCCAATTCACCTTCCAAGTAATATTCGGCATGCTAATTACATTGCCTATTGCCAAATTGCATTATCTCTTATAGTTTCCGAGATATGGACCATCGACATCTTACAATATTGGCTCTGCTTCTAACTTGGGCCAAAATTGTAAAATGGTCTTATGAAAGAGCGATTTCGTTCCAATTCACCTTCCAAGTAATATTCGGCATGCTAATTACATTGCCTATTGCCAAATTGCTTTATCTCTTATAGTTTCCGAGATATGGACTATCGACATCTTACAATATTCGCTATGACTCTAACTTGGGAAAAAACTGTCAAATGGTCTTATGAATTAGCGATTTCGTTCCAATTCACATACCAAGTAATATTCGGCATGCTAATTACGTTGCCGATTGCCAAATTGCCTTATCTCTTATAGTTTCCGAGATACGGACCATCGACATCTTACAATATTGGCTCTGCTTCTAACTTGGGCCAAAATTGTAAAATGGTCTTGTGAAATAGCGATTTTGTTCCAATTCACCTTCCAAGTAATATTCGGCATGCTAATTACATTGCCGATTGCCAAATTGCATTATCTCTTATAGTTTCCGAGATATGGACCATCGACATCTTACAATATTGGTTCTGCTTCTAACTTGGGCCAAAATTGTAAAATGGTCTTATGAAATAGCGATTTCGTTCCAATTCACCTTCCAAGTAATATTCGGCATGCTAATTACATTGCCTATTGCCAAATTGCATTATCTCTTATATTTTCCGAGATATGGACTATCGACATCTTACAATATTCGCTATGATTCTAACTTGGGCCAAAATTGTCAAATGGTCTTATGAATTAGCGATTTCGTTCCAATTCACCTTCCAAGTAATGTTCGCCATGCTATTTACATTGCCTATAGCCAAATTGCATTATCTCTTACAGTTTCCAATATATGGGCAATCGAAATTTTACACCTTAGACTCTGTTTCAAACTTGGGTCAAAATTGTCAAATGGTCTTATGAATTAGCGATTTCGTTTCAATTCACCTTCCAAGTAATGTTCGCCATGCTATTTACATTGCCTATAGCCAAATTGCATTATCTCTTACAGTTTCCAATATATGGGCAATCGAAATTTTACACCTTAGACTCTGTTTCAAACTTGGGTCAAAATTGTAAAATGGTCTTATGAATTAGCGATTTCGTTCCATTTCACATTCCAAGTAATATTCGGCATGCTAATTACTTTGCCGTTTGCCAAATTGCATTATCTCTTATAGTTTCCGAGATATGGACTATCGAAATCTTACAATATTCGCTCTGCTTCTTAGGTCAAAATTGTCAAATGGTCTTATGAATTAGCGATTTCGTTCCAATTCACCTTCCAAGTAATATTTGCCATACTAATTATGTTGCCGATTGCCAAATTCCATTATCTCTTATAGTTTCCGAGAGATGGACCATCGACATCTTACAATATTTTCTCTGCTTCTAACTTGGGCTAAAGTTGTAAAATGGTCTTATGAATTAGCGATATCGTTCCAATTCACATTCCAAGTAATATTCGGCATGCTAATTACGTTGCCGATTGCCAAATTGCATTATCTCTTATAGTTTACGAGATATGGACCATCGACATCTTACAATATTGGCTCTGCTTCTGACATGGGCTAAAGTTGTTAAATTGTCTTATGAATTAGCGATTTCGTTCCAATTCACATTCCAAGTAATATTCGGCATGCTAGTTACATTGGCTATTGCCAAATTGCATTATCTCTTATAGTTTCCGAGATATGGACCATCGACATCTTACAATATTGGCTCTGCTTCTAACTTGGGCCAAAATTGTAAAATGGTCTTATAAAATAGCGATTTTGTTCCAATTCACCTTCCAAGTAATATTCGGCATGCTAATTACATTGCCGATTGCCAAATTGCATTATCTCTTATAGTTTCCGAGATATGGACTATCGACATCTTACAATATTCGCTCTGATTCTATCTTGGGAAAAAATTGTCAAATGGTCTTAGGAATTAGCGATTTCGTTCCAATTCACATACCAAGTAATATTCGGCATGCTAATTACGTTGCCGATTGCCAAATTGCCTTATCTCTTATAGTTTCCGAGATATTGGCAATCGAAAATTTACACGTTAGACTCTGTTTCTAACTTGGGTCAAAATTGTAAAATAGTCTTATGGATTAGCAATTTCGTTCCAATTCACATTTCAAGTAATATTTGGCACCATAATTACCTCACCGATTGCCAAATTGCATTATCTCTTATAGTTTCCGAGATATGGACTATCGACATCTTACAATATTGGCTCTGCTTCTAACTTGGGCCAAAATTGTAAAATGGTCTTATAAAATAGCGATTTTGTTCCAATACACATTCCAAGTAATATTTGGCATGCTAATTACATTGCTTATTGCCAAATTGCATTATCTCATATAGTTTCCGAGATATGGACCATCGACATCTTACAATATTGGCTCTGCTTCTGACATGGGCTAAAGTTGTAAAATTGTCTTATGAATTAGCGATTTCGTTCCAATTCACATACCAAGTAATATTCGGCATGCTAATTACGTTGCCGATTGCCAAATTGCCTTATCTCTTATAGTTTCCGAGGTATGGACTATCGACATCTTACAATATTGGCACTGCTTCTAACTTGGGTCAAAATTGTAAAATGGTCTTATGAATTAGCGATTTCTTTCCAATTCACCTTCCAAATAATATTCGCCATGATAATTACATTACCTAATGCCAAATTGCATTATCTCTTATAGTTTCCGGGATATGGACCATCGAAATCTTACAATATTGGCTCTGCTTCTAACTTGGGCTAGAGTTGTAAAATGGTCTTATGAATTAGCGATTTCGTTCCAATACACTTTCCAAGTAATATTCGGCATCCTAATTAGGTTGCCGATTGCCAAATAGCATTATCTCTTATAGTTTCCGAGATATGGACTATCGACATCTTACAATATTGGCTCTGCATCTAACATGGACTAAAGTTGTAAAATGGTCTTATGAATTAGCGATTTCGTTCCAATTCACTTTCCAAGTAATATTCGGCATGCTAATTACGTTGCCGATTGCCAAATTGCATTATCTCTTATAGTTTCCGAGATATGGACTATCGACATCTTTCAATATTCGCTCTGCTTCTAACTTAGGCCAAAATTGTCAAATGGTCTTATGAATAAGCGATTTCGTTCCAATTCACCTTCCAAGTAATATTCGCCATGCTAATTACATTGCCTATAGCCAAATTGCATTATCTCTTATAGTTTCCGAGATATGGGCAATCGAAATTTTACACCTTAGACTCTGTTTCAAACTTGGGTCAAAATTGTAAAATGGTCTTATGAATTAGCGATTTCGTTCCATTTCACATTCCAAGTAATATTCGGCATGCTAATTAGGTTGCCGATTGCCAAATTGCATTATCTCCTATAGTTTGCGAGATATGGGCAATCGAAATTTTACACCTTAGGCTCTGTTTCTAACTTGGGTCAAAATTGTAAAATAGTCTTATGGATTATCAATTTCGTTCCAATTCACCTTCCAAATAATATTCGCCATGCTAATTACATTGCCTATTGCCAAATTGCATTATCTCTTATAGTTTCCGAGATATGGACTATCGACAGCTTACAATATTCGCTCTGATTCTAACTTGGGAAAAAATTGTCAAATGGTCTCATGAATTAGCGATTTCGTTCCAATTCACATTTCAAGTAATATTCGGCATGCTAATTACGTTGCCGATAGCCAAATTGCCTTATCTCTTATAGTTTCCGAGATATGGGCAATCGAAAATTTACACGTTAGACTCTGTTTCTAACTTGGGTCAAAATTGTAAAATTGTCTTATGAATTAGCGATTTCGTTCCAATTCGCATTCCAAGTAATATTCGGCATGCTAATTACGTTGCCGTTTGCCAAATTGCATTATCTCTTATAGTTTCCGAGATATGGACCATCGACTTCTTACAATATTGGCTCTGCTTCTAACTTGAGCTAAAGTTGTAAAATTGTCTTATGAATTAGCGATTTCGTTCCAATTCACATTCCAAGTAATATTCGGCATTCTAATTACGTTGCCGATTGCCAAATTGCATTATCTCTTATAGTTTCCGAGATATGGACCATCGACATCTTACAATATTGGCTCTGCTTCTAACTTGGGCTAGAGTTGTAAAATTGTCTTATGAATTAGCGATTTCGTTCCAATTCACATTCCAAGTAATATTCGGCATGCTAATTACGTTGCCGTTTGCCAAATTGCATTATCTCTTATAGTTTCCGAGATATGGACTATCGACATCTTACAATATTCGCTCTGCTTCTAACTTAGGTCAAAATTGTCAAATGGTCTTATGAATTAGCGATTTCGTTCCAATTCACCTTCCAAGTAATATTTGCCATGCTAATTATGTTGCCGATTGCCAAATTCCATTATCTCTTATAGTTTCCGAGATATGGACCATCGACATCTTACAATATTGGCTCTGCTTCTAACTTGGGCTAAAATTGTAAAATGGTCTTATGAATTAGCGATATCGTTCCAATTCACATTCCAAGTAATATTCGGCATGCTAATTACGTTGCCGATTGCCAAATAGCATTATCTCTTATAGTTTACGAGATATGGACTATCGACATCTTTCAATATTCGCTCTGGTTCTAACTTAGGCCAAAATTGTCAAATGGTCTTATGAATTAGCGATTTCGTTCTAATTCACCTTCCAAGTAATATTCGCCATGCTAATTACATTGCCTATAGTCAAATTGCATTATCTCTTATAGTTTCCGATATATGGACCAACGACATCTTACAATATTGGCTCTACTTCTGACATGGGCTAAAGTTGTAAAATTGTCTTATGAATTTGCGATTTTGTTCCAATTCACTTTCCAAGTAATATTCGCCATGCTAATTACATTGCCTATTGCCAAGTTGTATTATCTTTTATAATTTCCGAGATATGGGCCATCGACATCTTACAATATTGGCTCTGCTTCTGACATGGGCTAAAGTTGTAAAATTGTCTTATGAATTAGCGATTTCGTTCGAATTCACATTCCAAGTAATATTCCGCATGCTAATTACGTTGCCGATTGCCAAATTGCATTATCTCTTATAGTTTCCGAGATATGGACTATCGACATCTTACAATATTGGCTCTGCTTCTAACTTGGGCCAAAATTGTCAAATGGTCTTATGAATTAGCGATTTCGTTCCAATTCACCTTCCAAGTAATATTCGCCATGCTATTTACATTGCCTATTGCCAAATTGCATTATCTCTTATAGTTTCCGAGATATGGACCATCGACATCTTACAATATTGGCTCTGCTTCTAACTTGGGCCAAAATTGTCAAATGGTCTTATGAATTAGCGATTTCGTTCCAATTCACCTTCCAAGTAATGTTCGCCATGCTATTTACATTGCCTATAGCCAAATTGCATTATCTCTTACAGTTTCCAATATATGGGCAATCGAAATTTTACACCTTAGACTCTGTTTCAAACTTGGGTCAAAATTGTAAAATGGTCTTATGAATTAGCGATTTCGTTCCATTTCACATTCCAAGTAATATTCGGCATGCTAATTACTTTGCCGTTTGCCAAATTGCATTATCTCTTATAGTTTCCGAGATATGGACTATCGACATCTTACAATATTCGCTCTGCTTCTAACTTAGGTCAAAATTGTCAAATGGTCTTATGAATTAGCGATTTCGTTCCAATTCACCTTCCAAGTAATATTTGCCATACTAATTATGTTGCCGATTGCCAAATTCCATTATCTCTTATAGTTTCCGAGAGATGGACCATCGACATCTTACAATATTGGCTCTGCTTCTAACTTGGGCTAAAGTTGTAAAATGGTCTTATGAATTAGCGATATCGTTCCAATTCACATTCCAAGTAATATTCGGCATGCTAATTACGTTGCCGATTGCCAAATTGCATTATCTCTTATAGTTTACGAGATATGGACCATCGACATCTTACAATATTGGCTCTGCTTCTGACATGGGCTAAAGTTGTTAAATTGTCTTATGAATTAGCGATTTCGTTCGAATTCACATTCCAAGTAATATTCCGCATTCTAATTACGTTGCCGATTGCCAAAGTGCATTATCTCTTATAGTTTCCGTGATATGGACTATCGACATCTTACAATATTCGCTCTGCTTCTAACTTGGGTCAAAATTGTAAAATGGTCTTATGAATTAGCGATTTCGTTCCAATTCACCTTCCAAATAATATTCGCCATGCTAATTACATTGCCTATTGCCAAATTGCATTATCTCTTATAGTTTCCGAGATATGGACCATCGACATCTTACAATATTAGCTCTGCTTCTAACTTGGGCCAAAATTGTAAAATGGTCTTATGAATTAGGGATTTCGTTCCAATACACATTCCAAGTAATATTTGGCATGCTAATTACATTGCTTATTGCCAAATTGCAATATCTCATATAGTTTCCGAGATATGGACCATCGACATCTTACAATATTGGCTCTGTTTCTGACATGGGCTAAAGTTGTAAAATTGTCTTATGAATTAGCGATTTCGTTCCAATTCACATTCCAAGTACTATTCGGCATGCTAATTACGTTGCCGATAGCCAAATTGCCTTATCTCTTGTAGTTTCCGAGATATGGGCAATCGAAAATTTACACGTTAGACTCTGTTTCTAACTTGGGTCAAAATTGTGAAATAGTCTTATGGATTAGCAATTTCGCTCCAATTCACATTCCAAGTAATATTCGACATGCTAATTACGTTGCCGATTGCCAAATTGCATTATCTCTTATAGTTTCCGAGATAGGGACTATCGACATCTTACAATATTGGCACTGCTTCTAACTTGGGTCAAAATTGTAAAATGGTCTTATGAATTAGCGATTTCGTTCCAATTCACCTTCCAAATAATATTCGCCATGCTAATTACATTGCCTAATGCCAAATTGCATTATCTCTTATAGTTTCCGAGATATGGACCATCGACATCTTACAATATTGGCTCTGCTTCTAACTTGGGCTAGAGTTTTAAAATGGTCTTATGAATTAGCGATTTCGTTCCAATTCACATTCCAAGTAATATTCGGCATGCTAGTTACATTGCCTATTGCCAAATTGCATTATCTCTTATAGTTTCCGAGATAGGGACTATCGACATCTTACAATATTGGCACTGCTTCTAACTTGGGTCAAAATTGTAAAATGGTCTTATGAATTAGCGATTTCGTTCCAATTCACCTTCCAAATAATATTCGCCATGCTAATTACATTGCCTAATGCCAAATTGCATTATCTCTTATAGTTTCCGAGATATGGACCATCGACATCTTACAATATTGGCTCTGCTTCTAACTTGGGCTAGAGTTTTAAAATGGTCTTATGAATTAGCGATTTCGTTCCAATTCACCTTCCAAATAATATTCGCCATGCTAATTACATTGCCTATTGCCAAATTGCATTATCTCTTATAGTTTCCGAGATATGGACCATCGACATCTTACAATATTGGCTCTGCTTCTAACTTGGGCCAAAATTGTAAAATGGTCTTATGAAATAGCGATTTCGTTCCAATTCACCTTCCAAGTAATATTCGGCATGCTAATTACATTGCCTATTGCCAAATTGCATTATCTCTTATAGTTTCCGAGATATGGACCATCGACATCTTACAATATTGGCTCTGCTTCTAACTTGGGCCAAAATTGTAAAATGGTCTTATGAAAGAGCGATTTCGTTCCAATTCACCTTCCAAGTAATATTCGGCATGCTAATTACATTACCTATTGCCAAATTGCTTTATCTCTTATAGTTTCCGAGATATGGACTATCGACATCTTACAATATTCGCTATGACTCTAACTTGGGAAAAAACTGTCAAATGGTCTTATGAATTAGCGATTTCGTTCCAATTCACATACCAAGTAATATTCGGCATGCTAATTACGTTGCCGATTGCCAAATTGCCTTATCTCTTATAGTTTCCGAGATACGGACCATCGACATCTTACAATATTGGCTCTGCTTCTAACTTGGGCCAAAATTGTAAATTGGTCTTGTGAAATAGCGATTTTGTTCCAATTCACCTTCCAAGTAATATTCGGCATGCTAATTACATTGCCGATTGCCAAATTGCATTATCTCTTATAGTTTCCGAGATATGGACCATCGACATCTTACAATATTGGTTCTGCTTCTAACTAGGGGCCAAAATTGTAAAATGGTCTTATGAAATAGCGATTTCGTTCCAATTCACCTTCCAAGTAATATTCGGCATGCTAATTACATTGCCTATTGCCAAATTGCATTATCTCTTATAGTTTCCGAGATATGGACTATCGACATCTTACAATATTCGCTATGATTCTAACTTGGGCCAAAATTGTCAAATGGTCTTATGAATTAGCGATTTCGTTCCAATTCACCTTCCAAGTAATGTTCGCCATGCTATTTACATTGCCTATAGCCAAATTGCATTATCTCTTACAGTTTCCAATATATGGGCAATCGAAATTTTACACCTTAGACTCTGTTTCAAACTTGGGTCAAAATTGTCAAATGGTCTTATGAATTAGCGATTTCGTTTCAATTCACCTTCCAAGTAATGTTCGCCATGCTATTTACATTGCCTATAGCCAAATTGCATTATCTCTTACAGTTTCCAATATATGGGCAATCGAAATTTTACACCTTAGACTCTGTTTCAAACTTGGGTCAAAATTGTAAAATGGTCTTATGAATTAGCGATTTCGTTCCATTTCACATTCCAAGTAATATTCGGCATGCTAATTACTTTGCCGTTTGCCAAATTGCATTATCTCTTATAGTTTCCGAGATATGGACTATCGAAATCTTACAATATTCGCTCTGCTTCTTAGGTCAAAATTGTCAAATGGTCTTATGAATTAGCGATTTCGTTCCAATTCACCTTCCAAGTAATATTTGCCATACTAATTATGTTGCCGATTGCCAAATTCCATTATCTCTTATAGTTTCCGAGAGATGGACCATCGACATCTTACAATATTTTCTCTGCTTCTAACTTGGGCTAAAGTTGTAAAATGGTCTTATGAATTAGCGATATCGTTCCAATTCACATTCCAAGTAATATTCGGCATGCTAATTACGTTGCCGATTGCCAAATTGCATTATCTCTTATAGTTTACGAGATATGGACCATCGACATCTTACAATATTGGCTCTGCTTCTGACATGGGCTAAAGTTGTTAAATTGTCTTATGAATTAGCGATTTCGTTCGAATTCACATTCCAAGTAATATTCCGCATTCTAATTACGTTGCCGATTGCCAAAGTGCATTATCTCTTATAGTTTCCGTGATATGGACTATCGACATCTTACAATATTCGCTCTGCTTCTAACTTGGGCCAAAATTGTCAAATGGTCTTATGAATTAGCGATTTCGTTCCAATTCACCTTCCAAGTAATATTCGCCATGCTAATTACATTGCCTATAGCCAAATTGCATTATCTCTTATAGTTTCCGATATATGGGCAATCGAAATTTTTCACCTTAGACTCTGTTTCAAACTTGGGTCAAAATTGTAAAATGGTCCTATGAATTAGCGATTTCGTTCCATTTCACATTCCAAGTAATATTCGGTATGCTAATTAGGTTGCCGATTGCCAAATTGCATTATCTCTTATAGTTTCCGAGATATGGGCAATCGAAATTTTACACCTTAGACTCTGTTTCAAACTTGGGTTAAAACTGTAAAATGGTCTTATGTATTAGCGATTTCGTTCCATTTCACATTCCAAGTAATATTCGGTATGCTAATTAGGTTGCCGATTGCCAAATTGCATTATCTCTTATAGTTTCCGAGATATGGACTATCGACATCTTACAATATTCGCTCTGCTTCTAACTTGGGTCAAAATTGTAAAATGGTCTTATCAATAAGCGATTTCGTTCCAATTCACCTTCCAAATAATATTCGCCATACTAATTACATTGGCTATTGCCAAATTGCATTATCTCTTATAGTTTCCGAGATATGGACCATCGACATCTTACAATATTGGCTCTGCTTCTAACTTGGGCCAAAATTGTAAAATGGTCTTATGAAATAGCGATTTTGTTCCAATTCACCTTCCAAGTAATATTCGGCATGCTAATTACATTGCTGATTGCCAAATTGCATTATCTCTTATAGTTTCCGAGATATGGACTATAGACATCTTACAATATTCGCTCTGATTCTATCTTGGGAAAAAATTGTCAAATGGTCTTATGAATTAGCGATTTCGTTCCAATTCACATACCAAGTAATATTCGGCATGCTAATTACGTTGCCGATTGCCAAATTGCCTTATCTCTTATAGTTTCCGAGATATGGGCAATCGAAATTTTACACCTTAGGCTCTGTTTCTAACTTGGGTCAAAATTGTAAAATAGTCTTATGGATTATCAATTTCGTTCCAATTCACCTTCCAAATAATATTCGCCATGCTAATTACATTGCCTATTGCCAAATTGCATTATCTCTTATAGTTTCCGAGATATGGACTATCGACAGCTTACAATATTCGCTCTGATTCTAACTTGGGAAAAAATTGTCAAATGGTCTCATGAATTAGCGATTTCGTTCCAATTCACATTCCAAGTACTATTCGGCATGCTAATTACGTTGCCGATAGCCAAATTGCCTTATCTCTTATAGTTTCCGAGATATGGGCAATCGAAAATTTACACGTTAGACTCTGTTTCTAACTTGGGTCAAAATTGTGAAATAGTCTTATGGATTAGCAATTTCGCTCCAATTCACATTCCAAGTAATATTCGACATGCTAATTACGTTGCCGATTGCCAAATTGCATTATCTCTTATAGTTTCCGAGATAGGGACTATCGACATCTTACAATATTGGCACTGCTTCTAACTTGGGTCAAAATTGTAAAATGGTCTTATGAATTAGCGATTTCGTTCCAATTCACCTTCCAAATAATATTCGCCATGCTAATTACATTGCCTAATGCCAAATTGCATTATCTCTTATAGTTTCCGAGATATGGACCATCGACATCTTACAATATTGGCTCTGCTTCTAACTTGGGCTAGAGTTTTAAAATGGTCTTATGAATTAGCGATTTCGTTCCAATTCACATTCCAAGTAATATTCGGCATGCTAGTTACATTGCCTATTGCCAAATTGCATTATCTCTTATAGTTTCCGAGATAGGGACTATCGACATCCTACAATATTGGCACTGCTTCTAACTTGGGTCAAAATTGTAAAATGGTCTTATGAATTAGCGATTTCGTTCCAATTCACCTTCCAAATAATATTCGCCATGCTAATTACATTGCCTAATGCCAAATTGCATTATCTCTTATAGTTTCCGAGATATGGACCATCGACATCTTACAATATTGGCTCTGCTTCTAACTTGGGCTAGAGTTTTAAAATGGTCTTATGAATTAGCGATTTCGTTCCAATTCACCTTCCAAATAATATTCGCCATGCTAATTACATTGCCTATTGCCAAATTGCATTATCTCTTATAGTTTCCGAGATATGGACCATCGACATCTTACAATATTGGCTCTGCTTCTAACTTGGGCCAAAATTGTAAAATGGTCTTATGAAATAGCGATTTCGTTCCAATTCACCTTCCAAGTAATATTCGGCATGCTAATTACATTGCCTATTGCCAAATTGCATTATCTCTTATAGTTTCCGAGATATGGACCATCGACATCTTACAATATTGGCTCTGCTTCTAACTTGGGCCAAAATTGTAAAATGGTCTTATGAAAGAGCGATTTCGTTCCAATTCACCTTCCAAGTAATATTCGGCATGCTAATTACATTGCCTATTGCCAAATTGCATTATCTCTTATAGTTTCCGAGATATGGACTATCGACATCTTACAATATTCGCTATGACTCTAACTTGGGAAAAAATTGTCAAATGGTCTTATGAATTAGCGATTTCGTTCCAATTCACATACCAAGTAATATTCGGCATGCTAATTACGTTGCCGATTGCCAAATTGCCTTATCTCTTATAGTTTCCGAGATACGGACCATCGACATCTTACAATATTGGCTCTGCTTCTAACTTGGGCCAAAATTGTAAAATGGTCTTGTGAAATAGCGATTTTGTTCCAATTCACCTTCCAAGTAATATTCGGCATGCTAATTACATTGCCGATTGCCAAATTGCATTATCTCTTATAGTTTCCGAGATATGGACCATCGACATCTTACAATATTGGTTCTGCTTCTAACTTGGGCCAAAATTGTAAAATGGTCTTATGAAATAGCGATTTCGTTCCAATTCACCTTCCAAGTAATATTCGGCATGCTAATTACATTGCCTATTGCCAAATTGCATTATCTCTTATATTTTCCGAGATATGGACTATCGACATCTTACAATATTCGCTATGATTCCAACTTGGGAAAAAATTGTCAAATGGCCTTATGAATTAGCGATTTCGTTCCAATTCACATTCCAAGTAATATTCGGCATGCTAATTACGTTGCCGATTGCCAAATTGCATTATCTCTTATAGTTTACGAGATATGGAACATCGACATCTTACAATATTGGCTCTGCTTCTGACATGGGCTAAAGTTGTTAAATTGTCTTATGAATTAGCGATTTCGTTCGAATTCACATTCCAAGTAATATTCCGCATTCTAATTACGTTGCCGATTGCCAAAGTGCATTATCTCTTATAGTTTCCGTGATATGGACTATCGACATCTTACAATATTCGCTCTGCTTCTAACTTGGGTCAAAATTGTAAAATGGTCTTATGAATTAGCGATTTCGTTCCAATTCACCTTCCAAATAATATTCGCCATGCTAATTACATTGCCTATTGCCAAATTGCATTATCTCTTATAGTTTCCGAGATATGGACCATCGACATCTTACAATATTAGCTCTGCTTCTAACTTGGGCCAAAATTGTCAAATGGTCTTATGAATTAGCGATTTCGTTCCAATTCACCTTCCAAGTAATATTCGCCATGCTAATTACATTGCCTATAGCCAAATTGCATTATCTCTTATAGTTTCCGATATATGGGCAATCGAAATTTTACACCTTAGACTCTGTTTCAAACTTGGGTCAAAATTGTAAAATGGTCCTATGAATTAGCGATTTCGTTCCATTTCACATTCCAAGTAATATTCGGTATGCTAATTAGGTTGCCGATTGCCAAATTGCATTATCTCTTATAGTTTCCGAGATATGGGCAATCGAAATTTTACACCTTAGACTCTGTTTCAAACTTGGGTTAAAATTGTAAAATGGTCTTATGAATTAGCGATTTCGTTCCATTTCACATTCCAAGTAATATTCGGTATGCTAATTAGGTTGCCGATTGCCAAATTGCATTATCTCTTATAGTTTCCCAGATATGGACTATCGACATCTTACAATATTCGCTCTGCTTCTAACTTGGGTAAAAATTGTAAAATGGTCTTATGAATTAGCGATTTCGTTCCAATTCACCTTCCAAATAATATTCGCCATGCTAATTACATTGGCTATTGCCAAATTGCATTATCTCTTATAGTTTCCGAGATATGGACCATCGACATCTTACAATATTGGCTCTGCTTCTAACTTGGGCCAAAATTGTAAAATGGTCTTATGAAATAGCGATTTTGTTCCAATTCACCTTCCAAGTAATATTCGGCATGCTAATTACATTGCTGATTGCCAAATTGCATTATCTCTTATAGTTTCCAAGATATGGACTATAGACATCTTACAATATTCGCTCTGATTCTATCTTGGGAAAAAATTGTCAAATGGTCTTATGAATTAGCGATTTCGTTCCAATTCACATACCAAGTAATATTCGGCATGCTAATTACGTTGCCGATTGCCAAATTGCCTTATCTCTTATAGTTTCCGAGATATGGGCAATCGAAATTTTACACCTTAGGCACTGTTTCTAACTTGGGTCAAAATTGTAAAATAGTCTTATGGATTATCAATTTCGTTCCAATTCACCTTCCAAATAATATTCGCCATGCTAATTACATTGCCTATTGCCAAATTGCATTATCTCTTATAGTTTCCGAGATATGGACTATCGATAGCTTACACTATAGGCTCTGATTCTAACTTGGGAAAAAATTGTCAAATGGTCTCATGAATTAGCGATTTCGTTCCAATTCACATTCCAAGTACTATTCGGCATGCTAATTACGTTGCCGATAGCCAAATTGCCTTATCTCTTATAGTTTCCGAGATATGGGCAATCGAAAATTTACACGTTAGACTCTGTTTCTAACTTGGGTCAAAATTGTGAAATAGTCTTATGGATTAGCAATTTCGCTCCAATTCACATTCCAAGTAATATTCGACATGCTAATTACGTTGCCGATTGCCAAATTGCATTATCTCTTATAGTTTCCGAGATAGGGACTATCGACATCTTACAATATTGGCACTGCTTCTAACTTGGGTCAAAATTGTAAAATGGTCTTATGAATTAGCGATTTCGTTCCAATTCACCTTCCAAATAATATTCGCCATGCTAATTACATTGCCTAATGCCAAATTGCATTATCTCTTATAGTTTCCGAGATATGGACCATCGACATCTTACAATATTGGCTCTGCTTCTAACTTGGGCTAGAGCTTTAAAATGGTCTTATGAATTAGCGATTTCGTTCCAATTCACATTCCAAGTAATATTCGGCATGCTAGTTACATTGGCTATTGCCAAATTGCATTATCTCTTATAGTTTCCGAGATATGGACCATCGACATCTTACAATATTGGCTCTGCTTCTAACTTGGGCCAAAATTGTAAAATGGTCTTATGAAATAGCGATTTCGTTCCAATTCACCTTCCAAGTAATATTCGGCATGCTAATTACATTGCCTATTGCCAAATTGCATTATCTCTTATAGTTTCCGAGATATGGACCATCGACATCTTACAATATTGGCTCTGCTTCTAACTTGGGCCAAAATTGTAAAATGGTCTTATGAAAGAGCGATTTCGTTCCAATTCACCTTCCAAGTAATATTCGGCATGCTAATTACATTGCCTATTGCCAAATTGCATTATCTCTTATAGTTTCCGAGATATGGACTATCGACATCTTACAATATTCGCTATGACTCTAACTTGGGAAAAAATTGTCAAATGGTCTTATGAATTAGCGATTTCGTTCCAATTCACATACCAAGTAATATTCGGCATGCTAATTACGTTGCCGATTGCCAAATTGCCTTATCTCTTATAGTTTCCGAGATACGGACCATCGACATCTTACAATATTGGCTCTGCTTCTAACTTGGGCCAAAATTGTAAAATGGTCTTGTGAAATAGCGATTTTATTCCAATTCACCTTCCAAGTAATATTCGGCATGCTAATTACATTGCCGATTGCCAAATTGCATTATCTCTTATAGTTTCCGAGATATGGACCATCGACATCTTACAATATTGGTTCTGCTTCTAACTTGGGCCAAAATTGTAAAATGGTCTTATGAAATAGCGATTTCGTTCCAATTCACCTTCCAAGTAATATTCGGCATGCTAATTACATTGCCTATTGCCAAATTGCATTATCTCTTATATTTTCCGAGATATGGACTATCGACATCTTACAATATTCGCTATGATTCCAACTTGGGAAAAAATTGTCAAATGGCCTTATGAATTAGCGATTTCGTTCCAATTCACATTCCAAGTAATATTCGGCATGCTAGTTACATTGGCTATTGCAAAATTGCATTATCTCTTATAGTTTCCGAGATATGGACCATCGACATCTTACAATATTGGCTCTGCTTCTAACTTGGGCCAAAATTGTAAAATGGTCTTATAAAATAGCGATTTTGTTCCAATTCACCTTCCAAGTAATATTCGGCATGCTAATTACATTGCCGATTGCCAAATTGCATTATCTCTTATAGTTTCCGAGATATGGACTATCGACATCTTACAATATTCGCTCTGATTCTATCTTGGGAAAAAATTTTCAAATGGTCTTAGGAATTAGCGATTTCGTTCCAATTCACATACCAAGTAATATTCGGCATGCTAATTACGTTGCCGATTGCCAAATTGCCTTATCTCTTATAGTTTCCGAGATATGGGCAATCGAAAATTTACACGTTAGACTCTGTTTCTAACTTGGGTCAAAATTGTAAAATAGTCTTATGGATTAGCAATTTCGTTCCAATTCACATTTCAAGTAATATTTGGCACCATAATTACCTTGCCGATTGCCAAATTGCATTATCTCTTATAGTTTCCGAGATATGGACTATCGACATCTTACAATATTGGCACTGCTTCTAACTTGGGTCAAAATTGTAAAATGTTCTTATGAATTAGCGATTTCTTTCCAATTCACCTTCCAAATAATATTCGCCATGATAATTACATTACCTAATGCCAAATTGCACTATCTCTTATAGTTTCCGGGATATGGACCATCGACATCTTACAATATTGGCTCTGCTTCTAACTTGGGCTAGAGTTGTAAAATGGTCTTCTGAATTAGCGATTTCGTTCCAATACACATTCCAAGTAATATTTGGCATGCTAATTACATTGCTTATTGCCAAATTGCATTATATCATATAGTTTCCGAGATATGGACCATCGACATCTTACAATATTGGCTCTGCTTCTGACATGGGCTAAAGTTGTAAAATTGTCTTATGAATTAGCGATTTCGTTCCAATTCACATACCAAGTAATATTCGGCATGCTAATTACGTTGCCGATTGCCAAATTGCCTTATCTCTTATAGTTTCCGAGATATGGACTATCGACATCTTACAATATTGGCACTGCTTCTAACTTGGGTCAAAATTGTAAAATGGTCTTATGAATTAGCGATTTCTTTCCAATTCACCTTCCAAATAATATTCGCCATGATAATTACATTACCTAATGCCAAATTGCATTATCTCTTATAGTTTCCGAGATATGGACTATCGACATCTTACAATATTGGCACTGCTTCTAACTTGGGTCAAAATTGTAAAATGGTCTTATGAATTAGCGATTTCTTTCCAATTCACCTTCCAAATAATATTCGCCATGATAATTACATTACCTAATGCCAAATTGCATTATCTCTTATAGTTTCCGGGATATGGACCATCGAAATCTTACAATATTGGCTCTGCTTCTAACTTGGGCTAGAGTTGTAAAATGGTCTTATGAATTAGCGATTTCGTTCCAATACACTTTCCAAGTAATATTCGGCATCCTAATTAGGTTGCCTAATGCCAAATTGCATTATCTCTTATAGTTTCCGAGATATGGACCATCGACATCTTACAATATTGGCTCTGCTTCTAACTTGGGCTAGAGTTTTAAAATGGTCTTATGAATTAGCGATTTCGTTCCAATTCACATTCCAAGTAATATTCGGCATGCTAGTTACATTGGCTATTGCCAAATTGCATTATCTCTTATAGTTTCCGAGATATGGACCATCGACATCTTACAATATTGGCTCTGCTTCTAACTTGGGCCAAAATTGTAAAATGGTCTTATGAAATAGCGATTTCGTTCCAATTCACCTTCCAAGTAATATTCGGCATGCTAATTACATTGCCTATTGCCAAATTGCATTATCTCTTATAGTTTCCGAGATATGGACCATCGACATCTTACAATATTGGCTCTGCTTCTAACTTGGGCCAAAATTGTAAAATGGTCTTATGAAAGAGCGATTTCGTTCCAATTCACCTTCCAAGTAATATTCGGCATGCTAATTACATTGCCTATTGCCAAATTGCATTATCTCTTATAGTTTCTGAGATATGGACTATCGACATCTTACAATATTCGCTATGACTCTAACTTGGGAAAAAATTGTCAAATGGTCTTATGAATTAGCGATTTCGTTCCAATTCACATACCAAGTAATATTCGGCATGCTAATTACGTTGCCGATTGCCAAATTGCCTTATCTCTTATAGTTTCCGAGATACGGACCATCGACATCTTACAATATTGGCTCTGCTTCTAACTTGGGCCAAAATTGTAAAATGGTCTTGTGAAATAGCGATTTTATTCCAATTCACCTTCCAAGTAATATTCGGCATGCTAATTACATTGCCGATTGCCAAATTGCATTATCTCTTATAGTTTCCGAGATATGGACCATCGACATCTTACAATATTGGTTCTGCTTCTAACTTGGGCCAAAATTGTAAAATGGTCTTATGAAATAGCGATTTCGTTCCAATTCACCTTCCAAGTAATATTCGGCATGCTAATTACATTGCCTATTGCCAAATTGCATTATCTCTTATATTTTCCGAGATATGGACTATCGACATCTTACAATATTCGCTATGATTCCAACTTGGGAAAAAATTGTCAAATGGCCTTATGAATTAGCGATTTCGTTCCAATTCACATTCCAAGTAATATTCGGCATGCTAGTTACATTGGCTATTGCAAAATTGCATTATCTCTTATAGTTTCCGAGATATGGACCATCGACATCTTACAATATTGGCTCTGCTTCTAACTTGGGCCAAAATTGTAAAATGGTCTTATAAAATAGCGATTTTGTTCCAATTCACCTTCCAAGTAATATTCGGCATGCTAATTACATTGCCGATTGCCAAATTGCATTATCTCTTATAGTTTCCGAGATATGGACTATCGACATCTTACAATATTCGCTCTGATTCTATCTTGGGAAAAAATTTTCAAATGGTCTTAGGAATTAGCGATTTCGTTCCAATTCACATACCAAGTAATATTCGGCATGCTAATTACGTTGCCGATTGCCAAATTGCCTTATCTCTTATAGTTTCCGAGATATGGGCAATCGAAAATTTACACGTTAGACTCTGTTTCTAACTTGGGTCAAAATTGTAAAATAGTCTTATGGATTAGCAATTTCGTTCCAATTCACATTTCAAGTAATATTTGGCACCATAACTACCTTGCCGATTGCCAAATTGCATTATCTCTTATAGTTTCCGAGATATGGACTATCGACATCTTACAATATTGGCACTGCTTCTAACTTGGGTCAAAATTGTAAAATGTTCTTATGAATTAGCGATTTCTTTCCAATTCACCTTCCAAATAATATTCGCCATGATAATTACATTACCTAATGCCAAATTGCACTATCTCTTATAGTTTCCGGGATATGGACCATCGACATCTTACAATATTGGCTCTGCTTCTAACTTGGGCTAGAGTTGTAAAATGGTCTTCTGAATTAGCGATTTCGTTCCAATACACATTCCAAGTAATATTTGGCATGCTAATTACATTGCTTATTGCCAAATTGCATTATATCATATAGTTTCCGAGATATGGACCATCGACATCTTACAATATTGGCTCTGCTTCTGACATGGGCTAAAGTTGTAAAATTGTCTTATGAATTAGCGATTTCGTTCCAATTCACATACCAAGTAATATTCGGCATGCTAATTACGTTGCCGATTGCCAAATTGCCTTATCTCTTATAGTTTCCGAGATATGGACTATCGACATCTTACAATATTGGCACTGCTTCTAACTTGGGTCAAAATTGTAAAATGGTCTTATGAATTAGCGATTTCTTTCCAATTCACCTTCCAAATAATATTCGCCATGATAATTACATTACCTAATGCCAAATTGCATTATCTCTTATAGTTTCCGGGATATGGACCATCGAAATCTTACAATATTGGCTCTGCTTCTAACTTGGGCTAGAGTTGTAAAATGGTCTTATGAATTAGCGATTTCGTTCCAATACACTTTCCAAGTAATATTCGGCATCCTAATTAGGTTGCCGATTGCCAAATAGCATTATCTCTTATAGTTTCCGAGATATGGACTATCGACATCTTACAATATTGGCTCTGCATCTAACATGGGCTAAAGTTGTAAAATGGTCTTATGAATTAGCGATTTCGTTCCAATTCACTTTCCAAGTAATATTCGGCATGCTAATTACGTTGCCGATTGCCAAATTGCATTATCTCTTATAGTTTCCGAGATATGGACTATCGACATCTTTCAATATTCGCTCTGCTTCTAACTTAGGCCAAAATTGTCAAATGGTCTTATGAATTAGCGATTTCGTTCCAATTCACCTTCCAAGTAATATTCGCCATGCTAATTACATTGCCTATAGCCAAATTGCATTATCTCTTATAGTTTCCGAGATATGGGCAATCGAAATTTTACACCTTAGGCTCTGTTTCTAACTTGGGTCAAAATTGTAAAATAGTCTTATGGATTATCAATTTCGTTCCAATTCACATTCCAAGTAATATTCGGCATGCTAATTACGTTGCCGATAGCCAAATTGCCTTATCTCTTATAGTTTCCGAGATATGGGCAATCGAAAATTTACACGTTAGACTCTGTTTCTAACTTGGGTCAAAATTGTAAAATTGTCTTATGAATTAGCGATTTCGTTCCAATTCGCATTCCAAGTAATATTCGGCATGCTAATTACGTTGCCGTTTGCCAAATTGCATTATCTCTTATAGTTTCCGAGATAAGGACCATCGACTTCTTACAATATTGGCTCTGCTTCTAACTTGAGCTAAAGTTGTAAAATTGTCTTATGAATTAGCGATTTCGTTCCAATTCACATTCCAAGTAATATTCGGCATTCTAATTACGTTGCCGATTGCCAAATTGCATTATCTCTTATAGTTTCCGAGATATGGACCATCGACATCTTACAATATTGGCTCTGCTTCTAACTTGGGCTAGAGTTGTAAAATTGTCTTATGAATTAGCGATTTCGTTCCAATTCACATTCCAAGTAATATTCGGCATGCTAATTACGTTGCCGTTTGCCAAATTGCATTATCTCTTATAGTTTCCGAGATATGGACTATCGACACCTTACAATATTCGCTCTGCTTCTAACTTAGGTCAAAATTGTCAAATGGTCTTATGAATTAGCGATTTCGTTCCAATTCACCTTCCAAGTAATATTTGCCATGCTAATTATGTTGCCGATTGCCAAATTCCATTATCTCTTATAGTTTCCGAGATATGGACCATCGACATCTTACAATATTGGCTCTGCTTCTAACTTGGGCTAAAATTGTAAAATGGTCTTATGAATTAGCGATATTGTTCCTATTCAAATTCCAAGTAATATTCGGCATGCTAATTACGTTGCCGATTGCCAAATAGCATTATCTCTTATAGTTTACGAGATATGGACTATCGACATCTTTCAATATTCGCTCTGGTTCTAACTTGGGCCAAAATTGTCAAATGGTCTTATGAATTAGCTATTTCGTTCTAATTCACCTTCCAAGTAATATTCGCCATGCTATTTACATTGCCTATTGCCAAATTGCATTATCTCTTATAGTTTCCGAGATATGGACCATCGACATCTTACAATATTGGCTCTGCTTCTAACTTGGGCCAAAATTGTCAAATGGTCTTATGAATTAGCGATTTCGTTCCAATTCACCTTCCAAGTAATGTTCGCCATGCTATTTACATTGCCTATAGCCAAATTGCATTATCTCTTACAGTTTCCAATATATGGGCAATCGAAATTTTACACCTTAGACTCTGTTTCAAACTTGGGTCAAAATTGTAAAATGGTCTTTTGAATTAGCGATTTCGTTCCAATTCACATACCAAGTAATATTCGGCATGCTAATTACGTTGCCGATTGCCAAATTGCCTTATCTCTTATAGTTTCCGAGATACGGACCATCGACAACTTACAATATTGGCTCTGCTTCTAACTTGGGCCAAAATTGTCAAATGGTCTTATGAATTAGCGATTTCGTTCCAATTAACCTTCCAAGTAATATTCGCCATGCTATTTACATTGCCTATTGACAAATTGCATTATCTCTTATAGTTTTCGAGATATGGACCATCGACATCTTACAATATTGGCTCTGCTTCTAACTTGGCCCAAAATTGTCAAATGGTCTTATGAATTAGCGATTTCGTTCCAATTCACCTTCCAAGTAATATTCGCCATGCTATTTACATTGCCTATAGCCAAATTGCATTATCTCTTATAGTTTCCAATATATGGGCAATCGAAATTTTACACCTTAGACTCTGTTTCAAACTTGGGTCAAAATTGTAAAATGGTCTTATGAATTAGCGATTTCGTTCCAATTCACCTTCCAAGTAATATTCGCCATGCTAATTACATTGCCTATTGCCAAATTGCATTATCTCTTATAGTTTCCGAGATATGGACTATCGACAGCTTACAATATTCGCTCTGATTCTAACTTGGGTCAAAATTGTAAAATGGTCTTATGAATTAGCGATAGGTTCGTCCATTTCGATGGACGAACCTACATTCCAAGTAATATTCGGCATGCTAATTACGTTGCCGATTGCCAAATTGCCTTATCTCTTATAGTTTCCGAGATACGGACCATCGACAACTTACAATATTGGCTCTGCTTCTAATTTGGGCCAAAATTGTAAAATGGTCTTATGAAATAGCGATTTTGTTCCAATTCACCTTCCAAGTAATATTCGGCATGCTAATTACATTGCCGATTGCCAAATTGCATTATCTCTTATAGTTTCCGAGATATGGACCATCGACATCTTACAATATTGGCTCTGCTTCTAACTTGGGCCAAAATTGTAAAATGGTCTTATGAAATAGCGATTTCGTTCCAATTCACCTTCCAATATTCGGCATGCTAATTACATTGCCTATTGCCAAATTGCATTATCTCTTATAGTTTCCGAGATATGGACTATCGACATCTTACAATATTCGCTATGATTCTAACTTGGGAAAAAATTGTCAAATGGTCTTATGAATTAGCGATTTCGTTCCAATTCACATTCCAAGTAATATTCGGCATGCTAGTTACATTGGCTATTGCCAAATTGCATTATCTCTTATAGTTTCCGAGATATGGACCATCGACATCTTACAATATTGGCTCTGCTTCTAACTTGGGCCAAAATTGTAAAATGGTCTTATGAAATAGCGATTTTGTTCCAATTCACCTTCCAAGTAATATTCGGCATGCTAATTACATTGCCGATTGCCAAATTGCATTATCTCTTATAGTTTCCGAGATATGGACTATCGACATCTTACAATATTCGCTCTGATTCTATCTTGGGAAAAAATTGTCAAATGGTCTTATGAATTAGCGATTTCGTTCCAATTCACATACCAAGTAATATTCGGCATGCTAATTACATTGCCTATTGCCAAATTGCATTATCTCTTATAGTTTCCGAGATATGGACTATCGACAGCTTACAATATTCGCTCTGATTCTAACTTGGGTCAAAATTGTAAAATGGTCTTATGAATTAGCGATTTCTTTCCAATTCACCTTCCAAATAATATTCGCCATGATAATTACATTACCTAATGCCAAATTGCATTATCTCTTATAGTTTCCGGGATATGGACCATCGACATCTTACAATATTGGCTCTGCTTCTAACTTGGGCTAGAGTTGTAAAATGGTCTTGTGAATTAGCGATTTCGTACCAATACACATTCCAAGTAATATTTGGCATGCTAATTACATTGCTTATTGCCAAATTGCATTATCTCATATAGTTTCCGAGATATGGACCATCGACATCTTACAATATTGGCTCTGCTTCTGACATGGGCTAAAGTTGTAAAATTGTCTTATGAATTAGCGATTTCGTTCCAATTCACTTTCCAAGTAATATTCGGCATCCTAATTAGGTTGCCGATTGCCAAATAGCATTATCTCTTATAGTTTCCGAGATATGGACTATCGACATCTTACAATATTGGTTCTGCATCTAACTTGGGCTAAAGTTGTAAAATGGTCTTATGAATTAGCGATTTCGTTCCAATTCACCTTCCAAGTAATATTCGCCATGCTAATTACATTGCCTATTGCCAAATTGCATTATCTCTTATAGTTTCCGAGATATGGACTATCGACAGCTTACAATATTCGCTCTGATTCTAACTTGGGTCAAAATTGTAAAATGGTCTTATGAATTAGCGATTTCGTTCCATTTCACATTCCAAGTAATATTCGGCATGCTAATTAGGTTGCCGATTGCCAAATTGCATTATCTCCTATAGTTTGCGAGATATGGGCAATCGAAATTTTACACCTTAGGCTCTGTTTCTAACTTGGGTCAAAATTGTAAAATAGTCTTATGGATTATCAATTTCGTTCCAATTCACCTTCCAAATAATATTCGCCATGCTAATTACATTGCCTATTGCCAAATTGCATTATCTCTTATAGTTTCCGAGATATGGACTATCGACAGCTTACAATATTCGCTCTGATTCTAACTTGGGAAAAAATTGTCAAATGGTCTCATGAATTAGCGATTTCGTTCCAATTCACATTCCAAGTAATATTCGGCATGCTAATTACGTTGCCGATAGCCAACTTGCCTTATCTCTTATAGTTTCCGAGATATGGGCAATCGAAAATTTACACTTTAGACTCTGTTTCTAACTTGGGTCAAAATTGCGAAATAGTCTTATGGATAAGCAATTTCGTTCCAATTCACATTTCAAGTAATATTTGGCACCCTAATTACGTTGCCGATTGCCAAATTGCATTATCTCTTATAGTTTCCGAGATAGGGACTATCGACATCTTACAATATTGGCACTGCTTCTAACTTGGGTCAAAATTGTAAAATGGTCTTATGAATTAGCGATTTCGTTCCAATTCACCTTCCAAATAATATTCGCCATGCTAATTACATTGCCTAATGCCAAATTGCATTATCTCTTATAGTTTCCGAGATATGGACTATCGACATCTTACAATATTCGCTATGATTCTAACTTGGGCTAGAGTTTTAAAATGGTCTTATGAATTAGCGATTTCGTTCCAATTCACATTCCAAGTAATATTCGGCATGCTAGTTACATTGGCTATTGCCAAATTGCATTATCTCTTATAGTTTCCGAGATATGGACCATCGACATCTTAAAATATTGGCTCTGCTTCTAACTTGGGCCAAAATTGTAAAATGGTCTTATGAAATAGCGATTTCGTTCCAATTCACCTTCCAAGTAATATTCGGTATGCTAATTACATTGCCTATTGCCAAATTGCATTATCTCTTATAGTTTCCGAGATATGGACTATCGACATCTTACAATATTCGCTATGATTCTAACTTGGGAAAAAATTGTCAAATGGTCTTATGAATTAGCGATTTCGTTCCAATTCACATACCAAGTAATATTCGGCATGCTAATTACGTTGCCGATTGCCAAATTGCCTTATCTCTTATAGTTTCCGAGATACGGACCATCGACATCTTACAATATTGGCTCTGCTTCTGACATGGGCTAAAGTTGTAAAATTGTCTTATGAATTAGCGATTTCGTTCCAATTCACTTTCCAAGTAATATTCGGCATCCTAATTACGTTGCCGAATGCCAAATTGCATTATCTCTTATAGTTTCCGAGATAGGGACTATGGACATCTTACAATATTACACTGCTTCTTACTTGGGTCAAAATTCTAAAATGGTCTTATGAATTAGCGATTTCGTTCCAATTCACCTTCCAAATAATATTCGCCATGCTAATTACATTACCTAATGCCAAATTGCATTATCTCTCATAGTTTCCGGGATATGGACCATCGACATCTTACAATATTGGCTCTGCTTCTAACTTGGGCTAGAGTTGTAAAATGGTCTTATGAATTAAGGATTTCGTTCCAATACACATTCCAAGTAATATTTGGCATGCTAATTACATTGCTTATTGCCAAATTGCATTATCTCATATAGTTTCCGAGATATGGACCATCGACATCTTACAATATTGGCTCTGCTTCTGACATGGGCTAATGTTGTAAAATTGTCTTATGAATTAGCGATTTCGTTCCAATTCACTTTCCAAGTAATATTCGGCATCCTAATTACGTTGCCGAATGACAAATAGCATTATCTCTTATAGTTTCCGAGATATGGACTATCGACATCTTTCAATATTCGCTCTGCTTCTAACTTGGGCCAAAATTGTCAAATGGTCTTATGAATTAGCGATTTCGTTCCAATTCACCTTCCAAGTAATATTAGCCATGCTAAATACATTTCCTATAGCCAAATTGCATTATCTCTTATAGTTTCCGAGATATAGATCATCGACATCTTACAATATTGGCTCTGCTTATAACTTGGGCTAAAGTTGAAAAATGGTCTTATGGATTAACGATTTCGTTCCAATTCACAGTCCAAGTAATATTCGGCATCCTAATTACGTTGCCGATTGTCAAATTGCATTATCTCTTATAGTTTCCGAGATATGGACTATCGACATCTTACAATATTGGCACTGCTACTAACTTGGGTCAAAATTGTAAAATGGTCTTATGAATTAGCGATTTCGTTCCAATTCACATTCCAAATAATATTCGCCATGCTAATTACATTGTTTATTGCCAAATTGCATTATCTCTTATAGTTTCCGAGATATGGACCATCAACATCTTACAATATTGGCTCTGCTTCTGACATGGGCTAAAGTTGTAAAATTGTCTTATGAATTAGCGATTTCGTTCCAATTCACATTCCAAGTAATATTCGGCATGCTAATTTCGTTGCCGTTTGCCAAATTGCATTATCTCTTATAGTTTCCGAGATATAGACTATCGACATTTTACAATATTGGCACTGCTTCTAACTTGGGTCAAAATTGTAAAATGGTCTTATGAATTAGCGATTTCTTTCCAATTCACCTTCCAAATAATATTCGCCATGATAATTACATTACCTAATGCCAAATTGCATTATCTCTTATAGTTTCCGGGATATGGACCATCGACATCTTACAATATTGGCTCTGCTTCTAACTTGGGCTAGAGTTGTAAAGTGGTCTTATGAATTAAGGATTTCGTTCCAATACATATTCCAAGTAATATTTGGCATGCTAATTACATTGCTTATTGCCAAATTGCATTATCTCATATAGTTTCCGAGATATGGACCATCGACATCTTACAATATTGGCTCTGCTTCTGACATGGGCTAAAGTTGTAAAATTGTCTTATGAATTAGCGATTTCGTTCCAATTCACTTTCCAAGTAATATTCGGCATCCTAATTACGTTGCCGAATGACAAATAGCATTATCTTTTAGAGTTTCCGAGATATGGACTATCGACATCTTTCAATATTCGCTCTGCTTCTAACTTGGGCCAAAATTGTCAAATGGTCTTATGAATTAGCGATTTCGTTCCAATTCACCTTCCAAGTAATATTAGCCATGCTAAATACATTGCCTATAGCCAAATTGCATTATCTCTTATAGTTTCCGAGATATAGATCATCGACATCTTACAATATTGGCTCTGCTTCTGACATGGGCTAAAGTTGTAAAATTGTCTTATGAATTAGCGATTTCGTTCCAATTCACATTCCAAGTAATATTCGGCATGCTAATTACGTTGCCGTTTACCAAATTGCATTATCTCTTATAGTTTCCGAGATATAGACTATCGACATTTTACAATATTGGCACTGCTTCTAACTTGGGTCAAAATTGTAAAATGGTCTTATGAATTAGCGATTTCTTTCCAATTCACCTTCCAAATAATATTCGCCATGATAATTACATTACCTAATGCCAAATTGCATTATCTCTTATAGTTTCCGGGATATGGACCATCGACATCTTACAATATTGGCTATGATTCTAACTTGGGAAAAAATTGTCAAATGGTCTTATGAATTAGCGATTTCGTTCCAATTCACATTCCAAGTAATATTTGGCATGCCAATTACATTGCTTATTGCCAAATTGCATTATCTCTTATAGTTTCCGAGATATGGACTATCGACATCTTACAATATTCGCTATGATTCTAACTTGGGAAAAAATTGTCAAATGGTCTTATGAATTAGCGATTTCGTTCCAATTCACATTCCAAGTAATATTTGGCATGCCAATTACATTGCTTATTGCCAAATTGCATTATCTCTTATAGTTTCCGAGATATGGACTATCGACATCTTACAATATTCGCTATGATTCTAACTTGGGCTAGAGTTGTAAAATGGTCTTATGAATTAGCGATTTCGTTCCAATACACATTCCAAGTAATATTTGGCATGCCAATTACATTGCTTATTGCCAAATTGCATTATCTCTTATAGTTTCCGAGATATGGACTATCGACATCTTACAATATTCGCTATGATTCTAACTTGGGAAAAAATTGTCAAATGGTCTTATGAATTAGCGATTTCGTTCCAATTCACATTCCAAGTAATATTCGGCATGCTAGTTACATTGGCTATTGCCAAATTGCATTATCTCTTATAGTTTCCGAGATATGGACTATCGACATCTTACAATATTGGCTCTACTTCTAACTTGGGCCAAAATTGTCAAATGGTCTTATGAATTAGCGATTTCGTTCCAATTCACCTTCCAAGTAATATTCGCCATGCTATTTACATTGCCTATTGCCAAATTGCATTATCTCTTATAGTTTCCGAGATATGGACCATCGACATCTTACAATATTGGCTCTGCTTCTAACTTGGCCCAAAATTGTCAAATGGTCTTATGAATTAGCGATTTCGTTCCAATTCACCTTCCAAGTAATATTCGCCATGCTATTTGCATTGCCTATAGCCAAATTGCATTATCTCTTATAGTTTCCAATATATGGGCAATCGAAATTTTACACCTTAGACTCTGTTTCAAACTTGGGTCAAAATTGTAAAATGGTCTTATGAATTAGCAGGTTCGTCCATCGATCCAATTCACATACCAAGTAATATTCGTCATGCTAATTACGTTGCCGATTGCCAAATTGCCTTATCTCTTATAGTTTCCGAGATACGGACCATCGACAACTTACAATATTGGCTCTGCTTCTAATTTGGGCCAAAATTGTAAAATGGTCTTATGAAATAGCGATTTTGTTCCAATTCACCTTCCAAGTAATATTCGGCATGCTAATTACATTGCCGATTGCCAAATTGCATTATCTCTTATAGTTTCCGAGATATGGACTATCGACATCTTACAATATTCGCTATGATTCTAACTTGGGAAAAAATTGTCAAATGGTCTTATGAATTAGCGATTTCGTTCCAATTCACATTCCAAGTAATATTCGGCATGCTAGTTACATTGGCTATTGCCAAATTGCATTATCTCTTATAGTTTCCGAGATATGGACTATCGACATCTTACAATATTCGCTCTGATTCTATCTTGGGAAAAAATTGTCAAATGGTCTTATGAATTAGCGATTTCGTTCCAATTCACATACCAAGTAATATTCGGCATGCTAATTACGTTTCCGATTGCCAAATTGCCTTATCTCTTATAGTTTCCGAGATATGGGCAATCGAAAATTTACACGTTAGACTCTGTTTCTAACTTGGGTCAAAATTGTAAAATAGTCTTATGGATTAGCAATTTCGTTCCAATTCACATTTCAAGTAATATTTGGCACCATAATTACGTTGCCGATTGCCAAATTGCATTATCTCTTATAGTTTCCGAGATATAGACTATCGACATTTTACAATATTGGCACTGCTTCTAACTTGGGTCAAAATTGTAAAATGGTCTTATGAATTAGCGATTTCTTTCCAATTCACCTTCCAAATAATTTTCGCCATGATAATTACATTACCTAATGCCAAATTGCATTATCTCTTATATTTTCCGGGATATGGACCATCGACATCTTACAATATTGGCTCTGCTTCTAACTTGGGCTAGAGTTGTAAAATGGTCTTATGAATTAGCGATTTCGTTCCAATACACATTCCAAGTAATATTTGGCATGCTAATTACATTGCTTATTGCCAAGTTGCATTATCTCATATAGTTTCCGAGATATGGACCATCGACATCTTACAATATTGGCTCTGCTTCTGACATGGGCTAATGTTGTAAAATTGTCTTATGAATTAGCGATTTCGTTCCAATTCACTTTCCAAGTAATATTCGGCATCCTAATTACGTTGCCGAATGACAAATAGCATTATCTCTTATAGTTTCCGAGATATGGACTATCGACATCTTTCAATATTCGCTCTGCTTCTAACTTGGGCCAAAATTGTCAAATGGTCTTATGAATTAGCGATTTCGTTCCAATTCACCTTCCAAGTAATATTCGGCATGCTAATTAGATTGCCTATAGCCAAATTGCATTATCTCTTATAGTTTCCGAGATATAGATCATCGACATCTTACAATATTGGCTCTGCTTATAACTTGGGCTAAAGTTGAAAAATGGTCTTATGGATTAACGAATTCGTTCCAATTCACAGTCCAAGTAATATTCGGCATCCTAATTACGTTGCCGATTGTCAAATTGCATTATCTCTTATAGTTTCCGAGATATGGACTATCGACATCTTACAATATTGGCACTGCTACTAACTTGGGTCAAAATTGTAAAATGGTCTTATGAATTAGCGATTTCGTTCCAATTCACATTCCAAATAATATTCGCCATGCTAATTACATTGTTTATTGCCAAATTGCATTATCTCTTATAGTTTCCGAGATATGGACCATCGACATCTTACAATATTGGCTCTGCTTCTGACATGGGCTAAAGTTGTAAAATTGTCTTATGAATTAGCGATTTCGTTCCAATTCACATTCCAAGTAATATTCGGCATGCTAATTTCGTTGCCGTTTGCCAAATTGCATTATCTCTTATAGTTTCCGAGATATAGACTATCGACATTTTACAATATTGGCACTGCTTCTAACTTGGGTCAAAATTGTCAAATGGTCTTATGAATTAGCGATTTCGTTCCAATTCACCTTCCAAGTAATATTCGCCATGCTATTTACATTGCCTATTGCCAAATTGCCTTATCTCTTATAGTTTCCGAGATAGGGACCATCGACAACTTACAATATTGGCTCTGCTTCTAACTTGGGCTAGAGTTGTAAAATGGTCTTATGAATTAGCGATTTCGTACCAATACACATTCCAAGTAATATTTGGCATGCTAATTACATTGCTTATTGCCAAATTGCATTATCTCATATAGTTTCCGAGATATGGACCATCGACATCTTACAATATTGGCTCTGCTTCTGACATGGGCTAAAGTTGTAAAATTGTCTTATGAATTAGCTATTTCGTTCCAATTCACTTTCCAAGTAATATTCGGCATCCTAATTAGGTTGCCGATTGCCGAATAACATTATCTCTTATAGTTTCCGAGATATGGACTATCGACATCTTACAATATTGGTTCTGCATCTAACTTGGGCTAAAGTTGTAAAATGGTCTTATGAATTAGCGATTTCGTTCCAATTCACCTTCCAAGTAATATTCGCCATGCTAATTACATTGCCTATTACCAAATTGCATTATCTCTTATAGTTTCCGAGATATGGACTATCGACAGCTTACAATATTCGCTCTGATTCTAACTTGGGTCAAAATTGTAAAATGGTCTTATGAATTAGCGATTTCGTTCCATTTCACATTCCAAGTAATATTCGGCATGCTAATTAGGTTGCCGATTGCCAAATTGCATTATCTCCTATAGTTTGCGAGATATGGGCAATCCAAATTTTACACCTTAGGCTCTGTTTCTAACTTGGGTCAAAATTGTAAAATAGTCTTATGGATTATCAATTTCGTTCCAATTCACCTTCCAAATAATATTCGCCATGCTAATTACATTGCCTATTGCCAAATTGCATTATCTCTTATAGTTTCCGAGATATGGACTATCGACAGCTTACAATATTCGCTCTGATTCTAACTTGGGAAAAAATTGTCAAATGGTCTCATGAATTAGCGATTTCGTTCCAATTCACATTCCAAGTAATATTCGGCATGCTAATTACGTTGCCGATAGCCAAATTGCCTTATCTCTTATAATTTCCGAGATATGGGCAATCGAAAATTTACACGTTAGACTCTGTTTCTAACTTGGGTCAAAATTGCGAAATAGTCTTATGGATTAGCAATTTCGTTCCAATTCACATTTCAAGTAATATTTGGCATCCTAATTAGGTTGCCGATTGCCAAATAGCATCCATGCCAAATATCTCTTATAGTTTCCGAGATATGGACTATCGACATCTTACAATATTGGTTCTGCATCTAACTTGGGCTAAAGTTGTAAAATGGTCTTATGAATTAGCGATTTCGTTCCAATTCACCTTCCAAGCAATATTCGCCATGCTAATTACATTGCCTATTGCCAAATTGCATTATCTCTTATAGTTTCCGAGATATGGACTATCGACAGCTTACAATATTCGCTCTGATTCTAACTTGGGTCAAAATTGTAAAATGGTCTTATGAATTAGTGATTTCGTTCCATTTCACATTCCAAGTAATATTCGGCATGCTAATTACGTTGCCGATTGCCAAATTGCCTTATCTCTTATAGTTTCCGAGATACGGACCATCGACAACTTACAATATTGGCTCTGCTTCTAATTTGGGCCAAAATTGTAAAATGGTCTTATGAAATAGCGATTTTGTTCCAATTCACCTTCCAAGTAATATTCGGCATGCTAATTACATTGCCGATTGCCAAATTGCATTATCTCTTATAGTTTCCGAGATATGGACCATCGACATCTTACAATATTGGCTCTGCTTCTAACTTGGGCCAAAATTGTAAAATGGTCTTATGAAATAGCGATTTCGTTCCAATTCACCTTCCAATATTCGGCATGCTAATTACATTGCCTATTGCCAAATTGCATTATCTCTTATAGTTTCCGAGATATGGACTATCGACATCTTACAATATTCGCTATGATTCTAACTTGGGAAAAAATTGTCAAATGGTCTTATGAATTAGCGATTTCATTCCAATTCACATTCCAAGTAATATTCGGCATGCTAGTTACATTGGCTATTGCCAAATTGCATTATCTCTTATAGTTTCCGAGATATGGACCATCGACATCTTACAATATTGGCTCTGCTTCTAACTTGGGCCAAAATTGTAAAATGGTCTTATGAAATAGCGATTTTGTTCCAATTCACCTTCCAAGTAATATTCGGCATGCTAATTACATTGCCGATTGCCAAATTGCATTATCTCTTATAGTTTCCGAGATATGGACTATCGACATCTTACAATATTCGCTCTGATTCTATCTTGGGAAAAAATTGTCAAATGGTCTTATGAATTAGCGATTTCGTTCCAATTCACATACCAAGTAATATTCGGCATGCTAATTACGTTGCCGATTGCCAAATTGCCTTATCTCTTATAGTTTCCGAGATATGGGCAATCGAAAATTTACACGTTAGACTCTGTTTCTAACTTGGGTCAAAATTGTAAAATAGTCTTATGGATTAGCAATTTCGTTCCAATTCACATTTCAAGTAATATTTGGCACCATAATTACGTTGCCGATTGCCAAATTGCATTATCTCTTATAGTTTCCGAGATATAGACTATCGACATTTTACAATATTGGCACTGCTTCTAACTTGGGTCAAAATTGTAAAATGGTCTTATGAATTAGCGATTTCTTTCCAATTCACCTTCCAAATAATATTCGCCATGATAATTACATTGCCTATTGCCAAATTGCATTATCTCTTATAGTTTCCGAGATATGGACTATCGACAGCTTACAATATTCGCTCTGATTCTAACTTGGGAAAAAATTGTCAAATGGTCTCATGAATTAGCGATTTCGTTCCAATTCACATTCCAAGTAATATTCGGCATGCTAATTACGTTGCCGATAGCCAAATTGCCTTATCTCTTATAGTTTCCGAGATATGGGCAATCGAAAATTTACACGTTAGACTCTGTTTCTAACTTGGGTCAAAATTGCGAAATAGTCTTATGGATTAGCAATTTCGTTCCAATTCACATTTCAAGTAATATTTGGCACCCTAATTACATTGCCGATTGCCAAATTGCATTATCTCTTATAGTTTCCGAGATAGGGACTATCGACATCTTACAATATTGGCACTGCTTCTAGCTTGGGTCAAAATTGTAAAATGGTCTTATGAATTAGCGATTTCGTTCCAATTCACCTTCCAAATAATATTCGCCATGCTAATTACATTGCCTAATGCCAAATTGCATTATCTCTTATAGTTTCCGAGATATGGACTATCGACATCTTACAATATTCGCTATGATTCTAACTTGGGCTAGAGTTTTTAAATGGTCTTATGAATTAGCGATTTCGTTCCAATTCACATTCCAAGTAATATTCGGCATGCTAGTTACATTGGCTATTGCCAAATTGCATTATCTCTTATAGTTTCCGAGATATGGACCATCGACATCTTACAATATTGGCTCTGCTTCTAACTTGGGCCAAAATTGTAAAATGGTCTTATGAAATAGCGATTTCGTTCCAATTCACCTTCCAAGTAATATTCGGTATGCTAATTACATTGCCTATTGCCAAATTGCATTATCTCTTATAGTTTCCGAGATATGGACTATCGACATCTTACAATATTCGCTATGATTCTAACTTGGGAAAAAATTGTCAAATGGTCTTATGAATTAGCGATTTCGTTCCAATTCACATACCAAGTAATATTCGGCATGCTAATTACGTTGCCGTTTGCCAAATTGCCTTATCTCTTATAGTTTCCGAGATACGGACCATCGACATCTTACAATATTGGCTCTGCTTCTGACATGGGCTAAAGTTGTAAAATTGTCTTATGAATTAGCGATTTCGTTCCAATTCACTTTCCAAGTAATATTCGGCATCCTAATTACGTTGCCGAATGCCAAATTGCATTATCTCTTATAGTTTCCGAGATAGGGACTATGGACATCTTACAATATTACACTGCTTCTTACTTGGGTCAAAATTCTAAAATGGTCTTATGAATTAGCGATTTCGTTCCAATTCACCTTCCAAATAATATTCGCCATGCTAATTACATTACCTAATGCCAAATTGCATTATCTCTCATAGTTTCCGGGATATGGACCATCGACATCTTACAATATTGGCTCTGCTTCTAACTTGGGCTAGAGTTGTAAAATGGTCTTATGAATTAAGGATTTCGTTCCAATACACATTCCAAGTAATATTTGGCATGCTAATTATATTGCTTATTGCCAAGTTGCATTATCTCATATAGTTTCCGAGATATGGACCATCGACATCTTACAATATTGGCTCTGCTTCTGACATGGGCTAATGTTGTAAAATTGTCTTATGAATTAGCGATTTCGTTCCAATTCACTTTCCAAGTAATATTCGGCATCCTAATTACGTTGCCGAATGACAAATAGCATTATCTCTTATAGTTTCCGAGATATGGACTATCGACATCTTTCAATATTCGCTCTGCTTCTAACTTGGGCCAAAATTGTCAAATGGTCTTATGAATTAGCGATTTCGTTCCAATTCACCTTCCAAGTAATATTAGCCATGCTAAATACATTGCCTATAGCCAAATTGCATTATCTCTTATAGTTTCCGAGATATAGATCATCGACATCTTACAATATTGGCTCTGCTTATAACTTGGGCTAAAGTTGAAAAATGGTCTTATGGATTAACGAATTCGTTCCAATTCACAGTCCAAGTAATATTCGGCATCCTAATTACGTTGCCGATTGTCAAATTGCATTATCTCTTATAGTTTCCGAGATATGGACTATCGACATCTTACAATATTGGCACTGCTACTAACTTGGGTCAAAATTGTAAAATGGTCTTATGAATTAGCGATTTCGTTCCAATTCACATTCCAAATAATATTCGCCATGCTAATTACATTGTTTATTGCCAAATTGCATTATCTCTTATAGTTTCCGAGATATGGACCATCGACATCTTACAATATTGGCTCTGCTTCTGACATGGGCTAAAGTTGTAAAATTGTCTTATGAATTAGCGATTTCGTTCCAATTCACATTCCAAGTAATATTCGGCATGCTAATTTCGTTGCCGTTTGCCAAATTGCATTATCTCTTATAGTTTCCGAGATATAGACTATCGACATTTTACAATATTGGCACTGCTTCTAACTTGGGTCAAAATTGTAAAATGGTCTTATGAATTAGCGATTTCTTTCCAATTCACCTTCCAAATAATATTCGCCATGATAATTACATTACCTAATGCCAAATTGCATTATCTCGTATAGTTTCCGGGATATGGACCATCGACATCTTACAATATTGGCTCTGCTTCTAACTTGGGCTAGAGTTGTAAAATGGTCTTAAGAATTAGCGATTTCGTTCCAATACACATTCCAAGTAATATTTGGCATGCCAATTACATTGCTTATTGCCAAATTGCATTATCTCATATAGTTTCCGAGATATGGACCATCGACATCTTACAATATTGGCTCTGCTTCTGACATGGGCTAAAGTTGTAAAATTGTCTTATGAATTAGCGATTTCGTTCCAATTCACTTTCCAAGTAATATTCGGCATCCTAATTAGGTTGCCGATTGCCAAATAGCATTATCTCTTATAGTTTCCGAGATATGGACTATCGACATCTTACAATATTGGTTCTGCATCTAACTTGGGCTAAAGTTGTAAAATGGTCTTATGAATTAGCGATTTCGTTCCAATTCACTTTCCAAGTAATATTCGGCATGCTAATTACATTGCCTATTGCCAAATTGCATTATCTCTTATAGTTTCCGAGATATGGACTATCGACAGCTTACAATATTCGCTCTGATTCTAACTTGGGAAAAAATTGTCAAATGGTCTCATGAATTAGCGATTTCGTTCCAATTCACATTCCAAGTAATATTCGGCATGCTAATTACGTTGCCGATAGCCAAATTGCTTTATCTCTTATAGTTTCCGAGATATGGGCAATCGAAAATTTACACGTTAGACTCTGTTTCTAACTTGGGTCAAAATTGTAAAATTGTCTTATGAATTAGCGATTTCGTTCCAATTCGCATTCCAAGTAATATTCGGCATGCTAATTACGTTGCCGTTTGCCAAATTGCATTATCTCTTATAGTTTCCGAGATATGGACCATCGACTTCTTACAATATTGGCTCTGCTTCTAACTTGAGCTAAAGTTGTAAAATTGTCTTATGAATTAGCGATTTCGTTCCAATTCACATTCCAAGTAATATTCGGCATTCTAATTACGTTGCCGATTGCCAAATTGCATTATCTCTTATAGTTTCCGAGATATGGACCATCGACATCTTACAATATTGGCTCTGCTTCTAACTTGGGCTAGAGTTGTAAAATTTTCTTATGAATTAGCGTTTTCGTTCCAATTCACATTCCAAGTAATATTCGGCATGCTAATTACGTTGCCGTTTGCCAAATTGCATTATCTCTTATAGTTTCCGAGATATGGACTATCGACATCTTACAATATTGGCTCTGCTTCTAACTTGGGCTAAAATTGTAAAATGGCCTTATGAATTAGCGATATCGTTCCAATTCACATTCCAAGTAATATTCGGCATGCTAATTACGTTGCCGATTGCCAAATAGCAATATCTCTTATAGTTTACGAGATATGGACTATCGACATCTTTCAATATTCGCTCTGGTTCTAACTTAGGCCAAAATTGTCAAATGGTCTTATGAATTAGCGATTTCGTTCTAATTCACCTTCCAAGTAATTTTCGCCATGCTAATTATATTGCCTATAGTCAAATTGCATTATCTCTTATAGTTTCCGAGATATGGACCATCGACATCTTACAATATTGGCTCTGCTTCTGACATGGGCTAAAGTTGTAAAATTGTCTTATGAATTTGCGATTTTGTTCCAATTCACTTTCCAAGGAATATTCGCCATGCTAATTACATTGCCTATTGCCAAATTGCATTATCTTTTATAATTTCCGAGATATGGGCCATCGACATCTTACAATATTGGCTCTGCTACTGACATGGGCTAAAGTTGTAAAATTGTCTTATGAATTAGCGATTTCGTTCGAATTCACATTCCAAGTAATATTCCGCATGCTAATTACGTTGCCGATTGCCAAATTGCATTATCTCTTATAGTTTCCGAGATATGGACTATCGACATCTTACAATATTGGCTCTGCTTCTAACTTGGGCCAAAATTGTCAAATGGTCTTATGAATTAGCGATTTCGTTCCAATTCACCTTCCAAGTAATATTCGCCATGCTATTTCCATTGCCTATTGCCAAATTGCATTATCTCTTATAGTTTCCGAGATATGGACCATCGACATCTTACAATATTGGCTCTGCTTCTAACTTGGGCCAAAATTGTCAAATGGTCTTATGAATTAGCGATTTCGTTCCAATTCACCTTCCAAGTAATGTTCGCCATGCTATTTACATTGCCTATAGCCAAATTGCATTATCTCTTACAGTTTCCAATACATGGGCAATCGAAATTTTACACCTTAGACTCTGTTTCAAACTTGGGTCAAAATTGTAAAATGGTCTTATGAATTAGCGATTTCGTTCCAATTCACATACCAAGTAATATTAGGCATGCTAATTACGTTGCCGATTGCCAAATTGCCTTATCTCTTATAGTTTCCGAGATAGGGACCATCGACAACTTACAATATTGGCTCTGCTTCTAACTTGGGCCAAAATTGTAAAATGGTCTTATGAAATACCGATTTTGTTCCAATTCACCTTCCAAGTAATATTCGGCATGCTAATTACATTGCCGATTGCCAAATTGCATTATCTCTTATAGTTTCCGAGATATGGACTATCGACATCTTACAATATTCGCTATGATTCTAACTTGGGAAAAAATTGTCAAATGGTCTTATGAATTAGCGATTTCGTTCCAATTCACATTCCAAGTAATATTCGGCATGCTAGTTACATTGGCTATTGCCAAATTGCATTATCTCTTATAGTTTCCGAGATATGGACTATCGACATCTTACAATATTGGCTCTGCTTCTAACTTGGGCCAAAATTGTCAAATGGTCTTATGAATTAGCGATTTCGTTCCAATTCACCTTCCAAGTAATATTCGCCATGCTATTTACATTGCCTATTGCCAAATTGCATTATCTCTTATAGTTTCCGAGATATGGACCATCGACATCTTACAATATTGGCTCTGCTTCTAACTTGGGCCAAAATTGTCAAATGGTCTTATGAATTAGCGATTTCGTTCCATTTCACATTCCAAGTAATATTCGGCATGCTAATTAGGCTGCCGATTGCCAAATTGCATTATCTCCTATAGTTTGCGAGATATGGGCAATCGAAATTTTACACCTTAGGCTCTGTTTCTAACTTGGGTCAAAATTGTAAAATAGTCTTATGGATTATCAATTTCGTTCCAATTCACCTTCCAAATAATATTCGCCATGCTAATTACATTGCCTAATGCCAAATTGCATTATCTCTTATAGTTTCCGAGATATGGACTATCGACATCTTACAATATTCGCTATGATTCTAACTTGGGCTAGAGTTTTAAAATGGTCTTATGAATTAGCGATTTCGTTCCAATTCACATTCCAAGTAATATTCGGCATGCTAGTTACATTGGCTATTGCCAAATTGCATTATCTCTTATAGTTTCCGAGATATGGACCATCGACATCTTACAATATTGGCTCTGCTTCTAACTTGGGCCAAAATTGTAAAATGGTCTTATGAAATAGCGATTTCGTTCCAATTCACCTTCCAAGTAATATTCGGTATGCTAATTACATTGCCTATTGCCAAATTGCATTATCTCTTATAGTTTCCGAGATATGGACTATCGACATCTTACAATATTCGCTATGATTCTAACTTGGGAAAAAATTGTCAAATGGTCTTATGAATTAGCGATTTCGTTCCAATTCACCTTCCAAGTAATGTTCGCCATGCTATTTACATTGCCTATAGCCAAATTGCATTATCTCTTACAGTTTCCAATATATGGGCAATCGAAATTTTACACCTTAGACTCTGTTTCAAACTTGGGTCAAAATTGTAAAATGGTCTTATGAATTAGCGATTTCGTTCCAATTCACATACCAAGTAATATTCGGCATGCTAATTACGTTGCCGATTGCCAAATTGCCTTATCTCTTATAGTTTCCGAGATACGGACCATCGACAACTTACAATATTGGCTCTGCTTCCAACTTGGGCCAAAATTGTAAAATGGTCTTATGAAATAGCGATTTTGTTCCAATTCACCTTCCAAGTAATATTCTGCATGCTAATTACATTGCCGATTGCCAAATTGCATTATCTCTTATAGTTTCCGAGATATGGACTATCGACATCTTACAATATTGGCTCTGCTTCTAACTTGGGCCAAAATTGTCAAATGGTCTTATGAATTAGCGATTTCGTTCCAATTCACCTTCCAAGTAATATTCGCCATGCTAATTACATTGCCTATTGCCAAATTGCATTATCTCTTATAGTTTCCGAGATATGGACTATCGACAGCTTACAATATTCGCTCTGATTCTAACTTGGGTCAAAATTGTAAAATGGTCTTATGAATTAGCGATTTCGTTCCATTTCACATTCCAAGTAATATTCGGCATGCTAATTAGGTTGCCGATTGCCAAATTGCATTATCTCCTATAGTTTGCGAGATATGGGCAATCGAAATTTTACACCTTAGGCTCTGTTTCTAACTTGGGTCAAAATTGTAAAATAGTCTTATGGATTATCAATTTCGTTCCAATTCACCTTCCAAATAATATTCGCCATGCTAATTACATTGCCTATTGCCAAATTGCATTATCTCTTATAGTTTCCGAGATATGGACTATCGACAGCTTACAATATTCGCTCTGATTCTAACTTGGTAAAAAATTGTCAAATGGTCTCATGAATTAGCGATTTCGTTCCAATTCACATTCCAAGTAATATTAGGCATGCTAATTACGTTGCCGATAGCCAAATTGCATTATCTCTTATAGTTTCCGAGATATGGACCATCGACATCTTACAATATTGGCTCTGCTTCTAACTTGGGCCAAAATTGTAAAATGGTCTTATGAAATAGCGATTTCGTTCCAATTCACCTTCCAATATTCGGCATGCTAATTACATTGCCTATTGCCAAATTGCATTATCTCTTATAGTTTCCGAGATATGGACTATCGACATCTTACAATATTCGCTATGATTCTAACTTGGGAAAAAATTGTCAAATGGTCTTATGAATTAGCGATTTCGTTCCAATTCACATTCCAAGTAATATTCGGCATGCTAGTTACATTGGCTATTGCCAAATTGCATTATCTCTTATAGTTTCGGAGATATGGACCATCGACATCTTACAATATTGGCTCTGCTTCTAACTTGGGCCAAAATTGTAAAATGGTCTTATGAAATAGCGATTTTATTCCAATTCACCTTCCGAGTAATATTCGGCATGCTAATTACATTGCCGATTGCCAAATTGCATTATCTCTTATAGTTTCCGAGATATGGACTATCGACATCTTACAATATTCGCTCTGATTCTATCTTGGGAAAAAATTGTCAAATGGTCTTATGAATTAGCGATTTCGTTCCAATTCACATACCAAGTAATATTCGGCATGCTAATTACGTTGCCGATTGCCAAATTGCCTTATCTCTTATAGTTTCCGAGATATGGGCAATCGTAAATTTACACGTTAGACTCTGTTTCTAACTTGGGTCAAAATTGTAAAATAGTCTTATGGATTAGCAATTTCGTTCCAATTCACATTTCAAGTAATATTTGGCACCATAATTACGTTGCCGATTGCCAAATTGCATTATCTCTTATAGTTTCCGAGATATAGACTATCGACATTTTACAATATTGGCACTGCTTCTAACTTGGGTCAAAATTGTAAAATGGTCTTATGAATTAGCGATTTCTTTCCAATTCACCTTCCAAATAATATTCGCCATGATAATTACATTACCTAATGCCAAATTGCATTATCTCTTATAGTTTCCGGGATATGGACCATCGACATCTTACAATATTGGCTCTGCTTCTAACTTGGGCTAGAGTTGTAAAATGGTCTTATGAATTAGCGATTTCGTACCAATACACATTCCAAGTAATATTTGGCATGCTAATTACATTGCTTATTGCCAAATTGCATTATCTCATATAGTTTCCGAGATATGGACCATCGACATCTTACACAATTGGCTCTGCTTCTGACATGGGCTAAAGTTGTAAAATTGTCTTATGAATTAGCGATTTCGTTCCAATTCACTTTCCAAGTAATATTCGGCATCCTAATTAGGTTGCCGATTGCCAAATAGCATTATCTCTTATAGTTTCCGAGATATGGACTATCGACATCTTACAATATTGGTTCTGCATCTAACTTGGGCTAAAGTTGTAAAATGGTCTTATGAATTAGCGATTTCGTTCCAATTCACCTTCCAAGTAATATTCGCCATGCTAATTACATTGCCTATTGCCAAATTGCATTATCTCTTATAGTTTCCGAGATATGGACTATCGACAGCTTACAATATTCGCTCTGATTCTAACTTGGGTCAAAATTGTAAAATGGTCTTATGAATTAGCGATTTCGTTCCATTTCACATTCCAAGTAATATTCGGCATGCTAATTAGGTTGCCGATTGCCAAATTGCATTATCTCCTATAGTTTGCGAGATATGGGCAATCGAAATTTTACACCTTAGGCTCTGTTTCTAACTTGGGTCAAAATTGTAAAATAGTCTTATGGATTATCAATTTCGTTCCAATTCACCTTCCAAATAATATTCGCCATGCTAATTACATTGCCTATTTCCAAATTGCATTATCTCTTATAGTTTCCGAGATATGGACTATCGACAGCTTACAATATTCGCTCTGATTCTAACTTGGTAAAAAATTGTCAAATGGTCTCATGAATTAGCGATTTCGTTCCAATTCACATTCCAAGTAATATTAGGCATGCTAATTACGTTGCCGATAGCCAAATTGCCTTATCTCTTATAGTTTCCGAGATATGGGCAATCGAAAATTTACACGTTAGACTCTGTTTCTAACTTGGGTCAAAATTGCGAAATAGTCTTATGGATTAGCAATTTCGTTCCAATTCACATTTCAAGTAATATTTGGCATCCTAATTAGGTTGCCGATTGCCAAATAGCATTATCTCTTATAGTTTACGAGATATGGACTATCGACATCTTACAATATTGGTTCTGCATCTAACTTGGGCTAAAGTTGTAAAATGGTCTTATGAATTAGCGATTTCGTTCCAATTCACCTTCCAAGTAATATTCGCCATGCTAATTACATTGCCTATTGCCAAATTGCATTATCTCTTATAGTTTCCGAGATATGGACTATCGACAGCTTGCAATATTCGCTCTGATTCTAACTTGGGTCAAAATTGTAAAATGGTCTTATGAATTAGCGATTTCGTTCCATTTCACATTCCAAGTAATATTCGGCATGCTAATTACGTTGCCGATTGCCAAATTGCCTTATCTCTTATAGTTTCCGAGATACGGACCATCGACAACTTACAATATTGGCTCTGCTTCTAATTTGGGCCAAAATTGTAAAATGGTCTTATGAAATAGCGATTTTGTTCCAATTCACCTTCCAAGTAATATTCGGCATGCTAATTACATTGCCGATTGCCAAATTGCATTATCTCTTATAGTTTCCGAGATATGGACCATCGACATCTTACAATATTGGCTCTGCTTCTAACTTGGGCCAAAATTGTAAAATGGTCTTATGAAATAGCGATTTCGTTCCAATTCACCTTCCAATAATCGGCATGCTAATTACATTGCCTATTGCCAAATTGCATTATCTCTTATAGTTTCCGAGATATGGACTATAGACATCTTACAATATTCGCTATGATTCTAACTTGGGAAAAAATTGTCAAATGGTCTTATGAATTAGCGATTTCGTTCCAATTCACATTCCAAGTAATATTCGGCATGCTAGTTACATTGGCTATTGCCAAATTTCATTATCTCTTATAGTTTCCGAGATATGGACCATCGACATCTTACAATATTGGCTCTGCTTCTAACTTGGGCCAAAATTGTAAAATGGTCTTATGAAATAGCGATTTTGTTCCAATTCACCTTCCAAGTAATATTCGGCATGCTAATTACATTGCCGATTGCCAAATTGCATTATCTCTTATAGTTTCCGAGATATGGACTATCGACATCTTACAATATTCGCTCTAATTCTATCTTGGGAAAAAATTGTCAAATGGTCTTATGAATTAGCGATTTCGTTCCAATTCACATACCAAGTAATATTCGGCATGCTAATTACGTTGCCGATTGCCAAATTGCCTTATCTCTTATAGTTTCCGAGATATGGGCAATCGAAAATTTACACGTTAGACTCTGTTTCTAACTTGGGTCAAAATTGTAAAATAGTCTTATGGATTAGCAATTTCGTTCCAATTCACATTTCAAGTAATATTTGGCACCATAATTACGTTGCCGATTGCCAAATTGCATTATCTCTTATAGTTTCCGAGATATAGACTATCGACATTTTACAATATTGGCACTGCTTCTAACTTGGGTCAAAATTGTAAAATGGTCTTATGAATTAGCGATTTCTTTCCAATTCACCTTCCAAATAATATTCGCCATGATAATTACATTACCTAATGCCAAATTGCATTATCTCTTATAGTTTCCGAGATATGGACTATCGACAGCTTACAATATTCGCTCTGATTCTAACTTGGGAAAAAATTGTCAAATGGTCTCATGAATTAGCGATTACGTTCCAATTCACATTCCAAGTAATATTCGGCATGCTAATTACGTTGCCGATAGCCAAATTGCCTTATCTCTTATAGTTTCCGAGATATGGGCAATCGAAAATTTACACGTTAGACTCTGTTTCTAACTTGGGTCAAAATTGCGAAATAGTCTTATGGATTAGCAATTTCGTTCCAATTCACATTTCAAGTAATATTTGGCACCCTAATTACGTTGCCGATTGCCAAATTGCATTATCTCTTATAGTTTCCGAGATAGGGACTATCGACATCTTACAATATTGGCACTGCTTCTAACTTGGGTCAAAATTGTAAAATGGTCTTATGAATTAGCGATTTCGTTCCAATTCACCTTCCAAATAATATTCGCCATGCTAATTACATTGCCTAATGCCAAATTGCATTATCTCTTATAGTTTCCGAGATATGGACTATCGACATCTTACAATATTAGCTATGATTCTAACTTGGGCTAGAGTTTTAAAATGGTCTTATGAATTAGCGATTTCGTTCCAATTCACATTCCAAGTAATATTCGGCATGCTAGTTACATTGGCTATTGCCAAATTGCATTATCTCTTATAGTTTCCGAGATATGGACCATCGACATCTTACAATATTGGCTCTGCTTCTAACTTGGGCCAAAATTGTAAAATGGTCTTATGAAATAGCGATTTCGTTCCAATTCACCTTCCAAGTAATATTCGGTTGCTAATTACATTGCCTATTGAAAAATTGCATTATCTCTTATAGTTTCCGAGATATGGACTATCGACATCTTACAATATTCGCTATGATTCTAACTTGGGAAAAAATTGTCAAATGGTCTTATGAATTAGCGATTTCGTTCCAATTCACATACCAAGTAATATTCGGCATGCTAATTACGTTGCCGATTGCCAAATTGCCTTATCTCTTATAGTTTCCGAGATACGGACCATCGACATCTTACAATATTGGCTCTGCTTCTGACATGGGCTAAAGTTGTAAAATTGTCTTATGAATTAGCGATTTCGTTCCAATTCACTTTCCAAGTAATATTCGGCATCCTAATTACGTTGCCGAATGCCAAATTGCATTATCTCTTATAGTTTCCGAGATAGGGACTATAGACATCTTACAATATTACACTGCTTCTTACTTGGGTCAAAATTCTAAAATGGTCTTATGAATTAGCGATTTCGTTCCAATTCACCTTCCAAATAATATTCGCCATGCTAATTACATTACCTAATGCCAAATTGCATTATCTCTCATAGTTTCCGGGATATGGACCATCGACATCTTACAATATTGGCTCTGCTTCTAACTTGGGCTAGAGTTGTAAAATGGTCTTATGAATTAAGGATTTCGTTCCAATACACATTCCAAGTAATATTTGGCATGCTAATTACATTGCTTATTGCCAAATTGCATTATCTCATATAGTTTCCGAGATATGGACCATCGACATCTTACAATATTGGCTCTGCTTCTGACATGGGCTAAAGTTGTAAAATTGTCTTATGAATTAGCGATTTCGTTCCAATTCACTTTCCAAGTAATATTCGGCATCCTAATTACGTTGCCGAATGACAAATAGCATTATCTTTTATAGTTTCCGAGATATGGACTATCGACATCTTTCAATATTCGCTCTGCTTCTAACTTGGGCCAAAATTGTCAAATGGTCTTATGAATTAGCGATTTCGTTCCAATTCACCTTCCAAGTAATATTAGCCATGCTAAATACATTGCCTATAGCCAAATTGCATTATCTCTTATAGTTTCCGAGATATAGATCATCGACATCTTACAATATTGGCTCTGCTTATAACTTGGGCTAAAGTTGAAAAATGGTCTTATGGATTAACGATTTCGTTCCAATTCACAGTCCAAGTAATATTCGGCATCCTAATTACGTGGCCGATTGTCAAATTGCATTATCTCTTATAGTTTCCGAGATATGGACTATCGACATCTTACAATATTGGCACTGCTTCTAACTTGGGTCAAAATTGTAAAATGGTCTTATGAATTAGCGATTTCGTTCCAATTCACATTCCAAATAATATTCGCCATGCTAATTACATTGTTTATTGCCAAATTGCATTATCTCTTATAGTTTCCGAGATATGGACCATCGACATCTTACAATATTGGCTCTGCTTCTGACATGGGCTAAAGTTGTAAAATTGTCTTATGAATTAGCGATTTCGTTCCAATTCACATTCCAAGTAATATTCGGCATGCTAATTACGTTGCCGTTTGCCAAATTGCATTATCTCTTATAGTTTCCGAGATATAGACTATCGACATTTTACAATATTGGCACTGCTTCTAACTTGGGTCAAAATTGTAAAATGGTCTTATGAATTAGCGATTTCTTTCCTATTCACCTTCCAAATTATATTCGCCATGATAATTACATTACCTAATGCCAAATTGCATTATCTCTTATAGTTTCCGGGATATGGACCATCGACATCTTACAATATTGGCTCTGCTTCTAACTTGGGCTAGAGTTGTAAAATGGTCTTATGAATTAGCGATTTCGTTCCAATACACATTCCAAGTAATATTTGGCATGCCAATTACATTGCTTATTGCCAAATTGCATTATCTCTTATAGTTTCCGAGATATGGACTATCGACAGCTTACAATATTGGCTCTGATTCTAACTTGGGTCAAAATTGTAAAATGGTCTTATGAATTAGCGATTTCGTTCCATTTCACATTCCAAGTAATATTCGGCATGCTAATTAGGTTGCCGATTGCCAAATTGCATTATCTCCTATAGTTTGCGAGATATGGGCAATCGAAATTTTACACCTTAGGCTCTGTTTCTAACTTGGGTCAAAATTGTAAAATAGTCTTATGGATTATCAATTTCGTTCCAATTCACCTTCCAAATAATATTCGCCATGCTAATTACATTGCCTATTGCCAAATTGCATTATCTCTTATAGTTTCCGAGATATGGACTATCGACAGCTTACAATATTCGCTCTGATTCTAACTTGGTAAAAAATTGTCAAATGGTCTCATGAATTAGCGATTTCGTTCCAATTCACATTCCAAGTAATATTAGGCATGCTAATTACGTTGCCGATAGCCAAATTGCCTTATCTCTTATAGTTTCCGAGATATGGGCAATCGAAAATTTACACGTTAGACTCTGTTTCTAACTTGGGTCAAAATTGCGAAATAGTCTTATGGATTAGCAATTTCGTTCCAATTCACATTTCAAGTAATATTTGGCATCCTAATTAGGTTGCCGATTGCCAAATAGCATTATCTCTTATAGTTTACGAGATATGGACTATCGACATCTTACAATATTGGTTCTGCATCTAACTTGGGCTAAAGTTGTAAAATGGTCTTATGAATTAGCGATTTCGTTCCAATTCACCTTCCAAGTAATATTCGCCATGCTAATTACATTGCCTATTGCCAAATTGCATTATCTCTTATAGTTTCCGAGATATGGACTATCGACAGCTTGCAATATTCGCTCTGATTCTAACTTGGATCAAAATTGTAAAATGGTCTTATGAATTAGCGATTTCGTTCCATTTCACATTCCAAGTAATATTCGGCATGCTAATTACGTTGCCGATTGCCAAATTGCCTTATCTCTTATAGTTTCCGAGATACGGACCATCGACAACTTATAATATTGGCTCTGCTTCTAATTTGGGCCAAAATTGTAAAATGGTCTTATGAAATAGCGATTTTGTTCCAATTCACCTTCCAAGTAATATTCGGCATGCTAATTACATTGCCGATTGCCAAATTGCATTATCTCTTATAGTTTCCGAGATATGGACCATCGACATCTTACAATATTGGCTCTGCTTCTAACTTGGGCCAAAATTGTAAAATGGTCTTATGAAATAGCGATTTCGTTCCAATTCACCTTCCAATAATCGGCATGCTAATTACATTGCCTATTGCCAAATTGCATTATCTCTTATAGTTTCCGAGATATGGACTATAGACATCTTACAATATTCGCTATGATTCTAACTTGGGAAAAAATTGTCAAATGGTCTTATGAATTAGCGATTTCGTTCCAATTCACATTCCAAGTAATATTCGGCATGCTAGTTACATTGGCTATTGCCAAATTGCATTATCTCTTATAGTTTCCGAGATATGGACCATCGACATCTTACAATATTGGCTCTGCTTCTAACTTGGGCCAAAATTGTAAAATGGTCTTATGAAATAGCGATTTTGTTCCAATTCACCTTCCAAGTAATATTCGGCATGCTAATTACATTGCCGATTGCCAAATTGCATTATCTCTTATAGTTTCCGAGATATGGACTATCGACATCTTACAATATTCGCTCTGATTCTATCTTGGGAAAAAATTGTCAAATGGTCTTATGAATTAGCGATTTCGTTCCAATTCACATACCAAGTAATATTCGGCATGCTAATTACGTTGCCGATTGCCAAATTGCCTTATCTCTTATAGTTTCCGAGATATGGGCAATCGAAAATTTACACGTTAGACTCTGTTTCTAACTTGGGTCAAAATTGTAAAATAGTCTTATGGATTAGCAATTTCGTTCCAATTCACATTTCAAGTAATATTTGGCACCATAATTACGTTGCCGATTGCCAAATTGCATTATCTCTTATAGTTTCCGAGATATAGACTATCGACATTTTACAATATTGGCACTGCTTCTAACTTGGGTCAAAATTGTAAAATGGTCTTATGAATTAGCGATTTCTTTCCAATTCACCTTCCAAATAATATTCGCCATGATAATTACATTACCTAATGCCAAATTGCATTATCTCTTATAGTTTCCGAGATATGGACTATCGACAGCTTACAATATTCGCTCTGATTCTAACTTGGGAAAAAATTGTCAAATGGTCTCATGAATTAGCGATTTCGTTCCAATTCACATTCCAAGTAATATTCGGCATGCTAATTACGTTGCCGATAGCCAAATTGCCTTATCTCTTATAGTTTCCGAGATATGGGCAATCGAAAATTTACACGTTAGACTCTGTTTCTAACTTGGGTCAAAATTGCGAAATAGTCTTATGGATTAGCAATTTCGTTCCAATTCACATTTCAAGTAATATTTGGCACCCTAATTACGTTGCCGATTGCCAAATTGCATTATCTCTTATAGTTTCCGAGATAGGGACTATCGACATCTTACAATATTGGCACTGCTTCTAACTTGGGTCAAAATTGTAAAATGGTCTTATGAATTAGCGATTTCGTTCCAATTCACCTTCCAAATAATATTCGCCATGCTAATTACATTGCCTAATGCCAAATTGCATTATCTCTTATAGTTTCCGAGATATGGACTATCGACATCTTACAATATTAGCTATGATTCTAACTTGGGCTAGAGTTTTAAAATGGTCTTATGAATTAGCGATTTCGTTCCAATTCACATTCCAAGTAATATTCGGCATGCTAGTTACATTGGCTATTGCCAAATTGCATTATCTCTTATAGTTTCCGAGATATGGACCATCGACATCTTACAATATTGGCTCTGCTTCTAACTTGGGCCAATATTGTAAAATGGTCTTATGAAATAGCGATTTCGTTCCAATTCACCTTCCAAGTAATATTCGGTATGCTAATTACATTGCCTATTGAAAAATTGCATTATCTCTTATAGTTTCCGAGATATGGACTATCGACATCTTACAATATTCGCTATGATTCTAACTTGGGAAAAAATTGTCAAATGGTCTTATGAATTAGCGATTTCGTTCCAATTCACATACCAAGTAATATTCGGCATGCTAATTACGTTGCCGATTGCCAAATTGCCTTATCTCTTATAGTTTCCGAGATACGGACCATCGACATCTTACAATATTGGCTCTGCTTCTGACATGGGCTAAAGTTGTAAAATTGTCTTATGAATTAGCGATTTCGTTCCAATTCACTTTCCAAGTAATATTCGGCATCCTAATTACGTTGCCGAATGCCAAATTGCATTATCTCTTATAGTTTCCGAGATAGGGACTATAGACATCTTACAATATTACACTGCTTCTTACTTGGGTCAAAATTCTAAAATGGTCTTATGAATTAGCGATTTCGTTCCAATTCACCATCCAAATAATATTCGCCATGCTAATTACATTACCTAATGCCAAATTGCATTATCTCTCATAGTTTCCGGGATATGGACCATCGACATCTTACAATATTGGCTCTGCTTCTAACTTGGGCTAGAGTTGTAAAATGGTCTTATGAATTAAGGATTTCGTTCCAATACACATTCCAAGTAATATTTGGCATGCTAATTACATTGCTTATTGCCAAATTGCATTATCTCATATAGTTTCCGAGATATGGACCATCGACATCTTACAATATTGGCTCTGCTTCTGACATGGGCTAAAGTTGTAAAATTGTCTTATGAATTAGCGATTTCGTTCCAATTCACTTTCCAAGTAATATTCGGCATCCTAATTACGTTGCCGAATGACAAATAGCATTATCTTTTATAGTTTCCGAGATATGGACTATCGACATCTTTCAATATTCGCTCTGCTTCTAACTTGGGCCAAAATTGTCAAATGGTCTTATGAATTAGCGATTTCGTTCCAATTCACCTTCCAAGTAATATTAGCCATGCTAAATACATTGCCTATAGCCAAATTGCATTATCTCTTATAGTTTCCGAGATATAGATCATCGACATCTTACAATATTGGCTCTGCTTATAACTTGGGCTAAAGTTGAAAAATGGTCTTATGGATTAGCGATTTCGTTCCAATTCACAGTCCAAGTAATATTCGGCATCCTAATTACGTGGCCGATTGTCAAATTGCATTATCTCTTATAGTTTCCGAGATATGGACTATCGACATCTTACAATATTGGCACTGCTTCTAACTTGGGTCAAAATTGTAAAATGGTCTTATGAATTAGCGATTTCGTTCCAATTCACATTCCAAATAATATTCGCCATGCTAATTACATTGTTTATTGCCAAATTGCATTATCTCTTATAGTTTCCGAGATATGGACCATCGACATCTTACAATATTGGCTCTGCTTCTGACATGGGCTAAAGTTGTAAAATTGTCTTATGAATTAGCGATTTCGTTCCAATTCACATTCCAAGTAATATTCGGCATGCTAATTACGTTGCCGTTTGCCAAATTGCATTATCTCTTATAGTTTCCGAGATATAGACTATCGACATTTTACAATATTGGCACTGCTTCTAACTTGGGTCAAAATTGTAAAATGGTCTTATGAATTAGCGATTTCTTTCCTATTCACCTTCCAAATAATATTCGCCATGATAATTACATTACCTAATGCCAAATTGCATTATATCTTATAGTTTCCGGGATATGGACCATCGACATCTTACAATATTGGCTCTGCTTCTAACTTGGGCTAGAGTTGTAAAATGGTCTTATGAATTAGCGATTTCGTTCCAATACACATTCCAAGTAATATTTGGCATGCCAATTACATTGCTTATTGCCAAATTGCATTATCTCTTATAGTTTCCGAGATATGGACTATCGACATCTTACAATATTCGCTATGATTCTAACTTGGGAAAAAATTGTCAAATAGTCTCATGAATTAGCGATTTCGTTCCAATTCACATTCCAAGTAATATTCGGCATGCTAGTTACATTGGCTATTGCCAAATTGCATTATCTCTTATAGTTTCCGAGATATGGACTATCGACATCTTACAATATTGGCTCTGCTTCTAACTTGGGCCAAAATTGTCAAATGGTCTTATGAATTAGCGATTTCGTTCCAATTCACCTTCCAAGTAATATTCGCCATGCTATTTACATTGCCTATTGCCAAATTGCATTATCTCTTATAGTTTCCGAGATATGGACCATCGACATCTTACAATATTGGCTCTGCTTCTAACTTGGCCCAAAATTGTCAAATGGTCTTATGAATTAGCGATTTCGTTCCAATTCACCTTCCAAGTAATATTCGCCATGCTATTTACATTGCCTATAGCCAAATTGCATTATCTCTTATAGTTTCCAATATATGGGCAATCGAAATTTTACACCTTAGACTCTGTTTCAAACTTGGGTCAAAATTGTAAAATGGTCTTATGAATTAGCGATTTCGTTCCAATTCACATACCAAGTAATATTCGGCATGCTAATTACGTTGCCGATTGCCAAATTGCCTTATCTCTTATAGTTTCCGAGATACGGACCATCGACAACTTACAATATTGGCTCTGCTTCTAATTTGGGCCAAAATTGTAAAATGGTCTTATGAAATAGCGATTTTGTTCCAATTCACCTTCCAAGTAATATTCGGCATGCTAATTACATTGCCGATTGCCAAATTGCATTATCTCTTATAGTTTCCGAGATATGGACCATCGACATCTTACAATATTGGCTCTGCTTCAAACTTGGGCCAAAATTGTAAAATGGTCTTATGAAATAGCGATTTCGTTCCAATTCACCTTCCAATATTCGGCATGCTATTTACATTGCCTATTGCCAAATTGCATTATCTCTTATAGTTTCCGAGATATGGACTATCGACATCTTACAATATTCGCTATGATTCTAACTTGGGAAAAAATTGTCAAATGGTCTTATGAATTAGCGATTTCGTTCCAATTCACATTCCAAGTAATATTCGGCATGCTAGTTACATTGGCTATTGCCAAATTGCATTATCTCTTATAGTTTCCGAGATATGGACCATCGACATCTTACAATATTGGCTCTGCTTCTAACTTGGGCCAAAATTGTAAAATGGTCTTATGAAATAGCGATTTTGTTCCAATTCACCTTCGAAGTAATATTCGGCATGCTAATTACATTGCCGATTGCCAAATTGCATTATCTCTTATAGTTTCCGAGATATGGACTATCGACATCTTACAATATTCGCTCTGATTCTATCTTGGGAAAAAATTGTCAAATGGTCTTATGAATTAGCGATTTCGTTCCAATTCACATACCAAGTAATATTCGGCATGCTAATTACGTTGCCGATTGCCAAATTGCCTTATCTCTTATAGTTTCCGAGATATGGGCAATCGAAAATTTACACGTTAGACTCTGTTTCTAACTTGGGTCAAAATTGTAAAATAGTCTTATGGATTAGCAATTTCGTTCCAATTCACATTTTAAGTAATATTTGACACCATAATTACGTTGCCGATTGCCAAATTGCATTATCTCTTATAGTTTCCGAGATATAGACTATCGACATTTTACAATATTGGCACTGCTTCTAACTTGGGTCAAAATTGTAAAATGGTCTTATGAATTAGCGATTTCGTTCCATTTCACATTCCAAGTAATATTCGGCATGCTAATTAGGTTGCCGATTGCCAAATTGCATTATCTCCTATAGTTTGCGAGATATGGGCAATCGAAATTTTACACCTTAGGCTCTGTTTCTAACTTGGGTCAAAATTGTAAAATAGTCTTATGGATTATCAATTTCGTTCCAATTCACCTTCCAAATAATATTCGCCATGCTAATTACATTTCCTATTGCCAAATTGCATTATCTCTTATAGTTTCCGAGATATGGACTATCGACAGCTTACAATATTCGCTCTGATTCTAACTTGGGAAAAAATTGTCAAATGGTCTCATGAATTAGCGATTTCGTTCCAACTCACATTCCAAGTAATATTCTGCATGCTAATTACGTTGCCGATAGCCAAATTGCCTTATCTCTTATAGTTTCCGAGATATGGGCAATCGAAAATTTACACGTTAGACTCTGTTTCTAACTTGGGTCAAAATTGCGAAATAGTCTTATGGATTAGCAATTTCGTTCCAATTCACATTTCAAGTAATATTTGGCATCCTAATTAGGTTGCCGATTGCCAAATAGCATTATCTCTTATAGTTTCCGAGATATAGACTATCGACATTTTACAATATTGGCACTGCTTCTAACTTGGGTCAAAATTGTAAAATGGTCTTATGAATTAGCGATTTCTTTCCAATTCACCTTCCAAATAATATTCGCCATGATAATTACATTACCTAATGCCAAATTGCATTTTCTCTTATAGTTTCCGGGATATGGACCATCGACATCTTACAATATTGGCTCTGCTTCTAACTTGGGCTAGAGTTGTAAAATGGTCTTATGAATTAGCGATTTCGTACCAATACACATTCCAAGTAATATTTGGCATGCTAATTACATTGCTTATTGCCAAATTGCATTATCTCATATAGTTTCCGAGATATGGACCATCGACATCTTACAATATTGGCTCTGCTTCTGACATGGGCTAAAGTTGTAAAATTGTCTTATGAATTAGCGATTTCGTTCCAATTCACTTTCCAAGTAATATTCGGCATCCTAATTAGGTTGCCGATTGCCAAATAGCATTATCTCTTATAGTTTCCGAGATATGGACTATCGACATCTTACAATATTGGTTCTGCATCTAACTTGGGCTAAAGTTGTAAAATGGTCTTATGAATTAGCGATTTCGTTCCAATTCACCTTCCAAGTAATATTCGCCATGCTAATTATATTGCCTATTGCCAAATTGCATTATCTCTTATAGTTTCCGAGATATGGACTATCGACAGCTTACAATATTCGCTCTGATGCTAACTTGGGTCAAAATTGTAAAATGGTCTTATGAATTAGCGATTTCGTTCCATTTCACATTCCAAGTAATATTCGGCATGCTAATTAGGTTGCCGATTGCCAAATTGCATTATCTCCTATAGTTTGCGAGATATGGGCAATCGAAATTTTACACCTTAGGCTCTGTTTCTAACTTGGGTCAAAATTGTAAAATAGTCTTATGGATTATCAATTTCGTTCCAATTCACCTTCCAAATAATATTCGCCATGCTAATTACATTACCTAATGCCAAATTGCATTATCTCTTATAGTTTCCGGGATATGGACCATCGACATCTTACAATATTGGCTCTGCTTCTAACTTGGGCCAAAATTGTAAAATGGTCTTATGAAATAGCGATTTCGTTCCAATTCACCTTCCAATATTCGGCATGCTAATTACATTGCCTATTGCCAAATTGCATTATCTCTTATAGTTTCCGAGATATGGACTATCGACATCTTACAATATTCGCTATGATTCTAACTTGGGAAAAAATTGTCAAATGGTCTTATGAATTAGCGATTTCGTTCCAATTCACATTCCAAGTAATATTCGGCATGCTAGTTACATTGGCTATTGCCAAATTGCATTATCTCTTATAGTTTCCGAGATATGGACCATCGACATCTTACAATATTGGCTCTGCTTCTAACTTGGGCCAAAATTGTAAAATGGTCTTATGAAATAGCGATTTTGTTCCAATTCACCTTCCAAGTAATATTCGGCATGCTAATTACATTGCCGATTGCCAAATTGCATTATCTCTTATAGTTTCCGAGATATGGACTATCGACATCTTACAATATTCGCTCTGATTCTATCTTGGGAAAAAATTGTCAAATGGTCTTATGAATTAGCGATTTCGTTCCAATTCACATACCAAGTAATATTCGGCATGCTAATTACGTTGCCGATTGCCAAATTGCCTTATCTCTTATAGTTTCCGAGATATGGGCAATCGAAAATTTACACGTTAGACTCTGTTTCTAACTTGGGTCAAAATTGTAAAATAGTCTTATGGATTAGCAATTTCCTTCCAATTCACATTTCAAGTAATATTTGGCACCATAATTACGTTGCCGATTGCCAAATTGCATTATCTCTTATAGTTTCCGAGATATAGACTATCGACATTTTACAATATTGGCACTGCTTCTAACTTGGGTCAAAATTGTAAAATGGTCTTATGAATTAGCGATTTCTTTCCAATTCACGTTCCAAATAATATTCGCCATGATAATTACATTACCTAATGCCAAATTGCATTATCTCTTATAGTTTCCGGGATATGGACCATCGACATCTTACAATATTGGCTCTGCTTCTAACTTGGGCTAGAGTTGTAAAATGGTCTTGTGAATTAGCGATTTCGTACCAATACACATTCCAAGTAATATTTGGCATGCTAATTACATTGCTTATTGCCAAATTGCATTATCTCATATAGTTTCCGAGATATGGACCATCGACATCTTACAATATTGGCTCTGCTTCTGACATGGGCTAAAGTTGTAAAATTGTCTTATGAATTAGCGATTTCGTTCCAATTCACTTTCCAAGTAATATTCGGCATCCTAATTAGGTTGCCGATTGCCAAATAGCATTATCTCTTATAGTTTCCGAGATATGGACTATCGACATCTTACAATATTGGTTCTGCATCTAACTTGGGCTAAAGTTGTAAAATGGTCTTATGAATTAGCGATTTCGTTCCAATTCACCTTCCAAGTAATATTCGCCATGCTAATTACATTGCCTATTGCCAAATTGCATTATCTCTTATAGTTTCCGAGATATGGACTATCGACAGCTTACAATATTCGCTCTGATTCTAACTTGGGTCAAAATTGTAAAATGGTCTTATGAATTAGCGATTTCGTTCCATTTCACATTCCAAGTAATATTCGGCATGCTAATTAGGTTGCCGATTGCCAAATTGCATTATCTCCTATAGTTTGCGAGATATGGGCAATCGAAATTTTACACCTTAGGCTCTGTTTCTAACTTGGGTCAAAATTGTAAAATAGTCTTATGGATTATCAATTTCGTTCCAATTCACCTTCCAAATAATATTCGCCATGCTAATTACATTGCCTATTGCCAAATTGCATTATCTCTTATAGTTTCCGAGATATGGACTATCGACAGCTTACAATATTCGCTCTGATTCTAACTTGGGAAAAAATTGTCAAATGGTCTCATGAATTAGCGATTTCGTTCCAATTCACATTCCAAGTAATATTCGGCATGCTAATTACGTTGCCGATAGCCAAATTGCCTTATCTCTTATAGTTTCCGAGATATGGGCAATCGAAAATTTACACGTTAGACTCTGTTTCTAACTTGGGTCAAAATTGCGAAATAGTCTTATGGATTAGCAATTTCGTTCCAATTCACATTTCAAGTAATATTTGGCACCCTAATTACGTTGCCGATTGCCAAATTGCATTATCTCTTATAGTTTCCGAGATAGGGACTATCGACATCTTACAATATTGGCACTGCTTCTAACTTGGGTCAAAATTGTAAAATGGTCTTATGAATTAGCGATTTCGTTCCAATTCACCTTCCAAATAATATTCGCCATGCTAATTACATTGCCTAATGCCAAATTGCATTATCTCTTATAGTTTCCGAGATATGGACTATCGACATCTTACAATATTCGCTATGATTCTAACTTGGGCTAGAGTTTTAAAATGGTCTTATGAATTAGCGATTTCGTTCCAATTCACATTCCAAGTAATATTCGGCATGCTAGTTACATTGGCTATTGCCAAATTGCATTATCTCTTATAGTTTCCGAGATATGGACCATCGACATCTTACAATATTGGCTCTGCTTCTAACTTGGGCCAAAATTGTAAAATGGTCTTATGAAATAGCGATTTCGTTCCAATTCACCTTCCAAGTAATATTCGGTATGCTAATTACATTGCCTATTGCCAAATTGCATTATCTCTTATAGTTTCCGAGATATGGACTATCGACATCTTACAATATTCGCTATGATTCTAACTTGGGAAAAAATTGTCAAATGGTCTTATGAATTAGCGATTTCGTTCCAATTCACATTCCAAGTAATATTCGGCATGCTAGTTACATTGGCTATTGCCAAATTGCATTATCTCTTATAGTTTCCGAGATATGGACCATCGACATCTTACAATATTGGCTCTGCTTCTAACTTGGGCCAAAATTGTAAAATGGTCTTATGAAATAGCGATTTTGTTCCAATTCACCTTCCAAGTAATATTCGGCATGCTAATTACATTGCCGATTGCCAAATTGCATTATCTCTTATAGTTTCCGAGATATGGACTATCGACATCTTACAATATTCGCTCTGATTCTATCTTGGGAAAAAATTGTCAAATGGTCTTATGAATTAGCGATTTCGTTCCAATTCACATACCAAGTAATATTCGGCATGCTAATTACGTTGCCGATTGCCAAATTGCCTTATCTCTTATAGTTTCCGAGATATGGGCAATCGAAAATTTACACGTTAGACTCTGTTTCTAACTTGGGTCAAAATTGTAAAATAGTCTTATGGATTAGCAATTTCCTTCCAATTCACATTTCAAGTAATATTTGGCACCATAATTACGTTGCCGATTGCCAAATTGCATTATCTCTTATAGTTTCCGAGATATAGACTATCGACATTTTACAATATTGGCACTGCTTCTAACTTGGGTCAAAATTGTAAAATGGTCTTATGAATTAGCGATTTCTTTCCAATTCACGTTCCAAATAATATTCGCCATGATAATTACATTACCTAATGCCAAATTGCATTATCTCTTATAGTTTCCGGGATATGGACCATCGACATCTTACAATATTGGCTCTGCTTCTAACTTGGGCTAGAGTTGTAAAATGGTCTTGTGAATTAGCGATTTCGTACCAATACACATTCCAAGTAATATTTGGCATGCTAATTACATTGCTTATTGCCAAATTGCATTATCTCATATAGTTTCCGAGATATGGACCATCGACATCTTACAATATTGGCTCTGCTTCTGACATGGGCTAAAGTTGTAAAATTGTCTTATGAATTAGCGATTTCGTTCCAATTCACTTTCCAAGTAATATTCGGCATCCTAATTAGGTTGCCGATTGCCAAATAGCATTATCTCTTATAGTTTCCGAGATATGGACTATCGACATCTTACAATATTGGTTCTGCATCTAACTTGGGCTAAAGTTGTAAAATGGTCTTATGAATTAGCGATTTCGTTCCAATTCACCTTCCAAGTAATATTCGCCATGCTAATTACATTGCCTATTGCCAAATTGCATTATCTCTTATAGTTTCCGAGATATGGACTATCGACAGCTTACAATATTCGCTCTGATTCTAACTTGGGTCAAAATTGTAAAATGGTCTTATGAATTAGCGATTTCGTTCCATTTCACATTCCAAGTAATATTCGGCATGCTAATTAGGTTGCCGATTGCCAAATTGCATTATCTCCTATAGTTTGCGAGATATGGGCAATCGAAATTTTACACCTTAGGCTCTGTTTCTAACTTGGGTCAAAATTGTAAAATAGTCTTATGGATTATCAATTTCGTTCCAATTCACCTTCCAAATAATATTCGCCATGCTAATTACATTGCCTATTGCCAAATTGCATTATCTCTTATAGTTTCCGAGATATGGACTATCGACAGCTTACAATATTCGCTCTGATTCTAACTTGGGAAAAAATTGTCAAATGGTCTCATGAATTAGCGATTTCGTTCCAATTCACATTCCAAGTAATATTCGGCATGCTAATTACGTTGCCGATAGCCAAATTGCCTTATCTCTTATAGTTTCCGAGATATGGGCAATCGAAAATTTACACGTTAGACTCTGTTTCTAACTTGGGTCAAAATTGCGAAATAGTCTTATGGATTAGCAATTTCGTTCCAATTCACATTTCAAGTAATATTTGGCACCCTAATTACGTTGCCGATTGCCAAATTGCATTATCTCTTATAGTTTCCGAGATAGGGACTATCGACATCTTACAATATTGGCACTGCTTCTAACTTGGGTCAAAATTGTAAAATGGTCTTATGAATTAGCGATTTCGTTCCAATTCACCTTCCAAATAATATTCGCCATGCTAATTACATTGCCTAATGCCAAATTGCATTATCTCTTATAGTTTCCGAGATATGGACTATCGACATCTTACAATATTCGCTATGATTCTAACTTGGGCTAGAGTTTTAAAATGGTCTTATGAATTAGCGATTTCGTTCCAATTCACATTCCAAGTAATATTCGGCATGCTAGTTACATTGGCTATTGCCAAATTGCATTATCTCTTATAGTTTCCGAGATATGGACCATCGACATCTTACAATATTGGCTCTGCTTCTAACTTGGGCCAAAATTGTAAAATGGTCTTATGAAATAGCGATTTCGTTCCAATTAACCTTCCAAGTAATATTCGGTATGCTAATTACATTGCCTATTGCCAAATTGCATTATCTCTTATAATTTCCGAGATATGGACTATCGACATCTTACAATATTCGCTATGATTCTAACTTGGGAAAAAATTGTCAAATGGTCTTATGAATTAGCGATTTCGTTCCAATTCACATACCAAGTAATATTCGGCATGCTAATTACGTTGCCGATTGCCAAATTGCCTTATCTCTTATAGTTTCCGAGATACGGACCATCGACATCTTACAATATTGGCTCTGCTTCTGACATGGGCTAAAGTTGTAAAATTGTCTTATGAATTAGCGATTTCGTTCCAATTCACTTTCCAAGTAATATTCGGCATCCTAATTACGTTGCCGAATGCCAAATTGCATTATCTCTTATAGTTTCCGAGATAGGGACTATGGACATCTTACAATATTACACTGCTTCTTACTTGGGTCAAAATTCTAAAATGGTCTTATGAATTAGCGATTTCGTTCCAATTCACCTTCCAAATAATATTCGCCATGCTAATTACATTACCTAATGCCAAATTGCATTATCTCTCATAGTTTCCGGGATATGGACCATCGACATCTTACAATATTGGCTCTGCTTCTAACTTGGGCTAGAGTTGTAAAATGGTCTTATGAATTAAGGATTTCGTTCCAATACACATTCCAAGTAATATTTGGCATGCTAATTACATTGCTTATTGCCAAATTGCATTATCTCATATAGTTTCCGAGATATGGACCATCGACATCTTACAATATTGGCTCTGCTTCTGACATGGGCTAATGTTGTAAAATTGTCTTATGAATTAGCGATTTCGTTCCAATTCACTTTCCAAGTAATATTCGGCATCCTAATTACGTTGCCGAATGACAAATAGCATTATCTCTTATAGTTTCCGAGATATGGACTATCGACATCTTTCAATATTCGCTCTGCTTCTAACTTGGGCCAAAATTGTCAAATGGTCTTATGAATTAGCGATTTCGTTCCAATTCACCTTCCAAGTAATATTAGCCATGCTAAATACATTTCCTATAGCCAAATTGCATTATCTCTTATAGTTTCCGAGATATAGATCATCGACATCTTACAATATTGGCTCTGCTTATAACTTGGGCTAAAGTTGAAAAATGGTCTTATGGATTAACGATTTCGTTCCAATTCACAGTCCAAGTAATATTCGGCATCCTAATTACGTTGCCGATTGTCAAATTGCATTATCTCTTATAGTTTCCGAGATATGGACTATCGACATCTTACAATATTGGCACTGCTACTAACTTGGGTCAAAATTGTAAAATGGTCTTATGAATTAGCGATTTCGTTCCAATTCACATTCCAAATAATATTCGCCATGCTAATTACATTGTTTATTGCCAAATTGCATTATCTCTTATAGTTTCCGAGATATGGACCATCAACATCTTACAATATTGGCTCTGCTTCTGACATGGGCTAAAGTTGTAAAATTGTCTTATGAATTAGCGATTTCGTTCCAATTCACATTCCAAGTAATATTCGGCATGCTAATTTCGTTGCCGTTTGCCAAATTGCATTATCTCTTATAGTTTCCGAGATATAGACTATCGACATTTTACAATATTGGCACTGCTTCTAACTTGGGTCAAAATTGTAAAATGGTCTTATGAATTAGCGATTTCTTTCCAATTCACCTTCCAAATAATATTCGCCATGATAATTACATTACCTAATGCCAAATTGCATTATCTCTTATAGTTTCCGGGATATGGACCATCGACATCTTACAATATTGGCTCTGCTTCTAACTTGGGCTAGAGTTGTAAAGTGGTCTTATGAATTAAGGATTTCGTTCCAATACATATTCCAAGTAATATTTGGCATGCTAATTACATTGCTTATTGCCAAATTGCATTATCTCATATAGTTTCCGAGATATGGACCATCGACATCTTACAATATTGGCTCTGCTTCTGACATGGGCTAAAGTTGTAAAATTGTCTTATGAATTAGCGATTTCGTTCCAATTCACTTTCCAAGTAATATTCGGCATCCTAATTACGTTGCCGAATGACAAATAGCATTATCTTTTATAGTTTCCGAGATATGGACTATCGACATCTTTCAATATTCGCTCTGCTTCTAACTTGGGCCAAAATTGTCAAATGGTCTTATGAATTAGCGATTTCGTTCCAATTCACCTTCCAAGTAATATTAGCCATGCTAAATACATTGCGTATATAGCCAAATTGCATTATCTCTTATAGTTTCCGAGATATAGATCATCGACATCTTACAATATTGGCTCTGCTTATAACTTGGGCTAAAGTTGAAAAATGGTCTTATGGATTAACGATTTCGTTCCAATTCACAGTCCAAGTAATATTCGGCATCCTAATTACGTTGCCGATTGTCAAATTGCATTATCTCTTATAGTTTCCGAGATATGGACTATCGACATCTTACAATATTGGCACTGCTTCTAACTTGGGTCAAAATTGTAAAATGGTCTTATGAATTAGCGATTTCGTTCCAATTCACATTCCAAATAATATTCGCCATGCTAATTACATTGTTTATTGCCAAATTGCATTATCTCTTATAGTTTCCGAGATATGGACCATCGACATCTTACAATATTGGCTCTGCTTCTGACATGGGCTAAAGTTGTAAAATTGTCTTATGAATTAGCGATTTCGTTCCAATTCACATTCCAAGTAATATTCGGCATGCTAATTACGTTGCCGTTTACCAAATTGCATTATCTCTTATAGTTTCCGAGATATAGACTATCGACATTTTACAATATTGGCACTGCTTCTAACTTGGGTCAAAATTGTAAAATGGTCTTATGAATTAGCGATTTCTTTCCAATTCACCTTCCAAATAATATTCGCCATGATAATTACATTACCTAATGCCAAATTGCATTATCTCTTATAGTTTCCGGGATATGGACCATCGACATCTTACAATATTGGCTATGATTCTAACTTGGGAAAAAATTGTCAAATGGTCTTATGAATTAGCGATTTCGTTCCAATTCACATTCCAAGTAATATTTGGCATGCCAATTACATTGCTTATTGCCAAATTGCATTATCTCTGATAGTTTCCGAGATATGGACTATCGACATCTTACAATATTCGCTATGATTCTAACTTGGGAAAAAATTGTCAAATGGTCTTATGAATTAGCGATTTCGTTCCAATTCACATTCCAAGTAATATTTGGCATGCCAATTACATTGCTTATTGCCAAATTGCATTATCTCTTATAGTTTCCGAGATATGGACTATCGACATCTTACAATATTCGCTATGATTCTAACTTGGGCTAGAGTTGTAAAATGGTCTTATGAATTAGCGATTTCGTTCCAATACACATTCCAAGTAATATTTGGCATGCCAATTACATTGCTTATTGCCAAATTGCATTATCTCTTATAGTTTCCGAGATATGGACTATCGACATCTTACAATATTCGCTATGATTCTAACTTGGGAAAAAATTGTCAAATGGTCTTATGAATTAGCGATTTCGTTCCAATTCACATTCCAAGTAATATTCGGCATGCTAGTTACATTGGCTATTGCCAAATTGCATTATCTCTTATAGTTTCCGAGATATGGACTATCGACATCTTACAATATTCGCTCTACTTCTAACTTGGGCCAAAATTGTCAAATGGTCTTATGAATTAGCGATTTCGTTCCAATTCACCTTCCAAGTAATATTCGCCATGCTATTTACATTGCCTATTGCCAAATTGCATTATCTCTTATAGTTTCCGAGATACGGACCATCGACATCTTACAATATTGGCTCTGCTTCTGACATGGGCTAAAGTTGTAAAATTGTCTTATGAATTAGCGATTTCGTTCCAATTCACATTCCAAGTAATATTCGGCATGCTAGTTACATTGGCTATTGCCAAATTGCATTATCTCTTATAGTTTCCGAGACATGGACTATCGACATCTTACAATATTCGCTCTACTTCTAACTTGGGCCAAAATTGTCAAATGGTCTTATGAATTAGCGATTTCGTTCCAATTCACATACCAAGTAATATTCGGCATGCTAATTACGTTGCCGATTGCCAAATTGCCTTATCTCTTATAGTTTCCGAGATACGGACCATCGACATCTTACAATATTGGCTCTGCTTCTGACATGGGCTAAAGTTGTAAAATTGTCTTATGAATTAGCGATTTCGTTCCAATTCACTTTCCAAGTAATATTCGGCATCCTAATTACGTTGCCGAATGCCAAATTGCATTATCTCTTATAGTTTCCGAGATAGGGACTATGGACATCTTACAATATTACACTGCTTCTTACTTGGGTCAAAATTCTAAAATGGTCTTATGAATTAGCGATTTCGTTCCAATTCACCTTCCAAATAATATTCGCCATGCTAATTACATTACCTAATGCCAAATTGCATTATCTCTCATAGTTTCCGGGATATGGACCATCGACATCTTACAATATTGGCTCTGCTTCTAACTTGGGCTAGAGTTGTAAAATGGTCTTATGAATTAAGGATTTCGTTCCAATACACATTCCAAGTAATATTTGGCATGCTAATTACATTGCTTATTGCCAAATTGCATTATCTCATATAGTTTCCGAGATATGGACCATCGACATCTTACAATATTGGCTCTGCTTCTAACTTGGGCTAATGTTGTAAAATTGTCTTATGAATTAGCGATTTCGTTCCAATTCACTTTCCAAGTAATATTCGGCATCCTAATTACGTTGCCGAATGACAAATAGCATTATCTCTTATAGTTTCCGAGATATGGACTATCGACATCTTTCAATATTCGCTCTGCTTCTAACTTGGGCCAAAATTGTCAAATGGTCTTATGAATTAGCGATTTCGTTCCAATTCACCTTCCAAGTAATATTAGCCATGCTAAATACATTTCCTATAGCCAAATTGCATTATCTCTTATAGTTTCCGAGATATAGATCATCGACATCTTACAATATTGGCTCTGCTTATAACTTGGGCTAAAGTTGAAAAATGGTCTTATGGATTAACGATTTCGTTCCAATTCACAGTCCAAGTAATATTCGGCATCCTAATTACGTTGCCGATTGTCAAATTGCATTATCTCTTATAGTTTCCGAGATATGGACTATCGACATCTTACAATATTGGCACTGCTACTAACTTGGGTCAAAATTGTAAAATGGTCTTATGAATTAGCGATTTCGTTCCAATTCACATTCCAAATAATATTCGCCATGCTAATTACATTGTTTATTGCCAAATTGCATTATCTCTTATAGTTTCCGAGATATGGACCATCAACATCTTACAATATTGGCTCTGCTTCTGACATGGGCTAAAGTTGTAAAATTGTCTTATGAATTAGCGATTTCGTTCCAATTCACATTCCAAGTAATATTCGGCATGCTAATTTCGTTGCCGTTTGCCAAATTGCATTATCTCTTATAGTTTCCGAGATATAGACTATCGACATTTTACAATATTGGCACTGCTTCTAACTTGGGTCAAAATTGTAAAATGGTCTTATGAATTAGCGATTTCTTTCCAATTCACCTTCCAAATAATATTCGCCATGATAATTACATTACCTAATGCCAAATTGCATTATCTCTTATAGTTTCCGGGATATGGACCATCGACATCTTACAATATTGGCTCTGCTTCTAACTTGGGCTAGAGTTGTAAAGTGGTCTTATGAATTAAGGATTTCGTTCCAATACATATTCCAAGTAATATTTGGCATGCTAATTACATTGCTTATTGCCAAATTGCATTATCTCATATAGTTTCCGAGATATGGACCATCGACATCTTACAATATTGGCTCTGCTTCTGACATGGGCTAAAGTTGTAAAATTGTCTTATGAATTAGCGATTTCGTTCCAATTCACTTTCCAAGTAATATTCGGCATCCTAATTACGTTGCCGAATGACAAATAGCATTATCTTTTATAGTTTCCGAGATATGGACTATCGACATCTTTCAATATTCGCTCTGCTTCTAACTTGGGCCAAAATTGTCAAATGGTCTTATGAATTAGCGATTTCGTTCCAATTCACCTTCCAAGTAATATTAGCCATGCTAAATACATTGCGTATATAGCCAAATTGCATTATCTCTTATAGTTTCCGAGATATAGATCATCGACATCTTACAATATTGGCTCTGCTTATAACTTGGGCTAAAGTTGAAAAATGGTCTTATGGATTAACGATTTCGTTCCAATTCATAGTCCAAGTAATATTCGGCATCCTAATTACGTTGCCGATTGTCAAATTGCATTATCTCTTATAGTTTCCGAGATATGGACTATCGACATCTTACAATATTGGCACTGCTTCTAACTTGGGTCAAAATTGTAAAATGGTCTTATGAATTAGCGATTTCGTTCCAATTCACATTCCAAATAATATTCGCCATGCTAATTACATTGTTTATTGCCAAATTGCATTATCTCTTATAGTTTCCGAGATATGGACCATCGACATCTTACAATATTGGCTCTGCTTCTGACATGGGCTAAAGTTGTAAAATTGTCTTATGAATTAGCGATTTCGTTCCAATTCACATTCCAAGTAATATTCGGCATGCTAATTACGTTGCCGTTTACCAAATTGCATTATCTCTTATAGTTTCCGAGATATAGACTATCGACATTTTACAATATTGGCACTGCTTCTAACTTGGGTCAAAATTGTAAAATGGTCTTATGAATTAGCGATTTCTTTCCAATTCACCTTCCAAATAATATTCGCCATGATAATTACATTACCTAATGCCAAATTGCATTATCTCTTATAGTTTCCGGGATATGGACCATCGACATCTTACAATATTGGCTATGATTCTAACTTGGGAAAAAATTGTCAAATGGTCTTATGAATTAGCGATTTCGTTCCAATTCACATTCCAAGTAATATTTGGCATGCCAATTACATTGCTTATTGCCAAATTGCATTATCTCTGATAGTTTCCGAGATATGGACTATCGACATCTTACAATATTCGCTATGATTCTAACTTGGGAAAAAATTGTCAAATGGTCTTATGAATTAGCGATTTCGTTCCAATTCACATTCCAAGTAATATTTGGCATGCCAATTACATTGCTTATTGCCAAATTGCATTATCTCTTATAGTTTCCGAGATATGGACTATCGACATCTTACAATATTCGCTATGATTCTAACTTGGGCTAGAGTTGTAAAATGGTCTTATGAATTAGCGATTTCGTTCCAATACACATTCCAAGTAATATTTGGCATGCCAATTACATTGCTTATTGCCAAATTGCATTATCTCTTATAGTTTCCGAGATATGGACTATCGACATCTTACAATATTCGCTATGATTCTAACTTGGGAAAAAATTGTCAAATGGTCTTATGAATTAGCGATTTCGTTCCAATTCACATTCCAAGTAATATTCGGCATGCTAGTTACATTGGCTATTGCCAAATTGCATTATCTCTTATAGTTTCCGAGATATGGACTATCGACATCTTACAATATTCGCTCTACTTCTAACTTGGGCCAAAATTGTCAAATGGTCTTATGAATTAGCGATTTCGTTCCAATTCACCTTCCAAGTAATATTCGCCATGCTATTTACATTGCCTATTGCCAAATTGCATTATCTCTTATAGTTTCCGAGATATGGACCATCGACATCTTACAATATTGGCTCTGCTTCTAACTTGGCCCAAAATTGTCAAATGGTCTTATGAATTAGCGATTTCGTTCCAATTCACCTTCCAAGTAATATTCGCCATGCTATTTGCATTGCCTATAGCCAAATTGCATTATCTCTTATAGTTTCCAATATATGGGCAATCGAAATTTTACACCTTAGACTCTGTTTCAAACTTGGGTCAAAATTGTAAAATGGTCTTATGAATTAGCGATTTCGTTCCAATTCACATACCAAGTAATATTCGGTATGCTAATTACATTGCCTATTGCCAAATTGCATTATCTCTTATAGTTTCCGAGATATGGACTATCGACATCTTACAATATTCGCTATGATTCTAACTTGGGAAAAAATTGTCAAATGGTCTTATGAATTAGCGATTTCGTTCCAATTCACATTCCAAGTAATATTCGGCATGCTAGTTACATTGGCTATTGCCAAATTGCATTATCTCTTATAGTTTCCGAGATATGGACCATCGACATCTTACAATATTGGCTCTGCTTCTAACTTGGGCCAAAATTGTAAAATGGTCTTATGAAATAGCGATTTTGTTCCAATTCACCTTCCAAGTAATATTCGGCATGCTAATTACATTGCCGATTGCCAAATTGCATTATCTCTTACAGTTTCCGAGATATGGACTATCGACATCTTACAATATTCGCTCTGATTCTATCTTGGGAAAAAATTGTCAAATGGTCTTATGAATTAGCGATTTCGTTCCAATTCACATACCAAGTAATATTCGGCATGCTAATTACGTTGCCGATTGCCAAATTGCCTTATCTCTTATAGTTTCCGAGATATGGGCAATCGAAAATTTACACGTTAGACTCTGTTTCTAACTTGGGTCAAAATTGTAAAATAGTCTTATGGAATAGCAATTTCCTTCCAATTCACATTTCAAGTAATATTTGGCACCATAATTACGTTGCCGATTGCCAAATTGCATTATCTCTTATAGTTTCCGAGATATAGACTATCGACATTTTACAATATTGGCACTGCTTCTAACTTGGGTCAAAATTGTAAAATGGTCTTATGAATTAGCGATTTCTTTCCAATTCACGTTCCAAATAATATTCGCCATGATAATTACATTACCTAATGCCAAATTGCATTATCTCTTATAGTTTCCGGGATATGGACCATCGACATCTTACAATATTGGCTCTGCTTCTAACTTGGGCTAGAGTTGTAAAATGGTCTTGTGAATTAGCGATTTCGTACCAATACACATTCCAAGTAATATTTGGCATGCTAATTACATTGCTTATTGCCAAATTGCATTATCTCATATAGTTTCCGAGATATGGACCATCGACATCTTACAATATTGGCTCTGCTTCTGACATGGGCTAAAGTTGTAAAATTGTCTTATGAATTAGCGATTTCGTTCCAATTCACTTTCCAAGTAATATTCGGCATCCTAATTAGGTTGCCGATTGCCAGATAGCATTATCTCTTATAGTTTCCGAGATATGGACTATCGACATCTTACAATATTGGTTCTGCATCTAACTTGGGCTAAAGTTGTAAAATGGTCTTATGAATTGGCGATTTCGTTCCAATTCACCTTCCAAGTAATATTCGCCATGCTAATTACATTGCCTATTGCCAAATTGCATTATCTCTTATAGTTTCCGAGATATGGACTATCGACAGCTTACAATATTCGCTCTGATTCTAACTTGGGTCAAAATTGTAAAATGGTCTTATGAATTAGCGATTTCGTTCCATTTCACATTCCAAGTAATATTCGGCATGCTAATTAGGTTGCCGATTGCCAAATTGCATTATCTCCTATAGTTTGCGAGATATGGGCAATCGAAATTTTACACCTTAGGCTCTGTTTCTAACTTGGGTCAAAATTGTAAAATAGTCTTATGGATTATCAATTTCGTTCCAATTCACCTTCCAAATAATATTCGCCATGCTAATTACATTGCCTATTGCCAAATTGCATTATCTCTTATAGTTTCCGAGATATGGACTATCGACAGCTTACAATATTCGCTCTGATTCTAACTTGGGAAAAAATTGTCAAATGGTCTCATGAATTAGCGATTTCGTTCCAATTCACATTCCAAGTAATATTCGGCATGCTAATTACGTTGCCGATAGCCAAATTGCCTTATCTCTTATAGTTTCCGAGATATGGGCAATCGAAAATTTACACGTTAGACTCTGTTTCTAACTTGGGTCAAAATTGCGAAATAGTCTTATGGATTAGCAATTTCGTTCCAATTCACATTTCAAGTAATATTTGGCACCCTAATTACGTTGCCGATTGCCAAATTGCATTATCTCTTATAGTTTCCGAGATAGGGACTATCGACATCTTACAATATTGGCACTGCTTCTAACTTGGGTCAAAATTGTAAAATGGTCTTATGAATTAGCGATTTCGTTCCAATTCACCTTCCAAATAATATTCGCCATGCTAATTACATTGCCTAATGCCAAATTGCATTATCTCTTATAGTTTCCGAGATATGGACCATCGACATCTTACAATATTCGCTATGATTCTAACTTGGGCTAGAGTTTTAAAATGGTCTTATGAATTAGCGATTTCGTTCCAATTCACATTCCAAGTAATATTCGGCATGCTAGTTACATTGGCTATTGCCAAATTGCATTATCTCTTATAGTTTCCGAGATATGGACCATCGACATCTTACAATATTGGCTCTGCTTCTAACTTGGGCCAAAATTGTAAAATGGTCTTATGAAATAGCGATTTCGTTCCAATTCACCTTCCAAGTAATATTCGGTATGCTAATTACATTGCCTATTGCCAAATTGCATTATCTCTTATAGTTTCCGAGATATGGACTATCGACATCTTACAATATTCGCTATGATTCTAACTTGGGAAAAAATTGTCAAATGGTCTTATGAATTAGCGATTTCGTTCCAATTCACATTCCAAGTAATATTCGGCATGCTAGTTACATTGGCTATTGCCAAATTGCATTATCTCTTATAGTTTCCGAGATATGGACCATCGACATCTTACAATATTGGCTCTGCTTCTAACTTGGGCCAAAATTGTAAAATGGTCTTATGAAATAGCGATTTTGTTCCAATTCACCTTCCAAGTAATATTCGGCATGCTAATTACATTGCCGATTGCCAAATAGCATTATCTCTTATAGTTTCCGAGATATGGACTATCGACATCTTACAATATTCGCTCTGATTCTATCTTGGGAAAAAATTGTCAAATGGTCTTATGAATTAGCGATTTCGTTCCAATTCACATACCAAGTAATATTCGGCATGCTAATTACGTTGCCGATTGCCAAATTGCCTTATCTCTTATAGTTTCCGAGATATGGGCAATCGAAAATTTACACGTTAGACTCTGTTTCTAACTTGGGTCAAAATTGTAAAATAGTCTTATGGATTAGCAATTTCCTTCCAATTCACATTTCAAGTAATATTTGGCACCATAATTACGTTGCCGATTGCCAAATTGCATTATCTCTTATAGTTTCCGAGATATAGACTATCGACATTTTACAATATTGGCACTGCTTCTAACTTGGGCCAAAATTGTAATATGGTCTTATGAATTAGCGATTTCGTTCCAATTCACATTCCAAGTAATATTCGGCATGCTAATTACAGTTCCGATTGCCAAAATGCATTATCTCTTATAGTTTCCGAGATATGGGCAATCGAAATTTTATACCTTAGACTCTGTTTTTAACTTGGGTTAAAATTGTGAAATGGTCTTATGGATTAGCGATTTCGTTCCAATTCACATTCCAAGTAATATTCGGCATGCTAATTGCATTGCCGATTGCCGAATTGCATTATCTCTTATAGTTTCCGAGATACGGACCATCAACAACTTACAATATTGGCTCTGCTTCTAATTGGGGCCAAAATTGTAAAATGGTCTTATGAAATAGCGATTTTGTTCCAATTCACCTTCCAAGTAATATTCGGCATGCTAATTACATTGCCGATTGCCAAATTGCATTATCTCTTATAGTTTCCGAGATATGGACTATCGACATCTTACAATATTCGCTATGATTCTAACTTGGGAAAAAATTGTCAAATGGTCTTATGAATTAGCGATTTCGTTCCAATTCACATTCCAAGTAATATTCGGCATGATAGTTACATTGGCTATTGCCAAATTGCATTATCTCTTATAGTTTCCGAGATATGGACTATCGACATCTTACAATATTCGCTCTGATTCTATCTTGGGAAAAAATTGTCAAATGGTCTTATGAATTAGCGATTTCGTTCCAATTCACATACCAAGTAATATTCGGCATGCTAATTACGTTTCCGATTGCCAAATTGCCTTATCTCTTATAGTTTCCGAGATATGGGCAATCGAAAATTTACACGTTAGACTCTGTTTCTAACTTGGGTCAAAATTGTAAAATAGTCTTATGAATTAGCAATTTCGTTCCAATTCACATTTCAAGTAATATTTGGCACCATAATTACGTTGCCGATTGCCAAATTGCATTATCTCTTATAGTTTCCGAGATATAGACTATCGACATTTTACAATATTGGCACTGCTTCTAACTTGGGTCAAAATTGTAAAATGGTCTTATGAATTAGCGATTTCTTTCCAATTCACCTTCCAAATAATTTTCGCCATGATAATTACATTACCTAATGCCAAATTGCATTATCTCTTATATTTTCCGGGATATGGACCATCGACATCTTACAATATTGGCTCTGCTTCTAACTTGGGCTAGAGTTGTAAAATGGTCTTATGAATTAGCGATTTCGTTCCAATACACATTCCAAGTAATATTTGGCATGCTAATTACATTGCTTATTGCCAAATTGCATTATCTCATATAGTTTCCGAGATATGGACCATCGACATCTTACAATATTGGCTCTGCTTCTGACATGGGCTAAAGTTGTAAAATTGTCTTATGAATTAGCGATTTCGTTCCAATTCACTTTCCAAGTAATATTCGGCATCCTAATTAGGTTGCCGATTGCCAAATAGCATTATCTCTTATAGTTTCCGAGATATGGACTATCGACATCTTACAATATTGGTTCTGCATCTAACTTGGGCTAAAGTTGTAAAATGGTCTTATGAATTAGCGATTTCGTTCCAATTCACCTTCCAAGTAATATTCGCCATGCTAATTACATTGCCTATTGCCAAATTGCATTATCTCTTATAGTTTCCGAGATATGGACTATCGACAGCTTACAATATTCGCTCTGATTCTAACTTGGGTCAAAATTGTAAAATGGTCTTATGAATTAGCGATTTCGTTCCATTTCACATTCCAAGTAATATTCGGCATGCTAATTAGATTGCCGATTGCCAAATTGCATTATCTCCTATAGTTTGCGAGATATGGGCAATCGAAATTTTACACCTTAGGCTCTGTTTCTAACTTGGGTCAAAATTGTAAAATAGTCTTATGGATTATCAATTTCGTTCCAATTCACCTTCCAAATAATATTCGCCATGCTAATTACATTGCCTATTGCCAAATTGCATTATCTCTTATAGTTTCCGAGATATGGACTATCGACAGCTTACAATATTCGCTCTGATTCTAACTTGGGAAAAAATTGTCAAATGGTCTCATGAATTAGCGATTTCGTTCCAATTCACATTCCAAGTAATATTCGGCATGCTAATTACGTTGCCGATAGCCAAATTGCCTTATCTCTTATAGTTTCCAAGATATGGGCAATCGAAAATTTACACGTTAGACTCTGTTTCTAACTTGGGTCAAAATTGCGAAATAGTCTTATGGATTAGCAATTTCGTTCCAATTCACATTTCAAGTAATATTTGGCACCCTAATTACGTTGCCGATTGCCAAATTGCATTATCTCTTATAGTTTCCGAGATAGGGACTATCGACATCTTACAATATTGGCACTGCTTCTAACTTGGGTCAAAATTGTAAAATGGTCTTATGAATTAGCGATTTCGTTCCAATTCACCTTCCAAATAATATTCGCCATGCTAATTACATTGCCTAATGCCAAATTGCATTATCTCTTATAGTTTCCGAGATATGGACTATCGACATCTTACAATATTCGCTATGATTCTAACTTGGGCTAGAGTTTTAAAATGGTCTTATGAATTAGCGATTTCGTTCCAATTCACATTCCAAGTAATATTCGGCATGCTAGTTACATTGGCTATTGCCAAATTGCATTATCTCTTATAGTTTCCGAGATATGGACCATCGACATCTTACAATATTGGCTCTGCTTCTAACTTGGGCCAAAATTGTAAAATGGTCTTATGAAATAGCGATTTCGTTCCAATTCACCTTCCAAGTAATATTCGGTATGCTAATTACATTGCCTATTGCCAAATTGCATTATCTCTTATAGTTTCCGAGATATGGACTATCGACATCTTACAATATTCGCTATGATTCTAACTTGGGAAAAAATTGTCAAATGGTCTTATGAATTAGCGATTTCGTTCCAATTCACATACCAAGTAATATTCGGCATGCTAATTACGTTGCCGTTTGCCAAATTGCCTTATCTCTTATAGTTTCCGAGATACGGACCATCGACATCTTACAATATTGGCTCTGCTTCTGACATGGGCTAAAGTTGTAAAATTGTCTTATGAATTAGCGATTTCGTTCCAATTCACTTTCCAAGTAATATTCGGCATCCTAATTACGTTGCCGAATGCCAAATTGCATTATCTCTTATAGTTTCCGAGATAGGGACTATGGACATCTTACAATATTACACTGCTTCTTACTTGGGTCAAAATTCTAAAATGGTCTTATGAATTAGCGATTTCGTTCCAATTCACCTTCCAAATAATATTCGCCATGCTAATTACATTACCTAATGCCAAATTGCATTATCTCTCATAGTTTCCGGGATATGGACCATCGACATCTTACAATATTGGCTCTGCTTCTAACTTGGGCTAGAGTTGTAAAATGGTCTTATGAATTAAGGATTTCGTTCCAATACACATTCCAAGTAATATTTGGCATGCTAATTATATTGCTTATTGCCAAATTGCATTATCTCATATAGTTTCCGAGATATGGACCATCGACATCTTACAATATTGGCTCTGCTTCTGACATGGGCTAATGTTGTAAAATTGTCTTATGAATTAGCGATTTCGTTCCAATTCACTTTCCAAGTAATATTCGGCATCCTAATTACGTTGCCGAATGACAAATAGCATTATCTCTTATAGTTTCCGAGATATGGACTATCGACATCTTTCAATATTCGCTCTGCTTCTAACTTGGGCCAAAATTGTCAAATGGTCTTATGAATTAGCGATTTCGTTCCAATTCACCTTCCAAGTAATATTAGCCATGCTAAATACATTGCCTATAGCCAAATTGCATTATCTCTTATAGTTTCCGAGATATAGATCATCGACATCTTACAATATTGGCTCTGCTTATAACTTGGGCTAAAGTTGAAAAATGGTCTTATGGATTAACGAATTCGTTCCAATTCACAGTCCAAGTAATATTCGGCATCCTAATTACGTTGCCGATTGTCAAATTGCATTATCTCTTATAGTTTCCGAGATATGGACTATCGACATCTTACAATATTGGCACTGCTACTAACTTGGGTCAAAATTGTAAAATGGTCTTATGAATTAGCGATTTCGTTCCAATTCACATTCCAAATAATATTCGCCATGCTAATTACATTGTTTATTGCCAAATTGCATTATCTCTTATAGTTTCCGAGATATGGACCATCGACATCTTACAATATTGGCTCTGCTTCTGACATGGGCTAAAGTTGTAAAATTGTCTTATGAATTAGCGATTTCGTTCCAATTCACATTCCAAGTAATATTCGGCATGCTAATTTCGTTGCCGTTTGCCAAATTGCATTATCTCTTATAGTTTCCGAGATATAGACTATCGACATTTTACAATATTGGCACTGCTTCTAACTTGGGTCAAAATTGTAAAATGGTCTTATGAATTAGCGATTTCTTTCCAATTCACCTTCCAAATAATATTCGCCATGATAATTACATTACCTAATGCCAAATTGCATTATCTCTTATAGTTTCCGGGATATGGACCATCGACATCTTACAATATTGGCTCTGCTTCTAACTTGGGCTAGAGTTGTAAAATGGTCTTAAGAATTAGCGATTTCGTTCCAATACACAGTCCAAGTAATATTTGGCATGCCAATTACATTGCTTATTGCCAAATTGCATTATCTCCTATAGTTTCCGAGATATGGACCATCGACATCTTACAATATTGGCTCTGCTTCTGACATGGGCTAAAGTTGTAAAATTGTCTTATGAATTAGCGATTTCGTTCCAATTCACTTTCCAAGTAATATTCGGCATCCTAATTAGGTTGCCGATTGCCAAATAGCATTATCTCTTATAGTTTCCGAGATATGGACTATCGACATCTTACAATATTGGTTCTGCATCTAACTTGGGCTAAAGTTGTAAAATGGTCTTATGAATTAGCGATTTCGTTCCAATTCACTTTCCAAGTAATATTCGGCATGCTAATTACATTGCCTATTGCCAAATTGCATTATCTCTTATAGTTTCCGAGATATGGACTATCGACAGCTTACAATATTCGCTCTGATTCTAACTTGGGAAAAAATTGTCAAATGGTCTCATGAATTAGCGATTTCGTTCCAATTCACATTCCAAGTAATATTCGGCATGCTAATTACGTTGCCGATAGCCAAATTGCTTTATCTCTTATAGTTTCCGAGATATGGGCAATCGAAAATTTACACGTTAGACTCTGTTTCTAACTTGGGTCAAAATTGTAAAATTGTCTTATGAATTAGCGATTTCGTTCCAATTCGCATTCCAAGTAATATTCGGCATGCTAATTACGTTGCCGTTTGCCAAATTGCATTATCTCTTATAGTTTCTGAGATATGGACCATCGACTTCTTACAATATTGGCTCTGCTTCTAACTTGAGCTAAAGTTGTAAAATTGTCTTATGAATTAGCGATTTCGTTCCAATTCACATTCCAAGTAATATTCGGCATTCTAATTACGTTGCCGATTGCCAAATTGCATTATCTCTTATAGTTTCCGAGATATGGACCATCGACATCTTACAATAATGGCTCTGCTTCTAACTTGGGCTAGAGTTGTAAAATTTTCTTATGAATTAGCGATTTCGTTCCAATTCACATTCCAAGTAATATTCGGCATGCTAATTACGTTGCCGTTTGCCAAATTGCATTATCTCTTATAGTTTCCGAGATATGGACTATCGACATCTTACAATATTGGCTCTGCTTCTAACTTGGGCTAAAATTGTAAAATGGCCTTATGAATTAGCGATATCGTTCCAATTCACATTCCAAGTAATATTCGGCATGCTAATTACGTTGCCGATTGCCAAATAGCATTATCTCTTATAGTTTACGAGATATGGACTATCGACATCTTTCAATATTCGCTCTGGTTCTAACTTAGGCCAAAATTGTCAAATGGTCTTATGAATTAGCGATTTCGTTCTAATTCACCTTCCAAGTAATATTCGCCATGCTAATTACATTGCCTATAGTCAAATTGCATTATCTCTTATAGTTTCCGAGATATGGACCATCGACATCTTACAATATTGGCTCTGCTTCTGACATGGGCTAAAGTTGTAAAATTGTCTTATGAATTTGCGATTTTGTTCCAATTCACTTTCCAAGGAATATTCGCCATGCTAATTACATTGCCTATTGCCAAATTGCATTATCTTTTATAATTTCCGAGATATGGGCCATCGACATCTTACAATATTGGCTCTGCTACTGACATGGGCTAAAGTTGTAAAATTGTCTTATGAATTAGCGATTTCGTTCGAATTCACATTCCAAGTAATATTCCGCATGCTAATTACGTTGCCGATTGCCAAATTGCATTATCTCTTATAGTTTCCGAGATATGGACTATCGACATCTTACAATATTGGCTCTGCTTCTAACTTGGGCCAAAATTGTCAAATGGTCTTATGAATTAGCGATTTCGTTCCAATTCACCTTCCAAGTAATATTCGCCATGCTATTTCCATTGCCTATTGCCAAATTGCATTATCTCTTATAGTTTCCGAGATATGGACCATCGACATCTTACAATATTTTCTCTGCTTCTAACTTGGGCCAAAATTGTCAAATGGTCTTATGAATTAGCGATTTCGTTCCAATTCACCTTCCAAGTAATGTTCGCCATGCTATTTACATTGCCTATAGCCAAATTGCATTATCTCTTACAGTTTCCAATACATGGGCAATCGAAATTTTACACCTTAGACTCTGTTTCAAACTTGGGTCAAAATTGTAAAATGGTCTTATGAATTAGCGATTTCGTTCCAATTCACCTTCCAAATAATATTCGCCATGCTAATTACATTGCCTAATGCCAAATTGCATTATCTCTTATAGTTTCCGAGATATGGACTATCGACATCTTACAATATTCGCTATGATTCTAACTTGGGAAAAAATTGTCAAATGGTCTTATGAATTAGCGATTTCGTTCCAATTCACATTCCAAGTAATATTCGGCATGCTAGTTACATTGGCTATTGCCAAATTGCATTATCTCTTATAGTTTCCGAGATATGGACTATCGACATCTTACAATATTGGCTCTGCTTCTAACTTGGGCCAAAATTGTCAAAAGGTCTTATGAATTAGCGATTTCGTTCCAATTCACCTTCCAAGTAATATTCGCCATGCTATTTACATTGCCTATTGCCAAATTGCATTATCTCTTATAGTTTCCGAGATATGGACCATCGACATCTTACAATATTGGCTCTGCTTCTAACTTGGGCCAAAATTGTCAAATGGTCTTATGAATTAGCGATTTCGTTCCATTTCACATTCCAAGTAATATTCGGCATGCTAATTAGGTTGCCGATTGCCAAATTGCATTATCTCCTATAGTTTGCGAGATATGGGCAATCGAAATTTTACACCTTAGGCTCTGTTTCTAACTTGGGTCAAAATTGTAAAATAGTCTTATGGATTATCAATTTCGTTCCAATTCACCTTCCAAATAATATTCGCCATGCTAATTACATTGCCTAATGCCAAATTGCATTATCTCTTATAGTTTCCGAGATATGGACTATCGACATCTTACAATATTCGCTATGATTCTAACTTGGGCTAGAGTTTTAAAATGGTCTTATGAATTAGCGATTTCGTTCCAATTCACATTCCAAGTAATATTCGGCATGCTAGTTACATTGGCTATTGCCAAATTGCATTATCTCTTATAGTTTCCGAGATATGGACCATCGACATCTTACAATATTGGCTCTGCTTCTAACTTGGGCCAAAATTGTAAAATGGTCTTATGAAATAGCGATTTCGTTCCAATTCACCTTCCAAGTAATATTCGGTATGCTAATTACATTGCCTATTGCCAAATTGCATTATCTCTTATAGTTTCCGAGATATGGACTATCGACATCTTACAATATTCGCTATGATTCTAACTTGGGAAAAAATTGTCAAATGGTCTTATGAATTAGCGATTTCGTTCCAATTCACATACCAAGTAATATTCGGCATGCTAATTACGTTGCCGATTGCCAAATTGCCTTATCTCTTATAGTTTCCGAGATACTATAGTTTCCGAGATACAATATTGGCTCTGCTTCTGACATGGGCTAAAGTTGTAAAATTGTCTTATGAATTAGCGATTTCGTTCCAATTCACTTTCCAAGTAATATTCGGCATCCTAATTACGTTGCCGAATGCCAAATTGCATTATCTCTTATAGTTTCCGAGATAGGGACTCTAGACATCTTACAATATTACACTGCTTCTTACTTGGGTCAAAATTCTAAAATGGTCTTATGAATTAGCGATTTCGTTCCAATTCACCTTCCAAATAATATTCGCCATGCTAATTACATTACCTAATGCCAAATTGCATTATCTCTCATAGTTTCCGGGATATGGACCATCGACATCTTACAATATTGGCTCTGCTTCTAACTTGGGCTAGAGTTGTAAAATGGTCTTATGAATTAAGGATTTCGTTCCAATACACATTCCAAGTAATATTTGGCATGCTAATTACATTGCTTATTGCCAAATTGCATTATCTCATATAGTTTCCGAGATATGGACCATCGACATCTTACAATATTGGCACTGCTTCTGACATGGGCTAAAGTTGTAAAATTGTCTTATGAATTTGCGATTTCGTTCCAATTCACCTTCCAAGTAATATTCGCCATGCTATTTACATTGCCTATTGCCAAATTGCATTATCTCTTATAGTTTCCGAGATATGGACCATCGACATCTTACAATATTGGCTCTGCTTCTAACTTGGGCCAAAATTGTCAAATGGTCTTATGAATTAGCGATTTCGTTCCAATTCACCTTCCAAGTAATGTTCGCCATGCTATTTACATTGCCTATAGCCAAATTGCATTATCTCTTACAGTTTCCAATATATGGGCAATCGAAATTTTACGCCTTAGACTCTGTTTCAAACTTGGGTCAAAATTGTAAAATGGTCTTATGAATTAGCGATTTCGTTCCAATTCACATACCAAGTAATATTCGGCATGCTAATTACGTTGCCGATTGCCAAATTGCCTTATCTCTTATAGTTTCCGAGATACGGACCATCGACAACTTACAATATTGGCTCTGCTTCCAACTTGGGCCAAAATTGTAAAATGGTCTTATGAAATAGCGATTTTGTTCCAATTCACCTTCCAAGTAATATTCTGCATGCTAATTACATTGCCGATTGCCAAATTGCATTATCTCTTATAGTTTCCGAGATATGGACTATCGACTTCTTACAATATTGGCTCTGCTTCTAACTTGGGCCAAAATTGTCAAATGGTCTTATGAATTAGCGATTTCGTTCCAATTCACCTTCCAAGTAATATTCGCCATGCTATTTACATTGCCTATTGCCAAATTGCATTATCTCTTATAGTTTCCGAGATATGGACCATCGACATCTTACAATATTGGCTCTGCTTCTAACTTGGCCCAAAATTGTCAAATGGTCTTATGAATTAGCGATTTCGTTCCAATTCACCTTCCAAGTAATATTCTGCATGCTAATTACATTGCCGATTGCCAAATTGCATTATCTCTTATAGTTTCCGAGATATGGACTATCGACATCTTACAATATTGGCTCTGCTTCTAACTTGGGCCAAAATTGTCAAATGGTCTTATGAATTAGCGATTTCGTTCCAATTCACATTCCAAGTAATATTCGGCATGCTAGTTACATTGGCTATTGCCAAATTGCATTATCTCTTATAGTTTCCGAGATATGGACCATCGACATCTTACAATATTGGCTCTGCTTCTAACTTGGGCCAAAATTGTAAAATGGTCTTATGAAATAGCGATTTTGTTCCAATTCACCTTCCAAGTAATATTCGGCATGCTAATTACATTGCCGATTGCCATATTGCATTATCTCTTATAGTTTCCGAGATATGGACTATCGACATCTTACAATATTCGCTCTGATTCTATCTTGGGAAAAAATTGTCAAATGGTCTTATGAATTAGCGATTTCGTTCCAATTCACATACCAAGTAATATTCGGCATGCTAATTACGTTGCCGATTGCCAAATTGCCTTATCTCTTATAGTTTCCGAGATATGGGCAATCGAAAATTTACACGTTAGACTCTGTTTCTAACTTGGGTCAAAATTGTAAAATAGTCTTATGGATTAGCAATTTCCTTCCAATTCACATTTCAAGTAATATTTGGCACCATAATTACGTTGCCGATTGCCAAATTGCATTATCTCTTATAGTTTCCGAGATATAGACTATCGACATTTTACAATATTGGCACTGCTTCTAACTTGGGTCAAAATTGTAAAATGGTCTTATGAATTAGCGATTTCTTTCCAATTCACTTTCCAAATAATATTCGCCATGATAATTACATTACCTAATGCCAAATTGCATTATCTCTTATAGTTTCCGGGATATGGACCATCGACATCTTACAATATTGGCTCTGCTTCTAACTTGGGCTAGAGTTGTAAAATGGTCTTGTGAATTAGCGATTTCGTACCAATACACATTCCAAGTAATATTTGGCATGCTAATTACATTGCTTATTGCCAAATTGCATTATCTCATATAGTTTCCGAGATATGGACCATCGACATCTTACAATATTGGCTCTGCTTCTGACATGGGCTAAAGTTGTAAAATTGTCTTATGAATTAGCGATTTCGTTCCAATTCACTTTCCAAGTAATATTCGGCATCCTAATTAGGTTGCCGATTGCCAAATAGCATTATCTCTTATAGTTTCCGAGATATGGACTATCGACATCTTACAATATTGGTTCTGCATCTAACTTGGGCTAAAGTTGTAAAATGGTCTTATGAATTAGCGATTTCGTTCCAATTCACCTTCCAAGTAATATTCGCCATGCTAATTACATTGCCTATTGCCAAATTGCATTATCTCTTATAGTTTCCGAGATATGGACTATCGACAGCTTACAATATTCGCTCTGATTCTAACTTGGGTCAAAATTGTAAAATGGTCTTATGAATTAGCGATTTCGTTCCATTTCACATTCCAAGTAATATTCGGCATGCTAATTAGGTTGCCGATTGCCAAATTGCATTATCTCCTATAGTTTGCGAGATATGGGCAATCGAAATTTTACACCTTAGGCTCTGTTTCTAACTTGGGTCAAAATTGTAAAATAGTCTTATGGATTATCAATTTCGTTCCAATTCACCTTCCAAATAATATTCGCCATGCTAATTACATTGCCCATTGCCAAATTGCATTATCTCTTATAGTTTCCGAGATATGGACTATCGACAGCTTACAATATTCGCTCTGATTCTAACTTGGGAAAAAATTGTCAAATGGTCTCATGAATTAGCGATTTCGTTCCAATTCACATTCCAAGTAATATTCGGCATGCTAATTACGTTGCCGATAGCCAAATTGCCTTATCTCTTATAGTTTCCGAGATATGGGCAATCGAAAATTTACACGTTAGACTCTGCTTCTAACTTGGGTCAAAATTGCGAAATAGTCTTATGGATTAGCAATTTCGTTCCAATTCACATTTCAAGTAATATTTGGCACCCTAATTACGTTGCCGATTGCCAAATTGCATTATCTCTTATAGTTTCCGAGATAGGGACTATCGACATCTTACAATATTGGCACTGCTTCTAACTTGGGTCAAAATTGTAAAATGGTCTTATGAATTAGCGATTTCGTTCCAATTCACCTTCCAAATAATATTCGCCATGCTAATTACATTGCCTAATGCCAAATTGCATTATCTCTTATAGTTTCCGAGATATGGACTATCGACATCTTACAATATTCGCTATGATTCTAACTTGGGCTAGAGTTTTAAAATGGTCTTATGAATTAGCGATTTCGTTCCAATTCACATTCCAAGTAATATTCGGCATGCTAGTTACATTGGCTATTGCCAAATTGCATTATCTCTTATAGTTTCCGAGATATGGACCATCGACATCTTACAATATTGGCTCTGCTTCTAACTTGGGCCAAAATTGTAAAATGGTCTTATGAAATAGCGATTTCGTTCCAATTCACCTTCCAAGTAATATTCGGTATGCTAATTACATTGCCTATTGCCAAATTGCATTATCTCTTATAGTTTCCGAGATATGGACTATCGACATCTTACAATATTCGCTATGATTCTAACTTGGGAAAAAATTGTCAAATGGTCTTATGAATTAGCGATTTCGTTCCAATTCACATTCCAAGTAATATTCGGCATGCTAGTTACATTGGCTATTGCCAAATTGCATTATCTCCTATAGTTTCCGAGATATGGACCATCGACATCTTACAATATTGGCTCTGCTTCTAACTTGGGCCAAAATTGTAAAATGGTCTTATGAAATAGCGATTTTGTTCCAATTCACCTTCCAAGTAATATTCGGCATGCTAATTACATTGCCGATTGCCAAATTGCATTATCTCTTATAGTTTCCGAGATATGGACTATCGACATCTTACAATATTCGCTCTGATTCTATCTTGGGAAAAAATTGTCAAATGGTCTTATGAATTAGCGATTTCGTTCCAATTCACATACCAAGTAATATTCGGCATGCTAATTACGTTGCCGATTGCCAAATTGCCTTATCTCTTATAGTTTCCGAGATATGGGCAATCGAAAATTTACACGTTAGACTCTGTTTCTAACTTGGGTCAAAATTGTAAAATAGTCTTATGGATTAGCAATCTCCTTCCAATTCACATTTCAAGTAATATTTGGCACCATAATTACGTTGCCGATTGCCAAATTGCATTATCTCTTATAGTTTCCGAGATATAGACTATCGACATTTTACAATATTGGCACTGCTTCTAACTTGGGTCAAAATTGCGACACCTTACAATATTGGCTCTGATTCTAACTTGGCCAAAATTGTAATATGGTCTTATGAATTAGCGATTTCGTTCCAATTCACATTCCAAGTAATATTCGGCATGCTAATTACAGTTCCGTTTGCCAAAATGCATTATCTCTTATAGTTTCCGAGATATGGACCATCGACATCTTACAATATTGGCTCTGCTTCTAACTTGGGCCAAAATTGTCAAAAGGTCTTATGAATTAGCGATTTCGTTCCAATTCACCTTCCAAGTAATATTCGCCATGCTATTTACATTGCCTATTGCCAAATTGCATTATCTCTTATAGTTTCCGAGATATGGACCATCGACATCTTACAATATTGGCTCTGCTTCTAACTTGGGCCAAAATTGTCAAATGGTCTTATGAATTAGCGATTTCGTTCCATTTCACATTCCAAGTAATATTCGGCATGCTAATTAGGTTGCCGATTGCCAAATTGCATTATCTCCTATAGTTTGCGAGATATGGGCAATCGAAATTTTACACCTTAGGCTCTGTTTCTAACTTGGGTCAAAATTGTAAAATAGTCTTATGGATTATCAATTTCGTTCCAATTCACCTTCCAAATAATATTCGCCATGCAAATTACATTGCCTAATGCCAAATTGCATTATCTCTTATAGTTTCCGAGATATGGACTATCGACATCTTACAATATTCGCTATGATTCTAACTTGGGCTAGAGTTTTAAAATGGTCTTATGAATTAGCGATTTCGTTCCAATTCACATTCCAAGTAATATTCGGCATGCTAGTTACATTGGCTATTGCCAAATTGCATTATCTCTTATAGTTTCCGAGATATGGACCATCGACATCTTACAATATTGGCTCTGCTTCTAACTTGGGCCAAAATTGTAAAATGGTCTTATGAAATAGCGATTTCGTTCCAATTCACCTTCCAAGTAATATTCGGTATGCTAATTACATTGCCTATTGCCAAATTGCATTATCTCTTATAGTTTCCGAGATATGGACTATCGACATCTTACAATATTCGCTATGATTCTAACTTGGGAAAAAATTGTCAAATGGTCTTATGAATTAGCGATTTCGTTCCAATTCACATACCAAGTAATATTCGGCATGCTAATTACGTTGCCGATTGCCAAATTGCCTTATCTCTTATAGTTTCCGAGATACTATAGTTTCCGAGATACAATATTGGCTCTGCTTCTGACATGGGCTAAAGTTGTAAAATTGTCTTATGAATTAGCGATTTCGTTCCAATTCACTTTCCAAGTAATATTCGGCATCCTAATTACGTTGCCGAATGCCAAATTGCATTATCTCTTATAGTTTCCGAGATAGGGACTATAGACATCTTACAATATTACACTGCTTCTTACTTGGGTCAAAATTCTAAAATGGTCTTATGAATTAGCGATTTCGTTCCAATTCACCTTCCAAATAATATTCGCCATGCTAATTACATTACCTAATGCCAAATTGCATTATCTCTCATAGTTTCCGGGATATGGACCATCGACATCTTACAATATTGGCTCTGCTTCTAACTTGGGCTAGAGTTGTAAAATGGTCTTATGAATTAAGGATTTCGTTCCAATACACATTCCAAGTAATATTTGGCATGCTAATTACATTGCTTATTGCCAAATTGCATTATCTCATATAGTTTCCGAGATATGGACCATCGACATCTTACAATATTGGCACTGCTTCTGACATGGGCTAAAGTTGTAAAATTGTCTTATGAATTAGCGATTTTGTTCCAATTCACCTTCCATGTAATATTCGCCATGCTATTTCCATTGCCTATTGCCAAATTGCATTATCTCTTATAGTTTCCGAGATATGGACCATCGACATCTTACAATATTGGCTCTGCTTCTATCTTGGGCCAAAATTGTCAAATGGTCTTATGAATTAGCGATTTCGTTCCAATTCACCTTCCAAGTAATGTTCGCCATGCTATTTACATTGCCTATAGCCAAATTGCATTATCTCTTACAGTTTCCAATATATGGGCAATCGAAATTTTACACCTTAGACTCTGTTTCAAACTTGGGTCAAAATTGTAAAATGGTCTTATGAATTAGCGATTTCGTTCCAATTCACATACCAAGTAATATTCGGCATGCTAATTACGTTGCCGATTGCCAAATTGCCTTATCTCTTATAGTTTCCGAGATACGGACCATCGACAACTTACAATATTGGCTCTGCTTCCAACTTGGGCCAAAATTGTAAAATGGTCTTATGAAATAGCGATTTTGTTCCAATTCACCTTCCAAGTAATATTCTGCATGCTAATTACATTGCCGATTGCCAAATTGCATTATCTCTTATAGTTTCCGAGATATGGACTATCGACATCTTACAATATTGGCTCTGCTTCTAACTTGGGCCAAAATTGTCAAATGGTCTTATGAATTAGCGATTTCGTTCCAATTCACCTTCCAAGTAATATTCGCCATGCTATTTACATTGCCTATTGCCAAATTGCATTATCTCTTATAGTTTCCGAGATATGGACCATCGACATCTTACAATATTGGCTCTGCTTCTAACTTGGCCCAAAATTGTCAAATGGTCTTATGAATTAGCGATTTCGTTCCAATTCACCTTCCAAGTAATATTCGCCATGCTATTTACATTGCCTATAGCCAAATTGCATTATCTCTTATAGTTTCCAATATATGGGCAATCGAAATTTTACACCTTAGACTCTGTTTCAAACTTGGGTCAAAATTGTAAAATGGTCTTATGAATTAGCGATTTCGTTCCAATTCACATACTAAGTAATATTCGGCATGCTAATTACGTTGCCGATTGCCAAATTGCCTTATCTCTTATAGTTTCCGAGATACGGACCATCGACAACTTACAATATTGGCTCTGCTTCTAATTTGGGCCAAAATTGTAAAATGGTCTTATGAAATAGCGATTTTGTTCCGATTCACCTTCCAAGTAATATTCGGCATGCTAATTACATTGCCGATTGCCAAATTGCATTATCTCTTATAGTTTCCGAGATATGGACCATCGACATCTTACAATATTGGCTCTGCTTCTAACTTGGGCCAAAATTGTAAAATGGTCTTATGAAATAGCGATTTCGTTCCAATTCACCTTCCAATATTCGGCATGCTAATTACATTGCCTATTGCCAAATTGCATTATCTCTTATAGTTTCCGAGATATGGACTATCGACATCTTACAATATTCGCTATGATTCTAACTTGGGAAAAAATTGTCAAATGGTCTTATGAATTAGCGATTTCGTTCCAATTCACATTCCAAGTAATATTCGGCATGCTAGTTACATTGGCTATTGCCAAATTGCATTATCTCTTATAGTTTCCGAGATATGGACCATCGACATCTTACAATATTGGCTCTGCTTCTAACTTGGGCCAAAATTGTAAAATGGTCTTATGAAATAGCGATTTTGTTCCAATTCACCTTCCAAGTAATATTCGGCATGCTAATTACATTGCCGATTGCCAAATTGCATTATCTCTTATAGTTTCCGAGATATGGACTATCGACATCTTACAATATTCGCTCTGATTCTATCTTGGGAAAAAATTGTCAAATGGTCTTATGAATTAGCGATTTCGTTCCAATTCACATACCAAGTAATATTTGGCACCATAATTACGTTGCCGATTGCCAAATTGCATTATCTCTTATAGTTTCCGAGATATAGACTATCGACATTTTACAATATTGGCACTGCTTCTAACTTGGGTCAAAATTGTAAAATGGTCTTATGAATTAGCGATTTCTTTCCAATTCACCTTCCAAATAATATTCGCCATGATAATTACATTACCTAATGCCAAATTGCATTATCTCTTATAGTTTCCGGGATATGGACCATCGACATCTTACAATATTGGCTCTGCTTCTAACTTGGGCTAGAGTTGTAAAATGGTCTTATGAATTAGCGATTTCGTACCAATACACATTCCAAGTAATATTTGGCATGCTAATTACATTGCTTATTGCCAAATTGCATTATCTCATATAGTTTCCGAGATATGGACCATCGACATCTTACACAATTGGCTCTGCTTCTGACATGGGCTAAAGTTGTAAAATTGTCTTATGAATTAGCGATTTCGTTCCAATTCACTTTCCAAGTAATATTCGGCATCCTAATTAGGTTGCCGATTGCCAAATAGCATTATCTCTTATAGTTTCCGAGATATGGACTATCGACATCTTACAATATTGGTTCTGCATCTAACTTGGGCTAAAGTTGTAAAATGGTCTTATGAATTAGCGATTTCGTTCCAATTCACCTTCCAAGTAATATTCGCCATGCTAATTACATTGCCTATTGCCAAATTGCATTATCTCTTATAGTTTCCGAGATATGGACTATCGACAGCTTACAATATTCGCTCTGATTCTAACTTGGGTCAAAATTGTAAAATGGTCTTATGAATTAGCGATTTCGTTCCATTTCACATTCCAAGTAATATTCGGCATGCTAATTAGGTTGCCGATTGCCAAATTGCATTATCTCCTATAGTTTGCGAGATATGGGCAATCGAAATTTTACACCTTAGGCTCTGTTTCTAACTTGGGTCAAAATTGTAAAATAGTCTTATGGATTATCAATTTCGTTCCAATTCACCTTCCAAATAATATTCGCCATGCTAATTACATTGCCTATTGCAAAATTGCATTATCTCTTATAGTTTCCGAGATATGGACTATCGACAGCTTACAATATTCGCTCTGATTCTAACTTGGGAAAAAATTGTCAAATGGTCTCATGAATTAGCGATTTCGTTCCAATTCACATTCCAAGTAATATTAGGCATGCTAATTACGTTGCCGATAGCCAAATTGCCTTATCTCTTATAGTTTCCGAGATATGGGCAATCGAAAATTTACACGTTAGACTCTGTTTCTAACTTGGGTCAAAATTGCGAAATAGTCTTATGGATTAGCAATTTCGTTCCAATTCACATTTCAAGTAATATTTGGCATCCTAATTAGGTTGCCGATTGCCAAATAGCATTATCTCTTATAGTTTACGAGATATGGACTATCGACATCTTACAATATTGGTTCTGCATCTAACTTGGGCTAAAGTTGTAAAATGGTCTTATGAATTAGCGATTTCGTTCCAATTCACCTTCCAAGTAATATTCGCCATGCTAATTACATTGCCTATTGCCAAATTGCATTATCTCTTATAGTTTCCGAGATATGGACTATCGACAGCTTACAATATTCGCTCTGATTCTAAGTTGGGTCAAAATTGTAAAATGGTCTTATAAATTAGCGATTTCGTTCCATTTCACATTCCAAGTAATATTCGGCATGCTAATTACGTTGCCGATTGCCAAATTGCCTTATCTCTTATAGTTTCCGAGATACGGACCATAGACAACTTACAATATTGGCTCTGCTTCTAATTTGGGCCAAAATTGTAAAATGGTCTTATGAAATAGCGATTTTGTTCCAATTCACCTTCCAAGTAATATTCGGCATGCTAATTACATTGCCGATTGCCAAATTGCATTATCTCTTATAGTTTCCGAGATATGGACCATCGACATCTTACAATATTGGCTCTGCTTCTAACTTGGGCCAAAATTGTAAAATGGTCTTATGAAATAGCGATTTCGTTCCAATTCACCTTCCAATAATCGGCATGCTAATTACATTGCCTATTGCCAAATTGCATTATCTCTTATAGTTTCCGAGATATGGACTATCGACATCTTACAATATTCGCTATGATTCTAACTTGGGAAAAAATTGTCAAATGGTCTTATGAATTAGCGATTTCGTTCCAATTCACATTCCAAGTAATATTCGGCATGCTAGTTACATTGGCTATTGCCAAATTGCATTATCTCTTATAGTTTCCGAGATATGGACCATCGACATCTTACAATATTGGCTCTGCTTCTAACTTGGGCCAAAACTGTAAAATGGTCTTATGAAATAGCGATTTTGTTCCAATTCACCTTCCAAGTAATATTCGGCATGCTAATTACATTGCCGATTGCCAAATTGCATTATCTCTTATAGTTTCCGAGATATGGACAATCGACATCTTACAATATTCGCTCTGATTCTATCTTGGGAAAAAATTGTCAAATGGTCTTATGAATTAGCGATTTCGTTCCAATTCACATACCAAGTAATATTCGGCATGCTAATTACGTTGCCGATTGCCAAATTGCCTTATCTCTTATAGTTTCCGAGATATGGGCAATCGAAAATTTACACGTTAGACTCTGTTTCTAACTTGGGTCAAAATTGTAAAATAGTCTTATGGATTAGCAATTTCGTTCCAATTCACATTTCAAGTAATATTTGGCACCATAATTACGTTGCCGATTGCCAAATTGCATTATCTCTTATAGTTTCCGAGATATAGACTATCGACATTTTACAATATTGGCACTGCTTCTAACTTGGGTCAAAATTGTAAAATGGTCTTATGAATTAGCGATTTCTTTCCAATTCACCTTCCAAATAATATTCGCCATGATAATTACATTACCTAATGCCAAATTGCATTATCTCTTATAGTTTCCGAGATATGGACTATCGACAGCTTACAATATTCGCTCTGATTCTAACTTGGGAAAAAATTGTCAAATGGTCTCATGAATTAGCGATTTCGTTCCAATTCACATTCCAAGTAATATTCGGCATGCTAATTACGTTGCCGATAGCCAAATTGCCTTATCTCTTATAGTTTCCGAGATATGGGCAATCGAATATTTACACGTTAGACTCTGTTTCTAACTTGGGTCAAAATTGCGAAATAGTCTTATGGATTAGCAATTTCGTTCCAATTCACATTTCAAGTAATATTTGGCACCCTAATTACGTTGCCGATTGCCAAATTGCATTATCTCTTATAGTTTCCGAGATAAGGACTATCGACATCTTACAATATTGGCACTGCTTCTAACTTGGGTCAAAATTGTAAAATGGTCTTATGAATTAGCGATTTCGTTCCAATTCACCTTCCAAATAATATTCGCCATGCTAATTACATTGCCTAATGCCAAATTGCATTATCTCTTATAGTTTCCGAGATATGGACTATCGACATCTTACAATATTAGCTATGATTCTAACTTGGGCTAGAGTTTTAAAATGGTCTTATGAATTAGCGATTTCGTTCCAATTCACATTCCAAGTAATATTCGGCATGCTAGTTACATTGGCTATTGCCAAATTGCATTATCTCTTATAGTTTCCGAGATATGGACCATCGACATCTTACAATATTGGCTCTGCTTCTAACTTGGGCCAAAATTGTAAAATGGTCTTATGAAATAGCGATTTCGTTCCAATTCACCTTCCAAGTAATATTCGGTATGCTAATTACATTGCCTATTGAAAAATTGCATTATCTCTTATAGTTTCCGAGATATGGACTATCGACATCTTACAATATTCGCTATGATTCTAACTTGGGAAAAAATTGTCAAATGGTCTTATGAATTAGCGATTTCGTTCCAATTCACATACCAAGTAATATTCGGCATGCTAATTACGTTGCCGATTGCCAAATTGCCTTATCTCTTATAGTTTCCGAGATACGGACCATCGACATCTTACAATATTGGCTCTGCTTCTGACATGGGCTAAAGTTGTAAAATTGTCTTATGAATTAGCGATTTCGTTCCAATTCACTTTCCAAGTAATATTCGGCATCCTAATTACGTTGCCGAATGCCAAATTGCATTATCTCTTATAGTTTCCGAGATAGGGACTATAGACATCTTACAATATTACACTGCTTCTTACTTGGGTCAAAATTCTAAAATGGTCTTATGAATTAGCGATTTCGTTCCAATTCACCTTCCAAATAATATTCGCCATGCTAATTACATTACCTAATGCCAAATTGCATTATCTCTCATAGTTTCCGGGATATGGACCATCGACATCTTACAATATTGGCTCTGCTTCTAACTTGGGCTAGAGTTGTAAAATGGTCTTATGAATTAAGGATTTCGTTCCAATACACATTCCAAGTAATATTTGGCATGCTAATTACATTGCTTATTGCCAAATTGCATTATCTCATATAGTTTCCGAGATATGGACCATCGACATCTTACAATATTGGCTCTGCTTCTGACATGGGCTAAAGTTGTAAAATTGTCTTATGAATTAGCGATTTCGTTCCAATTCACTTTCCAAGTAATATTCGGCATCCTAATTACGTTGCCGAATGACAAATAGCATTATCTTTTATAGTTTCCGAGATATGGACTATCGACATCTTTCAATATTCGCTCTGCTTCTAACTTGGGCCAAAATTGTCAAATGGTCTTATGAATTAGCGATTTCGTTCCAATTCACCTTCCAAGTAATATTAGCCATGCTAAATACATTGCCTATAGCCAAATTGCATTATCTCTTATAGTTTCCGAGATATAGATCATCGACATCTTACAATATTGGCTCTGCTTATAACTTGGGCTAAAGTTGAAAAATGGTCTTATGGATTAACGATTTCGTTCCAATTCACAGTCCAAGTAATATTCGGCATCCTAATTACGTGGCCGATTGTCAAATTGCATTATCTCTTATAGTTTCCGAGATATGGACTATCGACATCTTACAATATTGGCACTGCTTCTAACTTGGGTCAAAATTGTAAAATGGTCTTATGAATTAGCGATTTCGTTCCAATTCACATTCCAAATAATATTCGCCATGCTAATTACATTGTTTATTGCCAAATTGCATTATCTCTTATAGTTTCCGAGATATGGACCATCGACATCTTACAATATTGGCTCTGCTTCTGACATGGGCTAAAGTTGTAAAATTGTCTTATGAATTAGCGATTTCGTTCCAATTCACATTCCAAGTAATATTCGGCATGCTAATTACGTTGCCGTTTGCCAAATTGCATTATCTCTTATAGTTTCCGAGATATAGACTATCGACATTTTACAATATTGGCACTGCTTCTAACTTGGGTCAAAATTGTAAAATGGTCTTATGAATTAGCGATTTCGTTCCAATTCACATACCAAGTAATATTCGGCATGCTAATTACGTTGCCGATTGCCAAATTGCCTTATCTCTTATAGTTTCCGAGATACGGACCATCGACAACTTACAATATTGGCTCTGCTTCTAATTTGGGCCAAAATTGTAAAATGGTCTTATGAAATAGCGATTTTGTTCCAATTCACCTTCCAAGTAATATTCGGCATGCTAATTACATTGCCGATTGCCAAATTGCATTATCTCTTATAGTTTCCGAGATATGGACCATCGACATCTTACAATATTGGCTCTGCTTCTAACTTGGGCCAAAATTGTAAAATGGTCTTATGAATTAGCGATTTCGTTCCAATTCACCTTCCAATATTCGGCATGCTACTTACATTGCCTATTGCCAAATTGCATTATCTCTTATAGTTTCCGAGATATGGACTATCGACATCTTACAATATTGGCTCTGCTTCTAACTTGGGCCAAAATTGTAAAATGGTCTTATGAAATAGCGATTTCGTTCCAATTCACCTTCGAAGTAATATTCGGCATGCTAATTACATTGCCGATTGCCAAATTGCATTATCTCTTATAGTTTCCGAGATATGGACTATCGACATCTTACAATATTCGCTCTGATTCTATCTTGGGAAAAAATTGTCAAATGGTCTTATGAATTAGCGATTTCGTTCCAATTCACATACCAAGTAATATTCGGCATGCTAATTACGTTGCCGATTGCCAAATTGCCTTATCTCTTATAGTTTCCGAGATATGGGCAATCGAAAATTTACACGTTAGACTCTGTTTCTAACTTGGGTCAAAATTGTAAAATAGTCTTATGGATTAGCAATTTCGTTCCAATTCACATTTTAAGTAATATTTGGCACCATAATTACGTTGCCGATTGCCAAATTGCATTATCTCTTATAGTTTCCTCTAACTTGGGTCAAAATTGTAAAATGGTCTTATGAATTAGCGATTTCGTTCCATTTCACATTCCAAGTAATATTCGGCATGCTAATTAGGTTGCCGATTGCCAAATTGCATTATCTCCTATAGTTTGCGAGATATGGGCAATCGAAATTTTACACCTTAGGCTCTGTTTCTAACTTGGGTCAAAATTGAAAATAGTCTTATGGATTATCAATTTCGTTCCAATTCACCTTCCAAATAATATTCGCCATGCTAATTACATTTCCTATTGCCAAATTGCATTATCTCTTATAGTTTCCGAGATATGGACTATCGACAGCTTACAATATTCGCTCTGATTCTAACTTGGGAAAAAATTGTCAAATGGTCTCATGAATTAGCGATTTCGTTCCAACTCACATTCCAAGTAATATTCTGCATGCTAATTACGTTGCCGATAGCCAAATTGCCTTATCTCTTATAGTTTCCGAGATATGGGCAATCGAAAATTTACACGTTAGACTCTGTTTCTAACTTGGGTCAAAATTGCGAAATAGTCTTATGGATTAGCAATTTCGTTCCAATTCACATTTCAAGTAATATTTGGCATCCTAATTAGGTTGCCGATTGCCAAATAGCATTATCTCTTATAGTTTCCGAGATATAGACTATCGACATTTTACAATATTGGCACTGCTTCTAACTTGGGCCAAAATTGTAAAATGGTCTTATGAAATAGCGATTTTGTTCCAATTCACCTTCCAAGTAATATTCGGCATGCTAATTACATTGCCGATTGCCAAATTGCATTATCTCTTATAGTTTCCGAGATATGGACTATCGACATCTTACAATATTCGCTCTGATTCTATCTTGGGAAAAAATTGTCAAATGGTCTTATGAATTAGCGATTTCGTTCCAATTCACATACCAAGTAATATTCGGCATGCTAATTACGTTGCCGATTGCCAAATTGCCTTATCTCTTATAGTTTCCGAGATATGGGCAATCGAAAATTTACACGTTAGGCTCTGTTTCTAACTTGGGTCAAAATTGTAAAATAGTCTTATGGATTAGCAATTTCGTTCCAATTCACATTTCAAGTAATATTTGGCACCATAATTACGTTGCCGATTGCCAAATTGCATTATCTCTTATAGTTTCCGAGATATAGACTATCGACATTTTACAATATTGGCACTGCTTCTAACTTGGGTCAAAATTGTAAAATGGTCTTATGAATTAGCGATTTCTTTCCAATTCACCTTCCAAATAATAATCGCCATGATAATTACATTACCTAATGCCAAATTGCATTATCTCTTATAGTTTCCGAGATATGGACTATCGACAGCTTACAATATTCGCTCTGATTCTAACTTGGGAAAAAATTGTCAAATGGTCTCATGAATTAGCGATTTCGTTCCAATTCACATTCCAAGTAATATTCGGCATGCTAATTACGTTGCCGATAGCCAAATTGCCTTATCTCTTATAGTTTCCGAGATATGGGCAATCGAATATTTACACGTTAGACTCTGTTTCTAACTTGGGTCAAAATTGCGAAATAGTCTTATGGATTAGCAATTTCGTTCCAATTCACATTTCAAGTAATATTTGGCACCCTAATTACGTTGCCGATTGCCAAATTGCATTATCTCTTATAGTTTCCGAGATAGGGACTATCGACATCTTACAATATTGGCACTGCTTCTAACTTGGGTCAAAATTGTAAAATGGTCTTATGAATTAGCGATTTCGTTCCAATTCACCTTCCAAATAATATTCGCCATGCTAATTACATTGCCTAATGCCAAATTGCATTATCTCTTATAGTTTCCGAGATATGGACTATCGACATCTTACAATATTAGCTATGATTCTAACTTGGGCTAGAGTTTTAAAATGGTCTTATGAATTAGCGATTTCGTTCCAATTCACATTCCAAGTAATATTCGGCATGCTAGTTACATTGGCTATTGCCAAATTGCATTATCTCTTATAGTTTCCGAGATATGGACCATCGACATCTTACAATATTGGCTCTGCTTCTAACTTGGGCCAAAATTGTAAAATGGTCTTATGAAATAGCGATTTCGTTCCAATTCACCTTCCAAGTAATATTCGGTATGCTAATTACATTGCCTATTGAAAAATTGCATTATCTCTTATAGTTTCCGAGATATGGACTATCGACATCTTACAATATTCGCTATGATTCTAACTTGGGAAAAAATTGTCAAATGGTCTTATGAATTAGCGATTTCGTTCCAATTCACATACCAAGTAATATTCGGCATGCTAATTACGTTGCCGATTGCCAAATTGCCTTATCTCTTATAGTTTCCGAGATACGGACCATCGACATCTTACAATATTGGCTCTGCTTCTGACATGGGCTAAAGTTGTAAAATTGTCTTATGAATTAGCGATTTCGTTCCAATTCACTTTCCAAGTAATATTCGGCATCCTAATTACGTTGCCGAATGCCAAATTGCATTATCTCTTATAGTTTCCGAGATAGGGACTATAGACATCTTACAATATTACACTGCTTCTTACTTGGGTCAAAATTCTAAAATGGTCTTATGAATTAGCGATTTCGTTCCAATTCACCTTCCAAATAATATTCGCCATGCTAATTACGTTACCTAATGCCAAATTGCATTATCTCTCATAGTTTCCGGGATATGGACCATCGACATCTTACAATATTGGCTCTGCTTCTAACTTGGGCAAGAGTTGTAAAATGGTCTTATGAATTAAGGATTTCGTTCCAATACACATTCCAAGTAATATTTGGCATGCTAATTACATTGCTTATTGCCAAATTGCATTATCTCATATAGTTTCCGAGATATGGACCATCGACATCTTACAATATTGGCTCTGCTTCTGACATGGGCTAAAGTTGTAAAATTGTCTTATGAATTAGCGATTTCGTTCCAATTCACTTTCCAAGTAATATTCGGCATCCTAATTACGTTGCCGAATGACAAATAGCATTATCTTTTATAGTTTCCGAGATATGGACTATCGACATCTTTCAATATTCGCTCTGCTTCTAACTTGGGCCAAAATTGTCAAATGGTCTTATGAATTAGCGATTTCGTTCCAATTCACCTTCCAAGTAATATTAGCCATGCTAAATACATTGCCTATAGCCAAATTGCATTATCTCTTATAGTTTCCGAGATATAGATCATCGACATCTTACAATATTGGCTCTGCTTATAACTTGGGCTAAAGTTGAAAAATGGTCTTATGGATTAACGATTTCGTTCCAATTCACAGTCCAAGTAATATTCGGCATCCTAATTACGTGGCCGATTGTCAAATTGCATTATCTCTTATAGTTTCCGAGATATGGACTATCGACATCTTACAATATTGGCACTGCTTCTAACTTGGGTCAAAATTGTAAAATGGTCTTATGAATTAGCGATTTCGTTCCAATTCACATTCCAAATAATATTCGCCATGCTAATTACATTGTTTATTGCCAAATTGCATTATCTCTTATAGTTTCCGAGATATGGACCATCGACATCTTACAATATTGGCTCTGCTTCTGACATGGGCTAAAGTTGTAAAATTGTCTTATGAATTAGCGATTTCGTTCCAATTCACATTCCAAGTAATATTCGGCATGCTAATTACGTTGCCGATAGCCAAATTGCCTTATCTCTTATAGTTTCCGAGATATGGGCAATCGAATATTTACACGTTAGACTCTGTTTCTAACTTGGGTCAAAATTGCGAAATAGTCTTATGGATTAGCAATTTCGTTCCAATTCACATTTCAAGTAATATTTGGCACCCTAATTACGTTGCCGATTGCCAAATTGCATTATCTCTTATAGTTTCCGAGATAGGGACTATCGACATCTTACAATATTGGCACTGCTTCTAACTTGGGTCAAAATTGTAAAATGGTCTTATGAATTAGCGATTTCGTTCCAATTCACCTTCCAAATAATATTCGCCATGCTAATTACATTGCCTAATGCCAAATTGCATTATCTCTTATAGTTTCCGAGATATGGACTATCGACATCTTACAATATTAGCTATGATTCTAACTTGGGCTAGAGTTTTAAAATGGTCTTATGAATTAGCGATTTCGTTCCAATTCACATTCCAAGTAATATTCGGCATGCTAGTTACATTGGCTATTGCCAAATTGCATTATCTCTTATAGTTTCCGAGATATGGACCATCGACATCTTACAATATTGGCTCTGCTTCTAACTTGGGCCAAAATTGTAAAATGGTCTTATGAAATAGCGATTTCGTTCCAATTCACCTTCCAAGTAATATTCGGTATGCTAATTACATTGCCTATTGAAAAATTGCATTATCTCTTATAGTTTCCGAGATATGGACTATCGACATCTTACAATATTCGCTATGATTCTAACTTGGGAAAAAATTGTCAAATGGTCTTATGAATTAGCGATTTCGTTCCAATTCACATACCAAGTAATATTCGGCATGCTAATTACGTTGCCGATTGCCAAATTGCCTTATCTCTTATAGTTTCCGAGATACGGACCATCGACATCTTACAATATTGGCTCTGCTTCTGACATGGGCTAAAGTTGTAAAATTGTCTTATGAATTAGCGATTTCGTTCCAATTCACTTTCCAAGTAATATTCGGCATCCTAATTACGTTGCCGAATGCCAAATTGCATTATCTCTTATAGTTTCCGAGATAGGGACTATAGACATCTTACAATATTACACTGCTTCTTACTTGGGTCAAAATTCTAAAATGGTCTTATGAATTAGCGATTTCGTTCCAATTCACCTTCCAAATAATATTCGCCATGCTAATTACATTACCTAATGCCAAATTGCATTATCTCTCATAGTTTCCGGGATATGGACCATCGACATCTTACAATATTGGCTCTGCTTCTAACTTGGGCTAGAGTTGTAAAATGGTCTTATGAATTAAGGATTTCGTTCCAATACACATTCCAAGTAATATTTGGCATGCTAATTACATTGCTTATTGCCAAATTGCATTATCTCATATAGTTTCCGAGATATGGACCATCGACATCTTACAATATTGGCTCTGCTTCTGACATGGGCTAAAGTTGTAAAATTGTCTTATGAATTAGCGATTTCGTTCCAATTCACTTTCCAAGTAATATTCGGCATCCTAATTACGTTGCCGAATGACAAATAGCATTATCTTTTATAGTTTCCGAGATATGGACTATCGACATCTTTCAATATTCGCTCTGCTTCTAACTTGGGCCAAAATTGTCAAATGGTCTTATGAATTAGCGATTTCGTTCCAATTCACCTTCCAAGTAATATTAGCCATGCTAAATACATTGCCTATAGCCAAATTGCATTATCTCTTATAGTTTCCGAGATATAGATCATCGACATCTTACAATATTGGCTCTGCTTATAACTTGGGCTAAAGTTGAAAAATGGTCTTATGGATTAACGATTTCGTTCCAATTCACAGTCCAAGTAATATTCGGCATCCTAATTACGTGGCCGATTGTCAAATTGCATTATCTCTTATAGTTTCCGAGATATGGACTATCGACATCTTACAATATTGGCACTGCTTCTAACTTGGGTCAAAATTGTAAAATGGTCTTATGAATTAGCGATTTCGTTCCAATTCACATTCCAAATAATATTCGCCATGCTAATTACATTGTTTATTGCCAAATTGCATTATCTCTTATAGTTTCCGAGATATGGACCATCGACATCTTACAATATTGGCTCTGCTTCTGACATGGGCTAAAGTTGTAAAATTGTCTTATGAATTAGCGATTTCGTTCCAATTCACATTCCAAGTAATATTCGGCATGCTAATTACGTTGCCGATAGCCAAATTGCCTTATCTCTTATAGTTTCCGAGATATGGGCAATCGAATATTTACACGTTAGACTCTGTTTCTAACTTGGGTCAAAATTGCGAAATAGTCTTATGGATTAGCAATTTCGTTCCAATTCACATTTCAAGTAATATTTGGCACCCTAATTACGTTGCCGATTGCCAAATTGCATTATCTCTTATAGTTTCCGAGATAGGGACTATCGACATCTTACAATATTGGCACTGCTTCTAACTTGGGTCAAAATTGTAAAATGGTCTTATGAATTAGCGATTTCGTTCCAATTCACCTTCCAAATAATATTCGCCATGCTAATTACATTGCCTAATGCCAAATTGCATTATCTCTTATAGTTTCCGAGATATGGACTATCGACATCTTACAATATTAGCTATGATTCTAACTTGGGCTAGAGTTTTAAAATGGTCTTATGAATTAGCGATTTCGTTCCAATTCACATTCCAAGTAATATTCGGCATGCTAGTTACATTGGCTATTGCCAAATTGCATTATCTCTTATAGTTTCCGAGATATGGACCATCGACATCTTACAATATTGGCTCTGCTTCTAACTTGGGCCAAAATTGTAAAATGGTCTTATGAAATAGCGATTTCGTTCCAATTCACCTTCCAAGTAATATTCGGCATGCTAATTACATTGCCGATTGCCAAATTGCATTATCTCTTATAGTTTCCGAGATATGGGCAATCGAAAATTTACACGTTAGACTCTGTTTCTAACTTGGGTCAAAATTGCGAAATAGTCTTATGGATTAGCAATTTCGTTCCAATTCACATTTCAAGTAATATTTGGCATCCTAATTACGTTGCCGAATGACAAATAGCATTATCTCTTATAGTTTCCGAGATATGGACTATCGACATTTTACAATATTGGCACTGCTTCTAACTTGGGCCAAAATTGTAAAATGGTCTTATGAAATAGCGATTTTGTTCCAATTCACCTTCCAAGTAATATTCGGCATGCTAATTACATTGCCGATTGCCAAATTGCATTATCTCTTATAGTTTCCGAGATATGGACTATCGACATCTTACAATATTCGCTCTGATTCTATCTTGGGAAAAAATTGTCAAATGGTCTTATGAATTAGCGATTTCGTTCCAATTCACATACCAAGTAATATTCGGCATGCTAATTACGTTGCCGATTGCCAAATTGCCTTATCTCTTATAGTTTCCGAGATATGGGCAATCGAAAATTTACACGTTAGGCTCTGTTTCTAACTTGGGTCAAAATTGTAAAATAGTCTTATGGATTAGCAATTTCGTTCCAATTCACATTTCAAGTAATATTTGGCACCATAATTACGTTGCCGATTGCCAAATTGCATTATCTCTTATAGTTTCCGAGATATAGACTATCGACATTTTACAATATTGGCACTGCTTCTAACTTGGGTCAAAATTGTAAAATGGTCTTATGAATTAGCGATTTCTTTCCAATTCACCTTCCAAATAATAATCGCCATGATAATTACATTACCTAATGCCAAATTGCATTATCTCTTATAGTTTCCGAGATATGGACTATCGACAGCTTACAATATTCGCTCTGATTCTAACTTGGGAAAAAATTGTCAAATGGTCTCATGAATTAGCGATTTCGTTCCAATTCACATTCCAAGTAATATTCGGCATGCTAATTACGTTGCCGATAGCCAAATTGCCTTATCTCTTATAGTTTCCGAGATATGGGCAATCGAATATTTACACGTTAGACTCTGTTTCTAACTTGGGTCAAAATTGCGAAATAGTCTTATGGATTAGCAATTTCGTTCCAATTCACATTTCAAGTAATATTTGGCACCCTAATTACGTTGCCGATTGCCAAATTGCATTATCTCTTATAGTTTCCGAGATAGGGACTATCGACATCTTACAATATTGGCACTGCTTCTAACTTGGGTCAAAATTGTAAAATGGTCTTATGAATTAGCGATTTCGTTCCAATTCACCTTCCAAATAATATTCGCCATGCTAATTACATTGCCTAATGCCAAATTGCATTATCTCTTATAGTTTCCGAGATATGGACTATCGACATCTTACAATATTAGCTATGATTCTAACTTGGGCTAGAGTTTTAAAATGGTCTTATGAATTAGCGATTTCGTTCCAATTCACATTCCAAGTAATATTCGGCATGCTAGTTACATTGGCTATTGCCAAATTGCATTATCTCTTATAGTTTCCGAGATATGGACCATCGACATCTTACAATATTGGCTCTGCTTCTAACTTGGGCCAAAATTGTAAAATGGTCTTATGAAATAGCGATTTCGTTCCAATTCACCTTCCAAGTAATATTCGGTATGCTAATTACATTGCCTATTGAAAAATTGCATTATCTCTTATAGTTTCCGAGATATGGACTATCGACATCTTACAATATTCGCTATGATTCTAACTTGGGAAAAAATTGTCAAATGGTCTTATGAATTAGCGATTTCGTTCCAATTCACATACCAAGTAATATTCGGCATGCTAATTACGTTGCCGATTGCCAAATTGCCTTATCTCTTATAGTTTCCGAGATACGGACCATCGACATCTTACAATATTGGCTCTGCTTCTGACATGGGCTAAAGTTGTAAAATTGTCTTATGAATTAGCGATTTCGTTCCAATTCACTTTCCAAGTAATATTCGGCATCCTAATTACGTTGCCGAATGCCAAATTGCATTATCTCTTATAGTTTCCGAGATAGGGACTATAGACATCTTACAATATTACACTGCTTCTTACTTGGGTCAAAATTCTAAAATGGTCTTATGAATTAGCGATTTCGTTCCAATTCACCTTCCAAATAATATTCGCCATGCTAATTACATTACCTAATGCCAAATTGCATTATCTCTCATAGTTTCCGGGATATGGACCATCGACATCTTACAATATTGGCTCTGCTTCTAACTTGGGCTAGAGTTGTAAAATGGTCTTATGAATTAAGGATTTCGTTCCAATACACATTCCAAGTAATATTTGGCATGCTAATTACATTGCTTATTGCCAAATTGCATTATCTCATATAGTTTCCGAGATATGGACCATCGACATCTTACAATATTGGCTCTGCTTCTGACATGGGCTAAAGTTGTAAAATTGTCTTATGAATTAGCGATTTCGTTCCAATTCACTTTCCAAGTAATATTCGGCATCCTAATTACGTTGCCGAATGACAAATAGCATTATCTTTTATAGTTTCCGAGATATGGACTATCGACATCTTTCAATATTCGCTCTGCTTCTAACTTGGGCCAAAATTGTCAAATGGTCTTATGAATTAGCGATTTCGTTCCAATTCACCTTCCAAGTAATATTAGCCATGCTAAATACATTGCCTATAGCCAAATTGCATTATCTCTTATAGTTTCCGAGATATAGATCATCGACATCTTACAATATTGGCTCTGCTTATAACTTGGGCTAAAGTTGAAAAATGGTCTTATGGATTAACGATTTCGTTCCAATTCACAGTCCAAGTAATATTCGGCATCCTAATTACGTGGCCGATTGTCAAATTGCATTATCTCTTATAGTTTCCGAGATATGGACTATCGACATCTTACAATATTGGCACTGCTTCTAACTTGGGTCAAAATTGTAAAATGGTCTTATGAATTAGCGATTTCGTTCCAATTCACATTCCAAATAATATTCGCCATGCTAATTACATTGTTTATTGCCAAATTGCATTATCTCTTATAGTTTCCGAGATATGGACCATCGACATCTTACAATATTGGCTCTGCTTCTGACATGGGCTAAAGTTGTAAAATTGTCTTATGAATTAGCGATTTCGTTCCAATTCACATTCCAAGTAATATTCGGCATGCTAATTACGTTGCCGATAGCCAAATTGCCTTATCTCTTATAGTTTCCGAGATATGGGCAATCGAATATTTACACGTTAGACTCTGTTTCTAACTTGGGTCAAAATTGCGAAATAGTCTTATGGATTAGCAATTTCGTTCCAATTCACATTTCAAGTAATATTTGGCACCCTAATTACGTTGCCGATTGCCAAATTGCATTATCTCTTATAGTTTCCGAGATAGGGACTATCGACATCTTACAATATTGGCACTGCTTCTAACTTGGGTCAAAATTGTAAAATGGTCTTATGAATTAGCGATTTCGTTCCAATTCACCTTCCAAATAATATTCGCCATGCTAATTACATTGCCTAATGCCAAATTGCATTATCTCTTATAGTTTCCGAGATATGGACTATCGACATCTTACAATATTAGCTATGATTTTAACTTGGGCTAGAGTTTTAAAATGGTCTTATGAATTAGCGATTTCGTTCCAATTCACATTCCAAGTAATATTCGGCATGCTAGTTACATTGGCTATTGCCAAATTGCATTATCTCTTATAGTTTCCGAGATATGGACCATCGACATCTTACAATATTGGCTCTGCTTCTAACTTGGGCCAAAATTGTAAAATGGTCTTATGAAATAGCGATTTCGTTCCAATTCACCTTCCAAGTAATATTCGGTATGCTAATTACATTGCCTATTGAAAAATTGCATTATCTCTTATAGTTTCCGAGATATGGACTATCGACATCTTACAATATTCGCTATGATTCTAACTTGGGAAAAAATTGTCAAATGGTCTTATGAATTAGCGATTTCGTTCCAATTCACATACCAAGTAATATTCGGCATGCTAATTACGTTGCCGATTGCCAAATTGCCTTATCTCTTATAGTTTCCGAGATACGGACCATCGACATCTTACAATATTGGCTCTGCTTCTGACATGGGCTAAAGTTGTAAAATTGTCTTATGAATTAGCGATTTCGTTCCAATTCACTTTCCAAGTAATATTCGGCATCCTAATTACGTTGCCGAATGCCAAATTGCATTATCTCTTATAGTTTCCGAGATAGGGACTATAGACATCTTACAATATTACACTGCTTCTTACTTGGGTCAAAATTCTAAAATGGTCTTATGAATTAGCGATTTCGTTCCAATTCACCTTCCAAATAATATTCGCCATGCTAATTACATTACCTATTGCCAAATTGCATTATCTCTCATAGTTTCCGGGATATGGACCATCGACATCTTACAATATTGGCTCTGCTTCTAACTTGGGCTAGAGTTGTAAAATGGTCTTATGAATTAAGGATTTCGTTCCAATACACATTCCAAGTAATATTTGGCATGCTAATTACATTGCTTATTGCCAAATTGCATTATCTCATATAGTTTCCGAGATATGGACCATCGACATCTTACAATATTGGCTCTGCTTCTGACATGGGCTAAAGTTGTAAAATTGTCTTATGAATTAGCGATTTCGTTCCAATTCACTTTCCAAGTAATATTCGGCATCCTAATTACGTTGCCGAATGACAAATAGCATTATCTTTTATAGTTTCCGAGATATGGACTATCGACATCTTTCAATATTCGCTCTGCTTCTAACTTGGGCCAAAATTGTCAAATGGTCTTATGAATTAGCGATTTCGTTCCAATTCACCTTCCAAGTAATATTAGCCATGCTAAATACATTGCCTATAGCCAAATTGCATTATCTCTTATAGTTTCCGAGATATAGATCATCGACATCTTACAATATTGGCTCTGCTTATAACTTGGGCTAAAGTTGAAAAATGGTCTTATGGATTAACGATTTCGTTCCAATTCACAGTCCAAGTAATATTCGGCATCCTAATTACGTGGCCGATTGTCAAATTGCATTATCTCTTATAGTTTCCGAGATATGGACTATCGACATCTTACAATATTGGCACTGCTTCTAACTTGGGTCAAAATTGTAAAATGGTCTTATGAATTAGCGATTTCGTTCCAATTCACATTCCAAATAATATTCGCCATGCTAATTACATTGTTTATTGCCAAATTGCATTATCTCTTATAGTTTCCGAGATATGGACCATCGACATCTTACAATATTGGCTCTGCTTCTGACATGGGCTAAAGTTGTAAAATTGTCTTATGAATTAGCGATTTCGTTCCAATTCACTTTCCAAGTAATATTCGGCATCCTAATTAGGTTGCCGATTGCCAAATAGCATTATCTCTTATAGTTTCCGAGATATGGACTATCGACATCTTTCAATATTCGCTCTGCTTCTAACTTGGGCCAAAATTGTCAAATGGTCTTATGAATTAGCGATTTCGTTCCAATTCACATACCAAGTAATATTCGGCATGCTAATTACGTTGCCGATTGCCAAATTGCCTTATCTCTTATAGTTTCCGAGATACGGACCATCGACAACTTACAATATTGGCTCTGCTTCTAATTTGGGCCAAAATTGTAAAATGGTCTTATGAAATAGCGATTTTGTTCCAATTCACCTTCCAAGTAATATTCGGCATGCTAATTACATTGCCGATTGCCAAATTGCATTATCTCTTATAGTTTCCGAGATATGGACCATCGACATCTTACAATATTAGCTCTGCTTCTAACTTGGGCCAAAATTGTAAAATGGTCTTATGAAATAGCGATTTCGTTCCAATTCACCTTCCAATATTCGGCATGCTATTTACATTGCCTATTGCCAAATTGCATTATCTCTTATAGTTTCCGAGATATGGACTATCGACATCTTACAATATTCGCTATGATTCTAACTTGGGAAAAAATTGTCAAATGGTCTTATGAATTAGCGATTTCGTTCCAATTCACATTCCAAGTAATATTCGGCATGCTAGTTACATTGGCTATTGCCAAATTGCATTATCTCTTATAGTTTCCGAGATATGGACCATCGACATCTTACAATATTGGCTCTGCTTCTAACTTGGGCCAAAATTGTAAAATGGTCTTATGAAATAGCGATTTTGTTCCAATTCACCTTCGAAGTAATATTCGGCATGCTAATTACATTGCCGATTGCCAAATTGCATTATCTCTTATAGTCTCCGAGATATGGACTATCGACATCTTACAATATTCGCTCTGATTCTATCTTGGGAAAAAATTGTCAAATGGTCTTATGAATTAGCGATTTCGTTCCAATTCACATACCAAGTAATATTCGGCATGCTAATTACGTTGCCGATTGCCAAATTGCCTTATCTCTTATAGTTTCCGAGATATGGGCAATCGAAAATTTACACGTTAGACTCTGTTTCTAACTTGGGTCAAAATTGTAAAATAGTCTTATGGATTAGCAATTTCGTTCCAATTCACATTTTAAGTAATATTTGGCACCATAATTACGTTGCCGATTGCCAAATTGCATTATCTCTTATAGTTTCCGAGATATAGACTATCGACATTTTACAATATTGGCACTGCTTCTAACTTGGGTCAAAATTGTAAAATGGTCTTATGAATTAGCGATTTCGTTCCATTTCACATTCCAAGTAATATTCGGCATGCTAATTAGGTTGCCGATTGCCAAATTGCATTATCTCCTATAGTTTGCGAGATATGGGCAATCGAAATTTTACACCTTAGGCTCTGTTTCTAACTTGGGTCAAAATTGTAAAATAGTCTTATGGATTATCAATTTCGTTCCAATTCACCTTCCAAATAATATTCGCCATGCTAATTACATTTCCTATTGCCAAATTGCATTATCTCTTATAGTTTCCGAGATATGGACTATCGACAGCTTACAATATTCGCTCTGATTCTAACTTGGGAAAAAATTGTCAAATGGTCTCATGAATTAGCGATTTCGTTCCAACTCACATTCCAAGTAATATTCTGCATGCTAATTACGTTGCCGATAGCCAAATTGCCTTATCTCTTATAGTTTCCGAGATATGGGCAATCGAAAATTTACACGTTAGACTCTGTTTCTAACTTGGGTCAAAATTGCGAAATAGTCTTATGGATTAGCAATTTCGTTCCAATTCACATTTCAAGTAATATTTGGCATCCTAATTAGGTTGCCGATTGCCAAATAGCATTATCTCTTATAGTTTCCGAGATATAGACTATCGACATTTTACAATATTGGCACTGCTTCTAACTTGGGTCAAAATTGTAAAATGGTCTTATGAATTAGCGATTTCTTTCCAATTCACCTTCCAAATAATATTCGCCATGATAATTACATTACCTAATGCCAAATTGCATTTTCTCTTATAGTTTCCGGGATATGGACCATCGACATCTTACAATATTGGCTCTGCTTCTAACTTGGGCTAGAGTTGTAAAATGGTCTTATGAATTAGCGATTTCGTACCAATACACATTCCAAGTAATATTTGGCATGCTAATTACATTGCTTATTGCCAAATTGCATTATCTCATATAGTTTCCGAGATATGGACCATCGACATCTTACAATATTGGCTCTGCTTCTGACATGGGCTAAAGTTGTAAAATTGTCTTATGAATTAGCGATTTCGTTCCAATTCACTTTCCAAGTAATATTCGGCATCCTAATTAGGTTGCCGATTGCCAAATAGCATTATCTCTTATAGTTTCCGAGATATGGACTATCGACATCTCACAATATTGGTTCTGCATCTAACTTGGGCTAAAGTTGTAAAATGGTCTTATGAATTAGCGATTTCGTTCCAATTCACCTTCCAAGTAATATTCGCCATGCTAATTATATTGCCTATTGCCAAATTGCATTATCTCTTATAGTTTCCGAGATATGGACTATCGACAGCTTACAATATTCGCTCTGATTCTAACTTGGGTCAAAATTGTAAAATGGTCTTATGAATTAGCGATTTCGTTCCATTTCACATTCCAAGTAATATTCGGCATGCTAATTAGGTTGCCGATTGCCAAATTGCATTATCTCCTATAGTTTGCGAGATATGGGCAATCGAAATTTTACACCTTAGGCTCTGTTTCTAACTTTGGTCAAAATTGTAAAATAGTCTTATGGATTATCAATTTCGTTCCAATTCACCTTCCAAATAATATTCGCCATGATAATTACATTACCTAATGCCAAATTGCATTATCTCTTATAGTTTCCGGGATATGGACCATCGACATCTTACAATATTGGCTCTGCTTCTAACTTGGGCTAGAGTTGTAAAATGGTCTTATGAATTAGCGATTTCGTTCCAATACACATTCCAAGTAATATTTGGCATGCCAATTACATTGCTTATTGCCAAATTGCATTATCTCTTATAGTTTCCGAGATATGGACTATCGACATCTTACAATATTCGCTATGATTCTAACTTGGGAAAAAATTGTCAAATGGTCTTATGAATTAGCGATTTCGTTCCAATTCACCTTCCAAGTAATATTCGGCATGCTAGTTACATTGGCCATTGCCAAATTGCATTATCTCTTATAGTTTCCGAGATATGGACTATCGACATCTTACAATATTGGCTCTGTTTCTAACTTGGGCCAAAATTGTCAAATGGTCTTATGAATTAGCGATTTCGTTCCAATTCACCTTCCAAGTAATATTCGCCATGCTATTTACATTGCCTATTGCCAAATTGCATTATCTCTTATAGTTTCCGAGATATGGACCATCGACATCTTACAATATTCTCTGCTTCTAATTTGGGCCAAAATTGTAAAATGGTCTTATGAAATAGCGATTTTGTTCCAATTCACCTTCCAAGTAATATTCGGCATGCTAGTTACATTGGCTATTGCCAAATTGCATTATCTCTTATAGTTTCCGAGATATGGACTATCGACATCTTACAATATTGGCTCTGTTTCTAACTTGGGCCAAAATTGTCAAATGGTCTTATGAATTAGCGATTTCGTTCCAATTCACCTTCCAAGTAATATTCGCCATGCTATTTACATTGCCGATTGCCAAATTGCATTATCTCTTATAGTTTCCGAGATATGGACCATCGACATCTTACAATATTGGCTCTGCTTCTAACTTGGGCCAAAATTGTAAAATGGTCTTATGAAATAGCGATTTCGTTCCAATTCACCCTCCAATATTCGGCATGCTAATTACATTGCCTATTGCCAAATTGCATTATCTCTTATAGTTTCCGAGATATGGACTATCGACATCTTACAATATTCGCTATGATTCTAACTTGGGAAAAAATTGTCAAATGGTCTTATGAATTAGCGATTTCGTTCCAATTCACATTCCAAGTAATATTCGGCATGCTAGTTACATTGGCTATTGCCAAATTGCATTATCTCTTATAGTTTCCGAGATATGGACCATCGACATCTTACAATATTGGCTCTGCTTCTAACTTGGGCCAAAATTGTCAAATGGTCTTATGAATTAGCGATTTCGTTCCAATTCACCTTCCAAGTAATATTCGCCATGCTATTTACATTGCCGATTGCCAAATTGCATTATCTCTTATAGTTTCCGAGATATGGACCATCGACATCTTACAATATTGGCTCTGCTTCTAACTTGGGCCAAAATTGTAAAATGGTCTTATGAAATAGCGATTTTGTTCCAATTCACCTTCCAAGTAATATTCGGCATGCTAATTACATTGCCGATTGCCAAATTGCATTATCTCTTATAGTTTCCGAGATATGGACTATCGACATCTTACAATATTCGCTCTGATTCTATCTTGGGAAAAAATTGTCAAATGGTCTTATGAATTAGCGATTTCGTTCCAATTCACATACCAAGTAATATTCGGCATGCTAATTACGTTGCCGATTGCCAAATTGCCTTATCTCTTATAGTTTCCGAGATATGGGCAATCGAAAATTTACACGTTAGACTCTGTTTCTAACTTGGGTCAAAATTGTAAAATAGTCTTATGGATTAGCAATTTCCTTCCAATTCACATTTCAAGTAATATTTGGCACCATAATTACGTTGCCGATTGCCAAATTGCATTATCTCTTATAGTTTCCGAGATATAGACTATCGACATTTTACAATAATGGCTCTGCTTCTAACTTGAGACAGCATTGTAAAATGGTCTTATGAATTAGGGATTTCGCTCCAATTCACATTCCAAGTAATATTCGGCATGCTAATTACGTTGCCGATTGCCAAATTGCATTATCTCTTATAGTTTCCGAGATACGGACTATCGACACCTTGCAATATTGGCTCTGCTTCTAACTTGAGCCAGAATTGTAAAATGGTCTTATGAATTAGCGATTTCGCTCCAATTCACATTCCAAGTAATATTCGGCATGCTAATTACGTTACCGATTGCCAAATTGCATTATCTCTTATAGTTTCCGAGATATGGACTATCGACATCTTGCAATATTGGCTCTGCTTCTAACTTGGGCCAGAAATGTAAAATGGTCTTATGAATTAGCGATTTCGCTCCAATTCACATTCCAAGTTATGTTCGGCATGCTAATTACGTTGCCGATTGCCAAATTGCATTATCTCTTATAGTTTCCGAGATATGGACTATCGACATCTTGCAATATTGGCTCTGCTTCTAACTTGGGCCAGAAATGTAAAATGGTCTTATGAATTAGCGATTTCGCTCCAATTAACATTCCAAGTAATATTCGGCATGCTAATTACGTTGCCGATTGCCAAATTGCATTATCTCTTATAGTTTCCGAGATATGGACTATCGACACCTTGCAATATTGGCTCTGCTTCTAACTTGGGCCAGAAATGTAAAATGGTCTTATGAATTAGCGATTTCTCTCCAATTCACATTCCAAGTAATATTCGGCATGCTAATTACGTTGCCGATTGCCAAATTGCATTATCTCTTATAGTTTCCGAGATATGGACTATCGACATCTTGCAATATTGGCTCTGCTTCTAACTTGAGCCAGAATTATAAAATGGTCTTATGAATTAGCGATTTCGCTCCAATTCACATTCCAAGTAATATTCGGCATGCTAATTACGTTGCCGATTGCCAAATTGCATTATCTCTTATAGTTTCCGAGATATGGACTATCGTCATCTTGCAATATTGGCTCTGCTTCTAACTTGGGCCAGAAATGTAAAATGGTCTTATGAATTAGCGATTTCGCTCCAATTCACATTCCAAGTAATATTCGGCATGATAATTACGTTGCCGATTGCCAAATTGCATTATCTCTTATAGTTTCCGAGATATGGACTATCGACACCTTGCAATATTGGCTCTGCTTCTAACTTGAGCCAGAATTGTAAAATGGTCTTATGAATTAGAGATTTCGCTCCAATTCACATTCCAAGTAATATTCGGCATGCTAATTACGTTGCCGATTGCCAAATTGCATTATCTCTTATAGTTTCCGAGATATGGACTATCGACACCTTGCAATATTGGCTCTGCTTCTAACTTGGGCCAGAAATGTAAAATGGTCTTATGAATTAGCGATTTCTCTCCAATTCACATTCCAAGTAATATTCGGCATGCTAATTACGTTGCCGACTGCCAAATTGCATTATCTCTTATAGTTTCCGAGATATGGACTATCGACATCTTGCAATATTGGCTCTGCTTCTAACTTGAGCCAGAATTGTAAAATGGTCTTATGAATTAGCGATTTCGCTCCAATTCACATTCCAAGTAATATTCGGCATGCTAATTACGTTGCCGATTGCCAAATTGCATTATCTCTTATAGTTTCCGAGATATGGACTATCGTCATCTTGCAATATTGGCTCTGCTTCTAACTTGGGCCAGAAATGTAAAATGGTCTTATGAATTAGCGATTTCGCTCCAATTCACATTCCAAGTAATATTCGGCATGATAATTACGTTGCCGATTGCCAAATTGCATTATCTCTTATAGTTTCCGAGATATGGACTATCGACACCTTGCAATATTGGCTCTGCTTCTAACTTGAGCCAGAATTGTAAAATGGTCTTATGAATTAGCGATTTCGCTCCAATTCACATTCCAAGTAATATTCGGCATGCTAATTACGTTGCCGATTGACAAATTGCATTATCTCTTATAGTTTCCGAGATATGGACTATCGACATCTTGCAATATTGGCTCTGCTTCTAACTTGAGCCAGAATTGTAAAATGGTCTTATGAATTAGCGATTTCGCTCCAATTCACATTCAAAGTAATATTCGGCATGCTAATTACGTTGCCGATTGCCAAATTGCATTATCTCTTATAGTTTCCGAGCTATGGACTATCGACATCTTGCAATATTGGCTCTGCTTCTAACTTGAGCCAGAATTGTAAAATGGTCTTATGAATTAGCGATTTCGCTCCAATTCACATTCCAAGTAATATTCGGCATGCTAATTACGTTGCCGATTGCCAAATTGCATTATCTCTTATAGTTTCCGAGATATGGACTATCGACATCTTGCAATATTGGCTCTGCTTCTTACTTGGGCCAGAAATGTAAAATGGTCTTATGAATTAGCGATTTCGCTCCAATTCACATTCCAAGTAACATTCGGCATGCTAATTACGTTGCCGATTGCCAAATTGCATTATCTCTTATAGTTTCCGAGATATGGACTATCGACACCTTGCAATATTGGCTCTGCTTCTAACTTGAGCCAGAATTGTAAAATGGTCTTACGAATTAGCGATTTCGCTCCAATTCACATACCAAGTAATATTCGGCATGCTAATTACGTTGCCGATTGCCAAATTGCATTATCTCTTATAGTTTCCGAGATATGGACTATCGACATCTTGCAATATTGGCTCTGCTTCTAACTTGGGCCAGAAATGTAAAATGGTCTTATGAATTAGCGATTTCGCTCCAATTCACATTCTAAGTAATATTCGGCATGCTAATTACGTTGCCGATTGCCAAATTGCATTATCTCTTATAGTTTCCGAGATATGAACTATCGACATCTTGCAATATAGGCTCTGCTTCTAACTTGGGCCAGAAATGTAAAATGGTCTTATGAATTAGCGATTTCGCTCCAATTCACATTCCAAATAATATTCGCCATGCTAATTACATTGCCAATTGCCAAATTGCATTATCTCTTATAGTTTCCGAGATATGGACTATCGACATCTTGCAATATTGGCTCTGCTTCTAACTTGAGCCAGAATTGTAAAATGGTCTTATGAATTAGCGATTTCGTTCCATTTCACATTCCAAGTAATATTCGGCATGCTAATTAGGTTGCCGATTGCCAAATTGCATTATCTCCTATAGTTTGCGAGATATGGGCAATCGAAATTTTACACCTTAGGCTCTGTTTCTAACTTGGGTCAAAATTGAAAATAGTCTTATGGATTATCAATTTCGTTCCAATTCACCTTCCAAATAATATTCGCCATGCTAATTACATTTCCTATTGCCAAATTGCATTATCTCTTATAGTTTCCGAGATATGGACTATCGACATCTTACAATATTGGCACTGCTTCTAACTTGGGTCAAAATTGTAAAATGGTCTTATGAATTAGCGATTTCGTTCCAATTCACATTCCAAATAATATTCGCCATGCTAATTACATTGTTTATTGCCAAATTGCATTATCTCTTATAGTTTCCGAGATATGGACCATCGACATCTTACAATATTGGCTCTGCTTCTGACATGGGCTAAAGTTGTAAAATTGTCTTATGAATTAGCGATTTCGTTCCAATTCACATTCCAAGTAATATTCGGCATGCTAATTACGTTGCCGATAGCCAAATTGCCTTATCTCTTATAGTTTCCGAGATATGGGCAATCGAATATTTACACGTTAGACTCTGTTTCTAACTTGGGTCAAAATTGCGAAATAGTCTTATGGATTAGCAATTTCGTTCCAATTCACATTTCAAGTAATATTTGGCACCCTAATTACGTTGCCGATTGCCAAATTGCATTATCTCTTATAGTTTCCGAGATAGGGACTATCGACATCTTACAATATTGGCACTGCTTCTAACTTGGGTCAAAATTGTAAAATGGTCTTATGAATTAGCGATTTCGTTCCAATTCACCTTCCAAATAATATTCGCCATGCTAATTACATTGCCTAATGCCAAATTGCATTATCTCTTATAGTTTCCGAGATATGGACTATCGACATCTTACAATATTAGCTATGATTCTAACTTGGGCTAGAGTTTTAAAATGGTCTTATGAATTAGCGATTTCGTTCCAATTCACATTCCAAGTAATATTCGGCATGCTAGTTACATTGGCTATTGCCAAATTGCATTATCTCTTATAGTTTCCGAGATATGGACCATCGACATCTTACAATATTGGCTCTGCTTCTAACTTGGGCCAAAATTGTAAAATGGTCTTATGAAATAGCGATTTCGTTCCAATTCACCTTCCAAGTAATATTCGGTATGCTAATTACATTGCCTATTGAAAAATTGCATTATCTCTTATAGTTTCCGAGATATGGACTATCGACATCTTACAATATTCGCTATGATTCTAACTTGGGAAAAAATTGTCAAATGGTCTTATGAATTAGCGATTTCGTTCCAATTCACATACCAAGTAATATTCGGCATGCTAATTACGTTGCCGATTGCCAAATTGCCTTATCTCTTATAGTTTCCGAGATACGGACCATCGACATCTTACAATATTGGCTCTGCTTCTGACATGGGCTAAAGTTGTAAAATTGTCTTATGAATTAGCGATTTCGTTCCAATTCACTTTCCAAGTAATATTCGGCATCCTAATTACGTTGCCGAATGCCAAATTGCATTATCTCTTATAGTTTCCGAGATAGGGACTATAGACATCTTACAATATTACACTGCTTCTTACTTGGGTCAAAATTCTAAAATGGTCTTATGAATTAGCGATTTCGTTCCAATTCACCTTCCAAATAATATTCGCCATGCTAATTACATTACCTATTGCCAAATTGCATTATCTCTCATAGTTTCCGGGATATGGACCATCGACATCTTACAATATTGGCTCTGCTTCTAACTTGGGCTAGAGTTGTAAAATGGTCTTATGAATTAAGGATTTCGTTCCAATACACATTCCAAGTAATATTTGGCATGCTAATTACATTGCTTATTGCCAAATTGCATTATCTCATATAGTTTCCGAGATATGGACCATCGACATCTTACAATATTGGCTCTGCTTCTGACATGGGCTAAAGTTGTAAAATTGTCTTATGAATTAGCGATTTCGTTCCAATTCACTTTCCAAGTAATATTCGGCATCCTAATTACGTTGCCGAATGACAAATAGCATTATCTTTTATAGTTTCCGAGATATGGACTATCGACATCTTTCAATATTCGCTCTGCTTCTAACTTGGGCCAAAATTGTCAAATGGTCTTATGAATTAGCGATTTCGTTCCAATTCACCTTCCAAGTAATATTAGCCATGCTAAATACATTGCCTATAGCCAAATTGCATTATCTCTTATAGTTTCCGAGATATAGATCATCGACATCTTACAATATTGGCTCTGCTTATAACTTGGGCTAAAGTTGAAAAATGGTCTTATGGATTAACGATTTCGTTCCAATTCACAGTCCAAGTAATATTCGGCATCCTAATTACGTGGCCGATTGTCAAATTGCATTATCTCTTATAGTTTCCGAGATATGGACTATCGACATCTTACAATATTGGCACTGCTTCTAACTTGGGTCAAAATTGTAAAATGGTCTTATGAATTAGCGATTTCGTTCCAATTCACATTCCAAATAATATTCGCCATGCTAATTACATTGTTTATTGCCAAATTGCATTATCTCTTATAGTTTCCGAGATATGGACCATCGACATCTTACAATATTGGCTCTGCTTCTGACATGGGCTAAAGTTGTAAAATTGTCTTATGAATTAGCGATTTCGTTCCAATTCACATTCCAAGTAATATTCGGCATGCTAATTACGTTGCCGTTTGCCAAATTGCATTATCTCTTATAGTTTCCGAGATATAGACTATCGACATTTTACAATATTGGCACTGCTTCTAACTTGGGTCAAAATTGTAAAATGGTCTTATGAATTAGCGATTTCTTTCCTATTCACCTTCCAAATAATATTCGCCATGATAATTACATTACCTAATGCCAAATTGCATTATCTCTTATAGTTTCCGGGATATGGACCATCGACATCTTACAATATTGGCTCTGCTTCTAACTTGGGCTAGAGTTGTAAAATGGTCTTATGAATTAGCGATTTCGTTCCAATACACATTCCAAGTAATATTTGGCATGCCAATTACATTGCTTATTGCCAAATTGCATTATCTCTTATAGTTTCCGAGATATGGACTATCGACATCTTACAATATTCGCTATGATTCTAACTTGGGAAAAAATTGTCAAATGGTCTTATGAATTAGCGATTTCGTTCCAATTCACATTCCAAGTAATATTCGGCATGCTAGTTACATTGGCTATTGCCAAATTGCATTATCTCTTATAGTTTCCGAGATATGGACTATCGACATCTTACAATATTGGCTCTGCTTCTAACTTGGGCCAAAATTGTCAAATGGTCTTATGAATTAGCGATTTCGTTCCAATTCACCTTCCAAGTAATATTCGCCATGCTATTTACATTGCCTATTGCCAAATTGCATTATCTCTTATAGTTTCCGAGATATGGACCATCGACATCTTACAATATTGGCTCTGCTTCTAACTTGGCCCAAAATTGTCAAATGGTCTTATGAATTAGCGATTTCGTTCCAATTCACCTTCCAAGTAATATTCGCCATGCTATTTACATTGCCTATAGCCAAATTGCATTATCTCTTATAGTTTCCAATATATGGGCAATCGAAATTTTACACCTTAGACTCTGTTTCAAACTTGGGTCAAAATTGTAAAATGGTCTTATGAATTAGCGATTTCGTTCCAATTCACATACCAAGTAATATTCGGCATGCTAATTACGTTGCCGATTGCCAAATTGCCTTATCTCTTATAGTTTCCGAGATACGGACCATCGACAACTTACAATATTGGCTCTGCTTCTAATTTGGGCCAAAATTGTAAAATGGTCTTATGAAATAGCGATTTTGTTCCAATTCACCTTCCAAGTAATATTCGGCATGCTAATTACATTGCCGATTGCCAAATTGCATTATCTCTTATAGTTTCCGAGATATGGACCATCGACATCTTACAATATTGGCTCTGCTTCTAACTTGGGCCAAAATTGTAAAATGGTCTTATGAAATAGCGATTTCGTTCCAATTCACCTTCCAATATTCGGCATGCTATTTACATTGCCTATTGCCAAATTGCATTATCTCTTATAGTTTCCGAGATATGGACTATCGACATCTTACAATATTCGCTATGATTCTAACTTGGGAAAAAATTGTCAAATGGTCTTATGAATTAGCGATTTCGTTCCAATTCACATTCCAAGTAATATTCGGCATGCTAGTTACATTGGCTATTGCCAAATTGCATTATCTCTTATAGTTTCCGAGATATGGACCATCGACATCTTACAATATTGGCTCTGCTTCTAACTTGGGCCAAAATTGTAAAATGGTCTTATGAAATAGCGATTTTGTTCCAATTCACCTTCGAAGTAATATTCGGCATGCTAATTACATTGCCGATTGCCAAATTGCATTATCTCTTATAGTTTCCGAGATATGGACTATCGACATCTTACAATATTCGCTCTGATTCTATCTTGGGAAAAAATTGTCAAATGGTCTTATGAATTAGCGATTTCGTTCCAATTCACATACCAAGTAATATTCGGCATGCTAATTACGTTGCCGATTGCCAAATTGCCTTATCTCTTATAGTTTCCGAGATATGGGCAATCGAAAATTTACACGTTAGACTCTGTTTCTAACTTGGGTCAAAATTGTAAAATAGTCTTATGGATTAGCAATTTCGTTCCAATTCACATTTTAAGTAATATTTGGCACCATAATTACGTTGCCGATTGCCAAATTGCATTATCTCTTATAGTTTCCGAGATATAGACTATCGACATTTTACAATATTGGCACTGCTTCTAACTTGGGTCAAAATTGTAAAATGGTCTTATGAATTAGCGATTTCGTTCCATTTCACATTCCAAGTAATATTCGGCATGCTAATTAGGTTGCCGATTGCCAAATTGCATTATCTCCTATAGTTTGCGAGATATGGGCAATCGAAATTTTACACCTTAGGCTCTGTTTCTAACTTGGGTCAAAATTGTAAAATAGTCTTATGGATTATCAATTTCGTTCCAATTCACCTTCCAAATAATATTCGCCATGCTAATTACATTTCCTATTGCCAAATTGCATTATCTCTTATAGTTTCCGAGATATGGACTATCGACAGCTTACAATATTCGCTCTGATTCTAACTTGGGAAAAAATTGTCAAATGGTCTCATGAATTAGCGATTTCGTTCCAACTCACATTCCAAGTAATATTCTGCATGCTAATTACGTTGCCGATAGCCAAATTGCCTTATCTCTTATAGTTTCCGAGATATGGGCAATCGAAAATTTACACGTTAGACTCTGTTTCTAACTTGGGTCAAAATTGCGAAATAGTCTTATGGATTAGCAATTTCGTTCCAATTCACATTTCAAGTAATATTTGGCATCCTAATTAGGTTGCCGATTGCCAAATAGCATTATCTCTTATAGTTTCCGAGATATAGACTATCGACATTTTACAATATTGGCACTGCTTCTAACTTGGGTCAAAATTGTAAAATGGTCTTATGAATTAGCGATTTCTTTCCAATTCACCTTCCAAATAATATTCGCCATGATAATTACATTACCTAATGCCAAATTGCATTTTCTCTTATAGTTTCCGGGATATGGACCATCGACATCTTACAATATTGGCTCTGCTTCTAACTTGGGCTAGAGTTGTAAAATGGTCTTATGAATTAGCGATTTCGTACCAATACACATTCCAAGTAATATTTGGCATGCTAATTACATTGCTTATTGCCAAATTGCATTATCTCATATAGTTTCCGAGATATGGACCATCGACATCTTACATTATTGGCTCTGCTTCTGACATGGGCTAAAGTTGTAAAATTGTCTTATGAATTAGCGATTTCGTTCCAATTCACTTTCCAAGTAATATTCGGCATCCTAATTAGGTTGCCGATTGCCAAATAGCATTATCTCTTATAGTTTCCGAGATATGGACTATCGACATCTCACAATATTGGTTCTGCATCTAACTTGGGCTAAAGTTGTAAAATGGTCTTATGAATTAGCGATTTCGTTCCAATTCACCTTCCAAGTAATATTCGCCATGCTAATTATATTGCCTATTGCCAAATTGCATTATCTCTTATAGTTTCCGAGATATGGACTATCGACAGCTTACAATATTCGCTCTGATTCTAACTTGGGTCAAAATTGTAAAATGGTCTTATGAATTAGCGATTACGTTCCATTTCACATTCCAAGTAATATTCGGCATGCTAATTAGGTTGCCGATTGCCAAATTGCATTATCTCCTATAGTTTGCGAGATATGGGCAATCGAAATTTTACACCTTAGGCTCTGTTTCTAACTTTGGTCAAAATTGTAAAATAGTCTTATGGATTATCAATTTCGTTCCAATTCACCTTCCAAATAATATTCGCCATGATAATTACATTACCTAATGCCAAATTGCATTATCTCTTATAGTTTCCGGGATATGGACCATCGACATCTTACAATATTGGCTCTGCTTCTAACTTGGGCTAGAGTTGTAAAATGGTCTTATGAATTAGCGATTTCGTTCCAATACACATTCCAAGTAATATTTGGCATGCCAATTACATTGCTTATTGCCAAATTGCATTATCTCTTATAGTTTCCGAGATATGGACTATCGACATCTTACAATATTCGCTATGATTCTAACTTGGGAAAAAATTGTCAAATGGTCTTATGAATTAGCGATTTCGTTCCAATTCACCTTCCAAGTAATATTCGGCATGCTAGTTACATTGGCCATTGCCAAATTGCATTATCTCTTATAGTTTCCGAGATATGGACTATCGACATCTTACAATATTGGCTCTGTTTCTAACTTGGGCCAAAATTGTCAAATGGTCTTATGAATTAGCGATTTCGTTCCAATTCACCTTCCAAGTAATATTCGCCATGCTATTTACATTGCCTATTGCCAAATTGCATTATCTCTTATAGTTTCCGAGATATGGACCATCGACATCTTACAATATTCTCTGCTTCTAATTTGGGCCAAAATTGTAAAATGGTCTTATGAAATAGCGATTTTGTTCCAATTCACCTTCCAAGTAATATTCGGCATGCTAGTTACATTGGCTATTGCCAAATTGCATTATCTCTTATAGTTTCCGAGATATGGACTATCGACATCTTACAATATTGGCTCTGTTTCTAACTTGGGCCAAAATTGTCAAATGGTCTTATGAATTAGCGATTTCGTTCCAATTCACCTTCCAAGTAATATTCGCCATGCTATTTACATTGCCGATTGCCAAATTGCATTATCTCTTATAGTTTCCGAGATATGGACCATCGACATCTTACAATATTGGCTCTGCTTCTAACTTGGGCCAAAATTGTAAAATGGTCTTATGAAATAGCGATTTCGTTCCAATTCACCCTCCAATATTCGGCATGCTAATTACATTGCCTATTGCCAAATTGCATTATCTCTTATAGTTTCCGAGATATGGACTATCGACATCTTACAATATTCGCTATGATTCTAACTTGGGAAAAAATTGTCAAATGGTCTTATGAATTAGCGATTTCGTTCCAATTCACATTCCAAGTAATATTCGGCATGCTAGTTACATTGGCTATTGCCAAATTGCATTATCTCTTATAGTTTCCGAGATATGGACCATCGACATCTTACAATATTGGCTCTGCTTCTAACTTGGGCCAAAATTGTCAAATGGTCTTATGAATTAGCGATTTCGTTCCAATTCACCTTCCAAGTAATATTCGCCATGCTATTTACATTGCCGATTGCCAAATTGCATTATCTCTTATAGTTTCCGAGATATGGACCATCGACATCTTACAATATTGGCTCTGCTTCTAACTTGGGCCAAAATTGTAAAATGGTCTTATGAAATAGCGATTTTGTTCCAATTCACCTTCCAAGTAATATTCGGCATGCTAATTACATTGCCGATTGCCAAATTGCATTATCTCTTATAGTTTCCGAGATATGGACTATCGACATCTTACAATATTCGCTCTGATTCTATCTTGGGAAAAAATTGTCAAATGGTCTTATGAATTAGCGATTTCGTTCCAATTCACATACCAAGTAATATTCGGCATGCTAATTACGTTGCCGATTGCCAAATTGCCTTATCTCTTATAGTTTCCGAGATATGGGCAATCGAAAATTTACACGTTAGACTCTGTTTCTAACTTGGGTCAAAATTGTAAAATAGTCTTATGGATTAGCAATTTCCTTCCAATTCACATTTCAAGTAATATTTGGCACCATAATTACGTTGCCGATTGCCAAATTGCATTATCTCTTATAGTTTCCGAGATATAGACTATCGACATTTTACAATAATGGCTCTGCTTCTAACTTGAGACAGCATTGTAAAATGGTCTTATGAATTAGGGATTTCGCTCCAATTCACATTCCAAGTAATATTCGGCATGCTAATTACGTTGCCGATTGCCAAATTGCATTATCTCTTATAGTTTCCGAGATACGGACTATCGACACCTTGCAATATTGGCTCTGCTTCTAACTTGAGCCAGAATTGTAAAATGGTCTTATGAATTAGCGATTTCGCTCCAATTCACATTCCAAGTAATATTCGGCATGCTAATTACGTTACCGATTGCCAAATTGCATTATCTCTTATAGTTTCCGAGATATGGACTATCGACATCTTGCAATATTGGCTCTGCTTCTAACTTGGGCCAGAAATGTAAAATGGTCTTATGAATTAGCGATTTCGCTCCAATTCACATTCCAAGTTATGTTCGGCATGCTAATTACGTTGCCGATTGCCAAATTGCATTATCTCTTATAGTTTCCGAGATATGGACTATCGACATCTTGCAATATTGGCTCTGCTTCTAACTTGGGCCAGAAATGTAAAATGGTCTTATGAATTAGCGATTTCGCTCCAATTAACATTCCAAGTAATATTCGGCATGCTAATTACGTTGCCGATTGCCAAATTGCATTATCTCTTATAGTTTCCGAGATATGGACTATCGACACCTTGCAATATTGGCTCTGCTTCTAACTTGGGCCAGAAATGTAAAATGGTCTTATGAATTAGCGATTTCTCTCCAATTCACATTCCAAGTAATATTCGGCATGCTAATTACGTTGCCGATTGCCAAATTGCATTATCTCTTATAGTTTCCGAGATATGGACTATCGACATCTTGCAATATTGGCTCTGCTTCTAACTTGAGCCAGAATTATAAAATGGTCTTATGAATTAGCGATTTCGCTCCAATTCACATTCCAAGTAATATTCGGCATGCTAATTACGTTGCCGATTGCCAAATTGCATTATCTCTTATAGTTTCCGAGATATGGACTATCGTCATCTTGCAATATTGGCTCTGCTTCTAACTTGGGCCAGAAATGTAAAATGGTCTTATGAATTAGCGATTTCGCTCCAATTCACATTCCAAGTAATATTCGGCATGATAATTACGTTGCCGATTGCCAAATTGCATTATCTCTTATAGTTTCCGAGATATGGACTATCGACACCTTGCAATATTGGCTCTGCTTCTAACTTGAGCCAGAATTGTAAAATGGTCTTATGAATTAGAGATTTCGCTCCAATTCACATTCCAAGTAATATTCGGCATGCTAATTACGTTGCCGATTGCCAAATTGCATTATCTCTTATAGTTTCCGAGATATGGACTATCGACACCTTGCAATATTGGCTCTGCTTCTAACTTGGGCCAGAAATGTAAAATGGTCTTATGAATTAGCGATTTCTCTCCAATTCACATTCCAAGTAATATTCGGCATGCTAATTACGTTGCCGACTGCCAAATTGCATTATCTCTTATAGTTTCCGAGATATGGACTATCGACATCTTGCAATATTGGCTCTGCTTCTAACTTGAGCCAGAATTGTAAAATGGTCTTATGAATTAGCGATTTCGCTCCAATTCACATTCCAAGTAATATTCGGCATGCTAATTACGTTGCCGATTGCCAAATTGCATTATCTCTTATAGTTTCCGAGATATGGACTATCGTCATCTTGCAATATTGGCTCTGCTTCTAACTTGGGCCAGAAATGTAAAATGGTCTTATGAATTAGCGATTTCGCTCCAATTCACATTCCAAGTAATATTCGGCATGATAATTACGTTGCCGATTGCCAAATTGCATTATCTCTTATAGTTTCCGAGATATGGACTATCGACACCTTGCAATATTGGCTCTGCTTCTAACTTGAGCCAGAATTGTAAAATGGTCTTATGAATTAGCGATTTCGCTCCAATTCACATTCCAAGTAATATTCGGCATGCTAATTACGTTGCCGATTGACAAATTGCATTATCTCTTATAGTTTCCGAGATATGGACTATCGACATCTTGCAATATTGGCTCTGCTTCTAACTTGAGCCAGAATTGTAAAATGGTCTTATGAATTAGCGATTTCGCTCCAATTCACATTCAAAGTAATATTCGGCATGCTAATTACGTTGCCGATTGCCAAATTGCATTATCTCTTATAGTTTCCGAGCTATGGACTATCGACATCTTGCAATATTGGCTCTGCTTCTAACTTGAGCCAGAATTGTAAAATGGTCTTATGAATTAGCGATTTCGCTCCAATTCACATTCCAAGTAATATTCGGCATGCTAATTACGTTGCCGATTGCCTATCGACATCTTGCAATATTGGCTCTGCTTCTTACTTGGGCCAGAAATGTAAAATGCTCTTATGAATTAGCGATTTCGCTCCAATTCACATTCCAAGTAACATTCGGCATGCTAATTACGTTGCCGATTGCCAAATTGCATTATCTCTTATAGTTTCCGAGATATGGACTATCGACACCTTGCAATATTGGCTCTGCTTCTAACTTGAGCCAGAATTGTAAAATGGTCTTACGAATTAGCGATTTCGCTCCAATTCACATACCAAGTAATATTCGGCATGCTAATTACGTTGCCGATTGCCAAATTGCATTATCTCTTATAGTTTCCGAGATATGGACTATCGACATCTTGCAATATTGGCTCTGCTTCTAACTTGGGCCAGAAATGTAAAATGGTCTTATGAATTAGCGATTTCGCTCCAATTCACATTCTAAGTAATATTCGGCATGCTAATTACGTTGCCGATTGCCAAATTGCATTATCTCTTATAGTTTCCGAGATATGAACTATCGACATCTTGCAATATAGGCTCTGCTTCTAACTTGGGCCAGAAATGTAAAATGGTCTTATGAATTAGCGATTTCGCTCCAATTCACATTCCAAATAATATTCGCCATGCTAATTACATTGCCAATTGCCAAATTGCATTATCTCTTATAGTTTCCGAGATATGGACTATCGACATCTTGCAATATTGGCTCTGCTTCTAACTTGAGCCAGAATTGTAAAATGGTCTTATGAATTAGCGATTTCGTTCCATTTCACATTCCAAGTAATATTCGGCATGCTAATTAGGTTGCCGATTGCCAAATTGCATTATCTCCTATAGTTTGCGAGATATGGGCAATCGAAATTTTACACCTTAGGCTCTGTTTCTAACTTGGGTCAAAATTGAAAATAGTCTTATGGATTATCAATTTCGTTCCAATTCACCTTCCAAATAATATTCGCCATGCTAATTACATTTCCTATTGCCAAATTGCATTATCTCTTATAGTTTCCGAGATATGGACTATCGACAGCTTACAATATTCGCTCTGATTCTAACTTGGGAAAAAATTGTCAAATGGTCTCATGAATTAGCGATTTCGTTCCAACTCACATTCCAAGTAATATTCTGCATGCTAATTACGTTGCCGATAGCCAAATTGCCTTATCTCTTATAGTTTCCGAGATATGGGCAATCGAAAATTTACACGTTAGACTCTGTTTCTAACTTGGGTCAAAATTGCGAAATAGTCTTATGGATTAGCAATTTCGTTCCAATTCACATTTCAAGTAATATTTGGCATCCTAATTAGGTTGCCGATTGCCAAATAGCATTATCTCTTATAGTTTCCGAGATATAGACTATCGACATTTTACAATATTGGCACTGCTTCTAACTTGGGCCAAAATTGTAAAATGGTCTTATGAAATAGCGATTTTGTTCCAATTCACCTTCCAAGTAATATTCGGCATGCTAATTACATTGCCGATTGCCAAATTGCATTATCTCTTATAGTTTCCGAGATATGGACTATCGACATCTTACAATATTCGCTCTGATTCTATCTTGGGAAAAAATTGTCAAATGGTCTTATGAATTAGCGATTTCGTTCCAATTCACATACCAAGTAATATTCGGCATGCTAATTACGTTGCCGATTGCCAAATTGCCTTATCTCTTATAGTTTCCGAGATATGGGCAATCGAAAATTTACACGTTAGGCTCTGTTTCTAACTTGGGTCAAAATTGTAAAATAGTCTTATGGATTAGCAATTTCGTTCCAATTCACATTTCAAGTAATATTTGGCACCATAATTACGTTGCCGATTGCCAAATTGCATTATCTCTTATAGTTTCCGAGATATAGACTATCGACATTTTACAATATTGGCACTGCTTCTAACTTGGGTCAAAATTGTAAAATGGTCTTATGAATTAGCGATTTCTTTCCAATTCACCTTCCAAATAATAATCGCCATGATAATTACATTACCTAATGCCAAATTGCATTATCTCTTATAGTTTCCGAGATATGGACTATCGACAGCTTACAATATTCGCTCTGATTCTAACTTGGGAAAAAATTGTCAAATGGTCTCATGAATTAGCGATTTCGTTCCAATTCACATTCCAAGTAATATTCGGCATGCTAATTACGTTGCCGATAGCCAAATTGCCTTATCTCTTATAGTTTCCGAGATATGGGCAATCGAATATTTACACGTTAGACTCTGTTTCTAACTTGGGTCAAAATTGCGAAATAGTCTTATGGATTAGCAATTTCGTTCCAATTCACATTTCAAGTAATATTTGGCACCCTAATTACGTTGCCGATTGCCAAATTGCATTATCTCTTATAGTTTCCGAGATAGGGACTATCGACATCTTACAATATTGGCACTGCTTCTAACTTGGGTCAAAATTGTAAAATGGTCTTATGAATTAGCGATTTCGTTCCAATTCACCTTCCAAATAATATTCGCCATGCTAATTACATTGCCTAATGCCAAATTGCATTATCTCTTATAGTTTCCGAGATATGGACTATCGACATCTTACAATATTAGCTATGATTCTAACTTGGGCTAGAGTTTTAAAATGGTCTTATGAATTAGCGATTTCGTTCCAATTCACATTCCAAGTAATATTCGGCATGCTAGTTACATTGGCTATTGCCAAATTGCATTATCTCTTATAGTTTCCGAGATATGGACCATCGACATCTTACAATATTGGCTCTGCTTCTAACTTGGGCCAAAATTGTAAAATGGTCTTATGAAATAGCGATTTCGTTCCAATTCACCTTCCAAGTAATATTCGGTATGCTAATTACATTGCCTATTGAAAAATTGCATTATCTCTTATAGTTTCCGAGATATGGACTATCGACATCTTACAATATTCGCTATGATTCTAACTTGGGAAAAAATTGTCAAATGGTCTTATGAATTAGCGATTTCGTTCCAATTCACATACCAAGTAATATTCGGCATGCTAATTACGTTGCCGATTGCCAAATTGCCTTATCTCTTATAGTTTCCGAGATACGGACCATCGACATCTTACAATATTGGCTCTGCTTCTGACATGGGCTAAAGTTGTAAAATTGTCTTATGAATTAGCGATTTCGTTCCAATTCACTTTCCAAGTAATATTCGGCATCCTAATTACGTTGCCGAATGCCAAATTGCATTATCTCTTATAGTTTCCGAGATAGGGACTATAGACATCTTACAATATTACACTGCTTCTTACTTGGGTCAAAATTCTAAAATGGTCTTATGAATTAGCGATTTCGTTCCAATTCACCTTCCAAATAATATTCGCCATGCTAATTACATTACCTAATGCCAAATTGCATTATCTCTCATAGTTTCCGGGATATGGACCATCGACATCTTACAATATTGGCTCTGCTTCTAACTTGGGCTAGAGTTGTAAAATGGTCTTATGAATTAAGGATTTCGTTCCAATACACATTCCAAGTAATATTTGGCATGCTAATTACATTGCTTATTGCCAAATTGCATTATCTCATATAGTTTCCGAGATATGGACCATCGACATCTTACAATATTGGCTCTGCTTCTGACATGGGCTAAAGTTGTAAAATTGTCTTATGAATTAGCGATTTCGTTCCAATTCACTTTCCAAGTAATATTCGGCATCCTAATTACGTTGCCGAATGACAAATAGCATTATCTTTTATAGTTTCCGAGATATGGACTATCGACATCTTTCAATATTCGCTCTGCTTCTAACTTGGGCCAAAATTGTCAAATGGTCTTATGAATTAGCGATTTCGTTCCAATTCACCTTCCAAGTAATATTAGCCATGCTAAATACATTGCCTATAGCCAAATTGCATTATCTCTTATAGTTTCCGAGATATAGATCATCGACATCTTACAATATTGGCTCTGCTTATAACTTGGGCTAAAGTTGAAAAATGGTCTTATGGATTAACGATTTCGTTCCAATTCACAGTCCAAGTAATATTCGGCATCCTAATTACGTGGCCGATTGTCAAATTGCATTATCTCTTATAGTTTCCGAGATATGGACTATCGACATCTTACAATATTGGCACTGCTTCTAACTTGGGTCAAAATTGTAAAATGGTCTTATGAATTAGCGATTTCGTTCCAATTCACATTCCAAATAATATTCGCCATGCTAATTACATTGTTTATTGCCAAATTGCATTATCTCTTATAGTTTCCGAGATATGGACCATCGACATCTTACAATATTGGCTCTGCTTCTGACATGGGCTAAAGTTGTAAAATTGTCTTATGAATTAGCGATTTCGTTCCAATTCACATTCCAAGTAATATTCGGCATGCTAATTACGTTGCCGATAGCCAAATTGCCTTATCTCTTATAGTTTCCGAGATATGGGCAATCGAATATTTACACGTTAGACTCTGTTTCTAACTTGGGTCAAAATTGCGAAATAGTCTTATGGATTAGCAATTTCGTTCCAATTCACATTTCAAGTAATATTTGGCACCCTAATTACGTTGCCGATTGCCAAATTGCATTATCTCTTATAGTTTCCGAGATAGGGACTATCGACATCTTACAATATTGGCACTGCTTCTAACTTGGGTCAAAATTGTAAAATGGTCTTATGAATTAGCGATTTCGTTCCAATTCACCTTCCAAATAATATTCGCCATGCTAATTACATTGCCTAATGCCAAATTGCATTATCTCTTATAGTTTCCGAGATATGGACTATCGACATCTTACAATATTAGCTATGATTCTAACTTGGGCTAGAGTTTTAAAATGGTCTTATGAATTAGCGATTTCGTTCCAATTCACATTCCAAGTAATATTCGGCATGCTAGTTACATTGGCTATTGCCAAATTGCATTATCTCTTATAGTTTCCGAGATATGGACCATCGACATCTTACAATATTGGCTCTGCTTCTAACTTGGGCCAAAATTGTAAAATGGTCTTATGAAATAGCGATTTCGTTCCAATTCACCTTCCAAGTAATATTCGGTATGCTAATTACATTGCCTATTGAAAAATTGCATTATCTCTTATAGTTTCCGAGATATGGACTATCGACATCTTACAATATTCGCTATGATTCTAACTTGGGAAAAAATTGTCAAATGGTCTTATGAATTAGCGATTTCGTTCCAATTCACATACCAAGTAATATTCGGCATGCTAATTACGTTGCCGATTGCCAAATTGCCTTATCTCTTATAGTTTCCGAGATACGGACCATCGACATCTTACAATATTGGCTCTGCTTCTGACATGGGCTAAAGTTGTAAAATTGTCTTATGAATTAGCGATTTCGTTCCAATTCACTTTCCAAGTAATATTCGGCATCCTAATTACGTTGCCGAATGCCAAATTGCATTATCTCTTATAGTTTCCGAGATAGGGACTATAGACATCTTACAATATTACACTGCTTCTTACTTGGGTCAAAATTCTAAAATGGTCTTATGAATTAGCGATTTCGTTCCAATTCACCTTCCAAATAATATTCGCCATGCTAATTACATTACCTAATGCCAAATTGCATTATCTCTCATAGTTTCCGGGATATGGACCATCGACATCTTACAATATTGGCTCTGCTTCTAACTTGGGCTAGAGTTGTAAAATGGTCTTATGAATTAAGGATTTCGTTCCAATACACATTCCAAGTAATATTTGGCATGCTAATTACATTGCTTATTGCCAAATTGCATTATCTCATATAGTTTCCGAGATATGGACCATCGACATCTTACAATATTGGCTCTGCTTCTGACATGGGCTAAAGTTGTAAAATTGTCTTATGAATTAGCGATTTCGTTCCAATTCACTTTCCAAGTAATATTCGGCATCCTAATTACGTTGCCGAATGACAAATAGCATTATCTTTTATAGTTTCCGAGATATGGACTATCGACATCTTTCAATATTCGCTCTGCTTCTAACTTGGGCCAAAATTGTCAAATGGTCTTATGAATTAGCGATTTCGTTCCAATTCACCTTCCAAGTAATATTAGCCATGCTAAATACATTGCCTATAGCCAAATTGCATTATCTCTTATAGTTTCCGAGATATAGATCATCGACATCTTACAATATTGGCTCTGCTTATAACTTGGGCTAAAGTTGAAAAATGGTCTTATGGATTAATGATTTCGTTCCAATTCACAGTCCAAGTAATATTCGGCATCCTAATTACGTGGCCGATTGTCAAATTGCATTATCTCTTATAGTTTCCGAGATATGGACTATCGACATCTTACAATATTGGCACTGCTTCTAACTTGGGTCAAAATTGTAAAATGGTCTTATGAATTAGCGATTTCGTTCCAATTCACATTCCAAATAATATTCGCCATGCTAATTACATTGTTTATTGCCAAATTGCATTATCTCTTATAGTTTCCGAGATATGGACCATCGACATCTTACAATATTGGCTCTGCTTCTGACATGGGCTAAAGTTGTAAAATTGTCTTATGAATTAGCGATTTCGTTCCAATTCACATTCCAAGTAATATTCGGCATGCTAATTACGTTGCCGTTTGCCAAATTGCATTATCTCTTATAGTTTCCGAGATATAGACTATCGACATTTTACAATATTGGCACTGCTTCTAACTTGGGTCAAAATTGTAAAATGGTCTTATGAATTAGCGATTTCTTTCCTATTCACCTTCCAAATAATATTCGCCATGATAATTACATTACCTAATGCCAAATTGCATTATCTCTTATAGTTTCCGGGATATGGACCATCGACATCTTACAATATTGGCTCTGCTTCTAACTTGGGCTAGAGTTGTAAAATGGTCTTATGAATTAGCGATTTCGTTCCAATACACATTCCAAGTAATATTTGGCATGCCAATTACATTGCTTATTGCCAAATTGCATTATCTCTTATAGTTTCCGAGATATGGACTATCGACATCTTACAATATTCGCTATGATTCTAACTTGGGAAAAAATTGTCAAATGGTCTTATGAATTAGCGATTTCGTTCCAATTCACATTCCAAGTAATATTCGGCATGCTAGTTACATTGGCTATTGCCAAATTGCATTATCTCTTATAGTTTCCGAGATATGGACTATCGACATCTTACAATATTGGCTCTGCTTCTAACTTGGGCCAAAATTGTCAAATGGTCTTATGAATTAGCGATTTCGTTCCAATTCACCTTCCAAGTAATATTCGCCATGCTATTTACATTGCCTATTGCCAAATTGCATTATCTCTTATAGTTTCCGAGATATGGACCATCGACATCTTACAATATTGGCTCTGCTTCTAACTTGGCCCAAAATTGTCAAATGGTCTTATGAATTAGCGATTTCGTTCCAATTCACCTTCCAAGTAATATTCGCCATGCTATTTACATTGCCTATAGCCAAATTGCATTATCTCTTATAGTTTCCAATATATGGGCAATCGAAATTTTACACCTTAGACTCTGTTTCAAACTTGGGTCAAAATTGTAAAATGGTCTTATGAATTAGCGATTTCGTTCCAATTCACATACCAAGTAATATTCGGCATGCTAATTACGTTGCCGATTGCCAAATTGCCTTATCTCTTATAGTTTCCGAGATACGGACCATCGACAACTTACAATATTGGCTCTGCTTCTAATTTGGGCCAAAATTGTAAAATGGTCTTATGAAATAGCGATTTTGTTCCAATTCACCTTCCAAGTAATATTCGGCATGCTAATTACATTGCCGATTGCCAAATTGCATTATCTCTTATAGTTTCCGAGATATGGACCATCGACATCTTACAATATTGGCTCTGCTTCTAACTTGGGCCAAAATTGTAAAATGGTCTTATGAAATAGCGATTTCGTTCCAATTCACCTTCCAATATTCGGCATGCTATTTACATTGCCTATTGCCAAATTGCATTATCTCTTATAGTTTCCGAGATATGGACTATCGACATCTTACAATATTCGCTATGATTCTAACTTGGGAAAATATTGTCAAATGGTCTTATGAATTAGCGATTTCGTTCCAATTCACATTCCAAGTAATATTCGGCATGCTAGTTACATTGGCTATTGCCAAATTGCATTATCTCTTATAGTTTCCGAGATATGGACCATCGACATCTTACAATATTGGCTCTGCTTCTAACTTGGGCCAAAATTGTAAAATGGTCTTATGAAATAGCGATTTTGTTCCAATTCACCTTCGAAGTAATATTCGGCATGCTAATTACATTGCCGATTGCCAAATTGCATTATCTCTTATAGTTTCCGAGATATGGACTATCGACATCTTACAATATTCGCTCTGATTCTATCTTGGGAAAAAATTGTCAAATGGTCTTATGAATTAGCGATTTCGTTCCAATTCACATACCAAGTAATATTCGGCATGCTAATTACGTTGCCGATTGCCAAATTGCCTTATCTCTTATAGTTTCCGAGATATGGGCAATCGAAAATTTACACGTTAGACTCTGTTTCTAACTTGGGTCAAAATTGTAAAATAGTCTTATGGATTAGCAATTTCGTTCCAATTCACATTTTAAGTAATATTTGGCACCATAATTACGTTGCCGATTGCCAAATTGCATTATCTCTTATAGTTTCCGAGATATAGACTATCGACATTTTACAATATTGGCACTGCTTCTAACTTGGGTCAAAATTGTAAAATGGTCTTATGAATTAGCGATTTCGTTCCATTTCACATTCCAAGTAATATTCGGCATGCTAATTAGGTTGCCGATTGCCAAATTGCATTATCTCCTATAGTTTGCGAGATATGGGCAATCGAAATTTTACACCTTAGGCTCTGTTTCTAACTTGGGTCAAAATTGTAAAATAGTCTTATGGATTATCAATTTCGTTCCAATTCACCTTCCAAATAATATTCGCCATGCTAATTACATTTCCTATTGCCAAATTGCATTATCTCTTATAGTTTCCGAGATATGGACTATCGACAGCTTACAATATTCGCTCTGATTCTAACTTGGGAAAAAATTGTCAAATGGTCTCATGAATTAGCGATTTCGTTCCAACTCACATTCCAAGTAATATTCTGCATGCTAATTACGTTGCCGATAGCCAAATTGCCTTATCTCTTATAGTTTCCGAGATATGGGCAATCGAAAATTTACACGTTAGACTCTGTTTCTAACTTGGGTCAAAATTGCGAAATAGTCTTATGGATTAGCAATTTCGTTCCAATTCACATTTCAAGTAATATTTGGCATCCTAATTAGGTTGCCGATTGCCAAATAGCATTATCTCTTATAGTTTCCGAGATATAGACTATCGACATTTTACAATATTGGCACTGCTTCTAACTTGGGTCAAAATTGTAAAATGGTCTTATGAATTAGCGATTTCTTTCCAATTCACCTTCCAAATAATATTCGCCATGATAATTACATTACCTAATGCCAAATTGCATTTTCTCTTATAGTTTCCGGGATATGGACCATCGACATCTTACAATATTGGCTCTGCTTCTAACTTGGGCTAGAGTTGTAAAATGGTCTTATGAATTAGCGATTTCGTACCAATACACATTCCAAGTAATATTTGGCATGCTAATTACATTGCTTATTGCCAAATTGCATTATCTCATATAGTTTCCGAGATATGGACCATCGACATCTTACAATATTGGCTCTGCTTCTGACATGGGCTAAAGTTGTAAAATTGTCTTATGAATTAGCGATTTCGTTCCAATTCACTTTCCAAGTAATATTCGGCATCCTAATTAGGTTGCCGATTGCCAAATAGCATTATCTCTTATAGTTTCCGAGATATGGACTATCGACATCTCACAATATTGGTTCTGCATCTAACTTGGGCTAAAGTTGTAAAATGGTCTTATGAATTAGCGATTTCGTTCCAATTCACCTTCCAAGTAATATTCGCCATGCTAATTATATTGCCTATTGCCAAATTGCATTATCTCTTATAGTTTCCGAGATATGGACTATCGACAGCTTACAATATTCGCTCTGATTCTAACTTGGGTCAAAATTGTAAAATGGTCTTATGAATTAGCGATTTCGTTCCATTTCACATTCCAAGTAATATTCGGCATGCTAATTAGGTTGCCGATTGCCAAATTGCATTATCTCCTATAGTTTGCGAGATATGGGCAATCGAAATTTTACACCTTAGGCTCTGTTTCTAACTTTGGTCAAAATTGTAAAATAGTCTTATGGATTATCAATTTCGTTCCAATTCACCTTCCAAATAATATTCGCCATGATAATTACATTACCTAATGCCAAATTGCATTATCTCTTATAGTTTCCGGGATATGGACCATCGACATCTTACAATATTGGCTCTGCTTCTAACTTGGGCTAGAGTTGTAAAATGGTCTTATGAATTAGCGATTTCGTTCCAATACACATTCCAAGTAATATTTGGCATGCCAATTACATTGCTTATTGCCAAATTGCATTATCTCTTATAGTTTCCGAGATATGGACTATCGACATCTTACAATATTCGCTATGATTCTAACTTGGGAAAAAATTGTCAAATGGTCTTATGAATTAGCGATTTCGTTCCAATTCACCTTCCAAGTAATATTCGGCATGCTAGTTACATTGGCCATTGCCAAATTGCATTATCTCTTATAGTTTCCGAGATATGGACTATCGACATCTTACAATATTGGCTCTGTTTCTAACTTGGGCCAAAATTGTCAAATGGTCTTATGAATTAGCGATTTCGTTCCAATTCACCTTCCAAGTAATATTCGCCATGCTATTTACATTGCCTATTGCCAAATTGCATTATCTCTTATAGTTTCCGAGATATGGACCATCGACATCTTACAATATTCTCTGCTTCTAATTTGGGCCAAAATTGTAAAATGGTCTTATGAAATAGCGATTTTGTTCCAATTCACCTTCCAAGTAATATTCGGCATGCTAGTTACATTGGCTATTGCCAAATTGCATTATCTCTTATAGTTTCCGAGATATGGACTATCGACATCTTACAATATTGGCTCTGTTTCTAACTTGGGCCAAAATTGTCAAATGGTCTTATGAATTAGCGATTTCGTTCCAATTCACCTTCCAAGTAATATTCGCCATGCTATTTACATTGCCGATTGCCAAATTGCATTATCTCTTATAGTTTCCGAGATATGGACCATCGACATCTTACAATATTGGCTCTGCTTCTAACTTGGGCCAAAATTGTAAAATGGTCTTATGAAATAGCGATTTCGTTCCAATTCACCCTCCAATATTCGGCATGCTAATTACATTGCCTATTGCCAAATTGCATTATCTCTTATAGTTTCCGAGATATGGACTATCGACATCTTACAATATTCGCTATGATTCTAACTTGGGAAAAAATTGTCAAATGGTCTTATGAATTAGCGATTTCGTTCCAATTCACATTCCAAGTAATATTCGGCATGCTAGTTACATTGGCTATTGCCAAATTGCATTATCTCTTATAGTTTCCGAGATATGGACCATCGACATCTTACAATATTGGCTCTGCTTCTAACTTGGGCCAAAATTGTAAAATGGTCTTATGAAATAGCGATTTTGTTCCAATTCACCTTCCAAGTAATATTCGGCATGCTAATTACATTGCCGATTGCCAAATTGCATTATCTCTTATAGTTTCCGAGATATGGACTATCGACATCTTACAATATTCGCTCTGATTCTATCTTGGGAAAAAATTGTCAAATGGTCTTATGAATTAGCGATTTCGTTCCAATTCACATACCAAGTAATATTCGGCATGCTAATTACGTTGCCGATTGCCAAATTGCCTTATCTCTTATAGTTTCCGAGATATGGGCAATCGAAAATTTACACGTTAGACTCTGTTTCTAACTTGGGTCAAAATTGTAAAATAGTCTTATGGATTAGCAATTTCCTTCCAATTCACATTTCAAGTAATATTTGGCACCATAATTACGTTGCCGATTGCCAAATTGCATTATCTCTTATAGTTTCCGAGATATAGACTATCGACATTTTACAATAATGGCTCTGCTTCTAACTTGAGACAGCATTGTAAAATGGTCTTATGAATTAGGGATTTCGCTCCAATTCACATTCCAAGTAATATTCGGCATGCTAATTACGTTGCCGATTGCCAAATTGCATTATCTCTTATAGTTTCCGAGATACGGACTATCGACACCTTGCAATATTGGCTCTGCTTCTAACTTGAGCCAGAATTGTAAAATGGTCTTATGAATTAGCGATTTCGCTCCAATTCACATTCCAAGTAATATTCGGCATGCTAATTACGTTACCGATTGCCAAATTGCATTATCTCTTATAGTTTCCGAGATATGGACTATCGACATCTTGCAATATTGGCTCTGCTTCTAACTTGGGCCAGAAATGTAAAATGGTCTTATGAATTAGCGATTTCGCTCCAATTCACATTCCAAGTTATGTTCGGCATGCTAATTACGTTGCCGATTGCCAAATTGCATTATCTCTTATAGTTTCCGAGATATGGACTATCGACATCTTGCAATATTGGCTCTGCTTCTAACTTGGGCCAGAAATGTAAAATGGTCTTATGAATTAGCGATTTCGCTCCAATTAACATTCCAAGTAATATTCGGCATGCTAATTACGTTGCCGATTGCCAAATTGCATTATCTCTTATAGTTTCCGAGATATGGACTATCGACACCTTGCAATATTGGCTCTGCTTCTAACTTGGGCCAGAAATGTAAAATGGTCTTATGAATTAGCGATTTCTCTCCAATTCACATTCCAAGTAATATTCGGCATGCTAATTACGTTGCCGATTGCCAAATTGCATTATCTCTTATAGTTTCCGAGATATGGACTATCGACATCTTGCAATATTGGCTCTGCTTCTAACTTGAGCCAGAATTATAAAATGGTCTTATGAATTAGCGATTTCGCTCCAATTCACATTCCAAGTAATATTCGGCATGCTAATTACGTTGCCGATTGCCAAATTGCATTATCTCTTATAGTTTCCGAGATATGGACTATCGTCATCTTGCAATATTGGCTCTGCTTCTAACTTGGGCCAGAAATGTAAAATGGTCTTATGAATTAGCGATTTCGCTCCAATTCACATTCCAAGTAATATTCGGCATGATAATTACGTTGCCGATTGCCAAATTGCATTATCTCTTATAGTTTCCGAGATATGGACTATCGACACCTTGCAATATTGGCTCTGCTTCTAACTTGAGCCAGAATTGTAAAATGGTCTTATGAATTAGCGATTTCGCTCCAATTCACATTCCAAGTAATATTCGGCATGCTAATTACGTTGCCGATTGCCAAATTGCATTATCTCTTATAGTTTCCGAGATATGGACTATCGACACCTTGCAATATTGGCTCTGCTTCTAACTTGGGCCAGAAATGTAAAATGGTCTTATGAATTAGCGATTTCTCTCCAATTCACATTCCAAGTAATATTCGGCATGCTAATTACGTTGCCGACTGCCAAATTGCATTATCTCTTATAGTTTCCGAGATATGGACTATCGACATCTTGCAATATTGGCTCTGCTTCTAACTTGAGCCAGAATTGTAAAATGGTCTTATGAATTAGCGATTTCGCTCCAATTCACATTCCAAGTAATATTCGGCATGCTAATTACGTTGCCGATTGCCAAATTGCATTATCTCTTATAGTTTCCGAGATATGGACTATCGTCATCTTGCAATATTGGCTCTGCTTCTAACTTGGGCCAGAAATGTAAAATGGTCTTATGAATTAGCGATTTCGCTCCAATTCACATTCCAAGTAATATTCGGCATGATAATTACGTTGCCGATTGCCAAATTGCATTATCTCTTATAGTTTCCGAGATATGGACTATCGACACCTTGCAATATTGGCTCTGCTTCTAACTTGAGCCAGAATTGTAAAATGGTCTTATGAATTAGCGATTTCGCTCCAATTCACATTCCAAGTAATATTCGGCATGCTAATTACGTTGCCGATTGACAAATTGCATTATCTCTTATAGTTTCCGAGATATGGACTATCGACATCTTGCAATATTGGCTCTGCTTCTAACTTGAGCCAGAATTGTAAAATGGTCTTATGAATTAGCGATTTCGCTCCAATTCACATTCAAAGTAATATTCGGCATGCTAATTACGTTGCCGATTGCCAAATTGCATTATCTCTTATAGTTTCCGAGCTATGGACTATCGACATCTTGCAATATTGGCTCTGCTTCTAACTTGAGCCAGAATTGTAAAATGGTCTTATGAATTAGCGATTTCGCTCCAATTCACATTCCAAGTAATATTCGGCATGCTAATTACGTTGCCGATTGCCAAATTGCATTATCTCTTATAGTTTCCGAGATATGGACTATCGACATCTTGCAATATTGGCTCTGCTTCTTACTTGGGCCAGAAATGTAAAATGGTCTTATGAATTAGCGATTTCGCTCCAATTCACATTCCAAGTAACATTCGGCATGCTAATTACGTTGCCGATTGCCAAATTGCATTATCTCTTATAGTTTCCGAGATATGGACTATCGACACCTTGCAATATTGGCTCTGCTTCTAACTTGAGCCAGAATTGTAAAATGGTCTTACGAATTAGCGATTTCGCTCCAATTCACATACCAAGTAATATTCGGCATGCTAATTACGTTGCCGATTGCCAAATTGCATTATCTCTTATAGTTTCCGAGATATGGACTATCGACATCTTGCAATATTGGCTCTGCTTCTAACTTGGGCCAGAAATGTAAAATGGTCTTATGAATTAGCGATTTCGCTCCAATTCACATTCTAAGTAATATTCGGCATGCTAATTACGTTGCCGATTGCCAAATTGCATTATCTCTTATAGTTTCCGAGATATGAACTATCGACATCTTGCAATATAGGCTCTGCTTCTAATTTGGGCCAGAAATGTAAAATGGTCTTATGAATTAGCGATTTCGCTCCAATTCACATTCCAAATAATATTCGCCATGCTAATTACATTGCCAATTGCCAAATTGCATTATCTCTTATAGTTTCCGAGATATGGACTATCGACATCTTGCAATATTGGCTCTGCTTCTAACTTGAGCCAGAATTGTAAAATGGTCTTATGAATTAGCGATTTCGCTCCAATTCACATTCCAAGTAATATTTGGCATGCTAATTACGTTGCCGATTGCCAAATTGCATTATCTCTTATAGTTTCCGAGCTATGGACTATCGACATCTTGCAATATTGGCTCTGCTTCTAACTTGAGCCAGAATTGTAAAATGGTCTTATGAATTAGCGATTTCGCTCCAATTCACATTCCAAGTAATATTCGGCATGCTAATTACGTTGCCGATTGCCAAATTGCATTATCTCCTATAGTTTCCGAGCTATGGACTATCGACATCTTGCAATATTGGCTCTGCTTCTAACTTGAGCCAGAATTGTAAAATGGTCTTATGAATTAGCGATTTCGCTCCAATTCACATTCCAAGTAATATTCGGCATGCTAATTACGTTGCCGATTGCCAAATTGCATTATCTCTTATAGTTTCCGAGATATGCACTATCGACATCTTGCAATATTGGCTCTGCTTCTAACTTGGGCCAGAAAGGTAAAATGATCTTATGAATTAGCGATTTCGCTCCAATTCACATTCCAAGTAATATTCGGCATGCTAATTACGTTGCCGATTGCCAAATTGCATTATCTCTTATAGTTTCCGAGATATGGACTATCGACATCTTGCAATATTGGCTCTGCTTCTAACTTGTGCCAGAAATGTAAAATGGTCTTATGAATTAGCGATTTCGCTCCAATTCACATTCCAAGTAATATTCGGCATGCTAATTACGTTGCCGATTGCCAAATTGCATTATCTCTTATAGTTTCCGAGATATGGACTATCGACATCTTGCAATATTGGCTCTGCTTCTAACTTGTGCCAGAAATGTAAAATGGTCTTATGAATTAGCGATTTCGCTCCAATTCACACTCCAAGTAATATTCGGCATGTTAATTACGTTGCCGTTTGCCAAATTACATTATCTCTTATAGTTTCCGAGATATGGACTATCGACACCTTGCAATATCGGCTCTGCTTCTAACTTGAGCCAGAATTGTAAAATGGTCTTATGAATTAGCGATTTCGCTCCAATTCACATTCCAAGTAATATTCGGCATGCTAATTACGTTGCCGATTGCCAAATTGCATCATCTCTTATAGTTTCCGAGATATGTACTATCGACATCTTGCAATAATGGCTCTGCTTCTAACTTGAGCCAGCATTGTAAAATGGTCTTATGAATTAGCGATTTCGCTCCAATTCACATTCCAAGTAATATTCGGCATGCTAATTACGTTGCCGATTGCCAAATTGCATTATCTCTTATAGTTTCCGAGATATGGACTATCGACACCTTGCAATATTGGCTCTGCTTCTAACTTGGGCCAGAAATGTAAAATGGTCTTATGAATTAGCGATTTCTCTCCAATTCACATTCCAAGTAATATTCGGCATGCTAATTACGTTGCCGATTGCCAAATTGCATTATCTCTTATAGTTTCCGAGATATGGACTATCGACATCTTGCAATATTGGCTCTGCTTCTAACTTGAGCCAGAATTGTAAAATGGTCTTATGAATTAGCGATTTCGCTCCAATTCACATTCCAAGTAATATTCGGCATGCTAATTACGTTGCCGATTGCCAAATTGCATTATCTCTTATAGTTTCCGAGATACGGACTATCGACACCTTGCAATATTGGCTCTGCTTCTAACTTGAGCCAGAATTGTAAAATGGTCTTATGAATTAGCGATTTCGCTCCAATTCACATTCCAAGTAATATTCGGCATGCTAATTACGTTACCGATTGCCAAATTGCATTATCTCTTATAGTTTCCGAGATATGGACTATCGACATCTTGCAATATTGGCTCTGCTTCTAACTTGGGCCAGAAATGTAAAATGGTCTTATGAATTAGCGATTTCGCTCCAATTCACATTCCAAGTTATGTTCGGCATGCTAATTACGTTGCCGATTGCCAAATTGCATTATCTCTTATAGTTTCCGAGATATGGACTATCGACATCTTGCAATATTGGCTCTGCTTCTAACTTGGGCCAGAAATGTAAAATGGTCTTATGAATTAGCGATTTCGCTCCAATTAACATTCCAAGTAATATTCGGCATGCTAATTACGTTGCCGATTGCCAAATTGCATTATCTCTTATAGTTTCCGAGATATGGACTATCGACACCTTGCAATATTGGCTCTGCTTCTAACTTGGGCCAGAAATGTAAAATGGTCTTATGAATTAGCGATTTCTCTCCAATTCACATTCCAAGTAATATTCGGCATGCTAATTACGTTGCCGATTGCCAAATTGCAATATCTCTTATAGTTTCCGAGATATGGACTATCGACATCTTGCAATATTGGCTCTGCTTCTAACTTGAGCCAGAATTGTAAAATGGTCTTATGAATTAGCGATTTCGCTCCAATTAACAATCCAAGTAATATTCGGCATGCTAAAGGTTGCCGATTGCCAAATTGCATTATCTCTTATAGTTTCCGAGCTATGGAATATCGACATCCTGCAATATTGGCTCTGCTTCTAACTTGAGCCAGAATTGTAAAATGGTCTTATGAATTAGCGATTTCGCTCCAATTCACATTCCAAGTAATATTCGGCATGCTAATTACGTTGCCGATTGCCAAATTGCATTATCTCTTATAGTTTCCGAGATATGGACTATCGTCATCTTGCAATATTGGCTCTGCTTCTAACTTGGGCCAGAAATGTAAAATGGTCTTATGAATTAGCGATTTCGCTCCAATTCACATTCCAAGTAATATTCGGCATGATAATTACGTTGCCGATTGCCAAATTGCATTATCTCTTATAGTTTCCGAGATATGGACTATCGACACCTTGCAATATTGGCTCTGCTTCTAACTTGAGCCAGAATTGTAAAATGGTCTTATGAATTAGCGATTTCGCTCCAATTCACATTCCAAGTAATATTCGGCATGCTAATTACGTTGCCGATTGACAAATTGCATTATCTCTTATAGTTTCCGAGATATGGACTATCGACATCTTGCAATATTGGCTCTGCTTCTAACTTGGGCCAGAAATGTAAAATGGTCTTATGAACTAGCGATTTCGCTCCAATTCACATTCCAAGTAATATTCGGCATGCTAATTACGTTGCCGATTGCCAAATTGCATTATCTCTTATAGTTTCCGAGATATGGACTATCGACATCTTGCAATATTGGCTCTGCTTCTAACTTGGGCCAGAAATGTAAAATGGTCTTATGAATTAGCGATTTCGCTCCAATTCACATTCCAAGTAATATTCGGCATGCTAATTACGTTGCCGATTGCCAAATTGCATTATCTCTTATAGTTTCCGAGATATGGACTATCGACATCTTGCAATATTGGCTCTGCTTCTAACTTGAGCCAGAATTGTAAAATGGTCTTATGAATTAGCGATTTCGCTCCAATTCACATTCCAAGTAATATGCGGCATGCTAGTTACGTTGCCGATTGCCAAATTGCATTATCTCTTATAGTTTCCGAGATATGGACTATCGACACCTTGCAATATTGGCTCTGCTTCTAACTTGAGCCAGAATTGTAAAACGGTCTTATGAATTAACGATTTCGCTCCAATTCACATTCCAAGTAATATTCGGCATGCTAATTACGTTGCCGATTGCCAAATTGCATTATCTCTTATAGTTTCCGAGATATCGACTATCGACATCTTGCAATATTGGCTCTGCTTCTAACTTGTGCCAGAAATGTAAAATGGACTTATGAATTAGCGATTTCGCTCCAATTCACATTCCAAGTAATATTCGGCATGCTAATTACGTTACCGATTGCCAAAATGCATTATCTCTTATAGTTTCCGAGATATGGACTATCGACATCTTGCAATATTGGCTCTGCTTCTAACTTGAGCCAGAATTGTAAAATGGTCTTATGAATTAGGGATTTCGCTCCAATTCACATTCCAAGTAATATTCGGCATGCTAATTACGTTGCCGATTGCCAAATTGCATTATCCCTTATAGTTTCCGAGATATGAACTATCGACATCTTGCAATATTGGCTCTGCTTCTAACTTGAGCCAGAATTGTAAAATGGTCTTATGAATTAGCGATTTCGCTCCAATTCACAATCCAAGTAATATTCGGCATGCTAAAGGTTGCCGATTGCCAAATTGCATTATCTCTTATAGTTTCCGAGATATGGACTATCGACATCTTGCAATATTGGCTCTGCTTCTAACTTGAGCCAGAAATGTAAAATGGTCTTATGAATTAGCGATTTCGCTCCAATTCACATTCCAAGTAATATTCGGCATGCTAATTACGTTGCCGATTGCCAAATTGCATTATCTCTTATAGTTTCCGAGCTATGGAATATCGACATCCTGCAATATTGGCTCTGCTTCTAACTTGAGCCAGAATTGTAAAATGGTCTTATGAATTAGCGATTTCGCTCCAATTCACATTCCAAGTAATATTCGGCATGCTAATTACGTTGCCGATTGCCAAATTGCATTATCTCTTATAGTTTCCGAGATATGGACTATCGTCATCTTGCAATATTGGCGTTGCTTCTAACTTGGGCCAGAAATGTAAAATGGTCTTATGAATTAGCGATTTCGCTCCAATTCACATTCCAAGTAATATTCGGCATGATAATTACGTTGCCGATTGCCAAATTGCATTATCTCTTATAGTTTCCGAGATATGGACTATCGACACCTTGCAATATTGGCTCTGCTTCTAACTTGAGCCAGAATTGTAAAATGGTCTTATGAATTAGCGATTTCGCTCCAATTCACATTCCAAGTAATATTCGGCATGCTAATTACGTTGCCGATTGACAAATTGCATTATCTCTTATAGTTTCCGAGATATGGACTATCGACATCTTGCAATATTGGCTCTGCTTCTAACTTGGGCCAGAAATGTAAAATGGTCTTATGAATTAGCGATTTCGCTCCAATTCACATTCCAAGTAATATTCGGCATGCTAATTACGTTGCCGATTGCCAAATTGCATTATCTCTTATAGTTTCCGAGATATGGACTATCGACATCTTGCAATATTGGCTCTGCTTCTAACTTGGGCCAGAAATGTAAAATGGTCTTATGAATTAGCGATTTCGCTCCAATTCACATTCCAAGTAATATTCGGCATGCTAATTACGTTGCCGATTGCCAAATTGCATTATCTCTTATAGTTTCCGAGATATGGACTATCGACATCTTGCAATATTGGCTCTGCTTCTAACTTGAGCCAGAATTGTAAAATGGTCTTATGAATTAGCGATTTCGCTCCAATTCACATTCCAAGTAATATGCGGCATGCTAGTTACGTTGCCGATTGCCAAATTGCATTATCTCTTATAGTTTCCGAGATATGGACTATCGACACCTTGCAATATTGGCTCTGCTTCTAACTTGAGCCAGAATTGTAAAACGGTCTTATGAATTAACGATTTCGCTCCAATTCACATTCCAAGTAATATTCGGCATGCTAATTACGTTGCCGATTGCCAAATTGCATTATCTCTTATAGTTTCCGAGATATCGACTATCGACATCTTGCAATATTGGCTCTGCTTCTAACTTGTGCCAGAAATGTAAAATGGACTTATGAATTAGCGATTTCGCTCCAATTCACATTCCAAGTAATATTCGGCATGCTAATTACGTTACCGATTGCCAAATTGCATTATCTCTTATAGTTTCCGAGATATGGACTATCGACATCTTGCAATATTGGCTCTGCTTCTAACTTGAGCCAGAATTGTAAAATGGTCTTATGAATTAGGGATTTCGCTCCAATTCACATTCCAAGTAATATTCGGCATGCTAATTACGTTGCAGATTGCCAAATTGCATTATCCCTTATAGTTTCCGAGATATGAACTATCGACATCTTGCAATATAGGCTCTGCTTCTAACTTGGGCCAGAATTGTAAAATGGTCTTATGAATTAGCGATTTCGCTCCAATTCACATTCCAAGTAATATTCGGCATGCTAATTATGTTGCCGATTGCCAAATTGCATTATCTCTTATAGTTTCCGAGATATGGACTATCGACACCTTGCAATATTGGCTCTGCTTCTAACTTGAGCCAGAATTGTAAAATGGTCTTACGAATTAGCGATTTCGCTCCAATTCACATTCCAAGTAATATTCGGCATGCTAATCACGTTGCCGATTGCCAAATTGCATTATCTCTTATAGTTTCCGAGCTATGGACTATCGACATTTTGCAATATTGGCTCTGCTTCTAACTTGAGCCAGAATTGTAAAATGGTCTTATGAATTAGCGATTTCGCTCCAATTCACATTCCAAGTAATATTCGGCATGCTAATTATGTTGCCGATTGCCAAATTGCATTATCTCTTATAGTTTCCGAGATATGGACTATCGACACCTTGCAATATTGGCTCTGCTTCTAACTTGAGCCAGAATTGTAAAATGGTCTTATGAATTAGCGATTTCGCTCCAATTCACATTCCAAGTAATATTCGGCATGCTAATTACGTTGCCGATTGCCAAATTGCATCATCTCTTATAGTTTCCGAGATATGTACTATCGACATCTTGCAATAATGGCTCTGCTTCTAACTTGAGACAGCATTGTAAAATGGTCTTATGAATTAGCGATTTCGCTCCAATTCACATTCCAAGTAATATTCGGCATGCTAATTACGTTGCCGATTGCCAAATTGCATTATCTCTTATAGTTTCCGAGATATGGACTATCGACATCTTGCAATATTGGCTCTGCTTCTAACTTGAGCCAGAATTGTAAAATGGTCTTATGAATTAGGGATTTCGCTCCAATTCACATTCCAAGTAATATTCGGCATGCTAATTACGTTGCCGATTGCCAAATTGCATTATCTCTTATAGTTTCCGAGATACGGACTATCGACACCTTGCAATATTGGCTCTGCTTCTAACTTGAGCCAGAATTGTAAAATGGTCTTATGAATTAGCGATTTCGCTCCAATTCACATTCCAAGTAATATTCGGCATGCTAATTACGTTGCCGATTGCCAAATTGCATTATCTCTTATAGTTTCCGAGATATGGACTATCGACACCTTGCAATATTGGCTCTGCTTCTAACTTGGGCCAGAAATGTAAAATGGTCTTATGAATTAGCGATTTCTCTCCAATTCACATTCCAAGTAATATTCGGCATGCTAATTACGTTGCCGATTGCCAAATTGCATTATCTCTTATAGTTTCCGAGATATGGACTATCGACATCTTGCAATATTGGCTCTGCTTCTAACTTGAGCCAGAATTGTAAAATGGTCTTATGAATTAGCGATTTCGCTCCAATTCACATTCCAAGTAATATTCGGCATGCTAATTACGTTGCCGATTGCCAAATTGCATTATCTCTTATAGTTTCCGAGATATGGACTATCGTCATCTTGCAATATTGGCTCTGCTTCTAACTTGGGCCAGAAATGTAAAATGGTCTTATGAATTAGCGATTTCGCTCCAATTCACATTCCAAGTAATATTCGGCATGATAATTACGTTGCCGATTGCCAAATTGCATTATCTCTTATAGTTTCCGAGATATGGACTATCGACACCTTGCAATATTGGCTCTGCTTCTAACTTGAGCCAGAATTGTAAAATGGTCTTATGAATTAGCGATTTCGCTCCAATTCACATTCCAAGTAATATTCGGCATGCTAATTACGTTGCCGATTGACAAATTGCATTATCTCTTATAGTTTCCGAGATATGGACTATCGACATCTTGCAATATTGGCTCTGCTTCTAACTTGGGCCAGAAATGTAAAATGGTCTTATGAATTAGCGATTTCGCTCCAATTCACATTCCAAGTAATATTCGGCATGCTAATTATGTTGCCGATTGCCAAATTGCATTATCTCTTATAGTTTCCGAGATATGGACTATCGACATCTTGCAATATTGGCTCTGCTTCTAACTTGGGCCAGAAATGTAAAATGGTCTTATGAATTAGCGATTTCGCTCCAATTCACATTCCAAGTAATATTCGGCATGCTAATTACGTTGCCGATTGCCAAATTGCATTATCTCTTATAGTTTCCGAGATATGGACTATCGACATCTTGCAATATTGGCTCTGCTTCTAACTTGAGCCAGAATTGTAAAATGGTCTTATGAATTAGCGATTTCGCTCCAATTCACATTCCAAGTAATATGCGGCATGCTAATTACGTTGCCGATTGCCAAATTGCATTATCTCTTATAGTTTCCGAGATATGGACTATCGACACCTTGCAATATTGGCTCTGCTTCTAACTTGAGCCAGAATTGTAAAACGGTCTTATGAATTAACGATTTCGCTCCAATTCACATTCCAAGTAATATTCGGCATGCTAATTACGTTGCCGATTGCCAAATTGCATTATCTCTTATAGTTTCCGAGATATCGACTATCGACATCTTGCAATATTGGCTCTGCTTCTAACTTGTGCCAGAAATGTAAAATGGACTTATGAATTAGCGATTTCGCTCCAATTCACATTCCAAGTAATATTCGGCATGCTAATTACGTTACCGATTGCCAAATTGCATTATCTCTTATAGTTTCCGAGATATGGACTATCGACATCTTGCAATATTGGCTCTGCTTCTAACTTGAGCCAGAATTGTAAAATGGTCTTATGAATTAGGGATTTCGCTCCAATTCACATTCCAAGTAATATTCGGCATGCTAATTACGTTGCCGATTGCCAAATTGCATTATCCCTTATAGTTTCCGAGATATGAACTATCGACATCTTGCAATATAGGCTCTGCTTCTAACTTGGGCCAGAAATGTAAAATGGTCTTATGAATTAGCAATTTCGCTCCAATTCACATTCCAAGTAATATTCGGCATGCTAATTACGTTGCCGATTGCCAAATTGCATTATCTCTTATAGTTTCCGAGCTATGGACTATCGACATCTTGCAATATTGGCTCTGCTTCTAACTTGAGCCAGAATTGTAAAATGGTCTTATGAATTAGCGATTTCGCTCCAATTCACATTCCAAGTAATATTCGGCATGCTAATTATGTTGCCGATTGCCAAATTGCATTATCTCTTATAGTTTCCGAGATATGGACTATCGACACCTTGCAATATTGGCTCTGCTTCTAACTTGAGCCAGAATTGTAAAATGGTCTTATGAATTAGCGATTTCGCTCCAATTCACATTCCAAGTAATATTCGGCATGCTAATTACGTTGCCGATTGCCAAATTGCATTATCTCTTATAGTTTCCGAGATATGGACTATCGACATCTTGCAATATTGGCTCTGCTTCTAACTTGGGCCAGAAATGTAAAATGGTCTTATGAATTAGCGATTTCGCTCCAATTCACATTCCAAGTAATATTCGGCATGCTAATTACGTTGCCGATTGCCAAATTGCATTATCTCTTATAGTTTCCGAGATATGGACTATCGACATCTTGCAATATTGGCTCTGCTTCTAACTTGGGCCAGAAATGTAAAATGGTCTTATGAATTAGCGATTTCGCTCCAATTCACATTCCAAGTAATATTCGGCATGCTAATTACGTTGCCGATTGCCAAATTGCATTATCTCTTATAGTTTCCGAGATATGGACTATCGACATCTTGCAATATTGGCTCTGCTTCTAACTTGAGCCAGAATTGTAAAATGGTCTTATGAATTAGCGATTTCGCTATAATTCACATTCCAAGTAATATTCGGCATGCTAATTACGTCGCCGATTGCCAAATTGCATTATCTCTTATAGTTTCCGAGATATGGACTATCGACATCTTGCAATATTGGCTCTGCTTCTAACTTGGGCCAGAAATGTAAAATGGTCTTATGAATTAGCGATTTCGCTCCAATTCACATTCCAAGTAATATTCGGCATGCTAATTACGTTGCCGATTGCCAAATTGCATTATCTCTTATAGTTTCCGAGATATGGACTATCGACATCTTGCAATATTGGCTCTGCTTCTAACTAGAGCCAGAATTGTAAAATGGTCTTATGAATTAGCGATTTCGCTCCAATTCACATTCCAAGTAATATTCGGCATGCTAATTACGTCGCCGATTGCCAAATTGCATTATCTCTTATAGTTTCCGAGATGTGGACTATCGACATCTTGCAATATTGGCTCTGCTTCTAACTTGGGCCAGAAATGTAAAATGGTCTTATGAATTAGCGATTTCGCTCCAATTCACATTCCAAGTAATATTCGGCATGCTAATTACGTTGCCGACTGCCAAATTGTATTATCTCTTATAGTATCCGAGATATGGACTATCGACATCTTGCAATATTGGCTCTGCTTCTAACTTGAGCCAGAATTGTAAAATGGTCTTATGAATTAGCGATTTCGCTATAATTCACATTCCAAGTAATATTCGGCATGCTAATTACGTCGCCGATTGCCAAAATGCATTATCTCTTATAGTTTCCGAGATATGGACTATCGACATCTTGCAATATTGGCTCTGCTTCTAACTTGGGCCAGAAATGTAAAATGGTCTTATGAATTAGCGATTTCGCTCCAATTCACATTCCAAGTAATATTCGGCATGCTAATTACGTTGCCGATTGCCAAGTTGCATTATCTCTTATAGTTTCCGAGATATGGACTATCGACATCTTGCAATATTGGCTCTGCTTCTAACTTGAGCCAGAATTGTAAAATGGTCTTATGAATTAGCGATCTCGCTCCAATTCACATTCCAAGTAATATTTGGCATGCTAATTACGTTGCCGATTGCCAAATTGCATTATCTCTTATAGTTTCCGAGCTATGGACTATCGACATCTTGCAATATTGGCTCTGCTTCTAACTTGAGCCAGAATTGTAAAATGGTCTTATGAATTAGCGATTTCGCTCCAATTCACATTCCAAGTAATATTCGGCATGCTAATTACGTTGCCGACTGCCAAATTGTATTATCTCTTATAGTTTCCGAGATATGGACTATCGACATCTTGCAATATTGGCTCTGCTTCTAACTTGGGCCAGAAATGTAAAATGATCTTATGAATTAGCGATTTCGCTCCAATTCACATTCCAAGTAATATTCGGCATGCTAATTACGTTGCCGACTGCCAAATTGTATTATCTCTTATAGTTTCCGAGATATGGACTATCGACATCTTGCAATATTGGCTCTGCTTCTAACTTGAGCCAGAATTGTAAAATGGTCTTATGAATTAGCGATTTCGCTATAATTCACATTCCAACTAATATTCGGCATGCTAATTACGTCGCCGATTGCCAAATTGCATTCTCTCTTATAGTTTCCGAGATATGGACTATCGACATCTTGCAATATTGGCTCTGCTTCTAACTTGAGCCAGAATTGTAAAATGGTCTTATGAATTAGCGATTTCGCTCCAATTCACATTCCAAGTAATATTCGGCATGCTAATTACGTTGCCGATTGCCAAATTGCATTATCTCTTATAGTTTCCGAGATATGGACTATCGACATCTTGCAATATTGGCTCTGCTTCTAACTTGGGCCAGAAATGTAAAATGATCTTATGAATTAGCGATTTCGCTCCAATTCACATTCCAAGTAATATTCGGCATGCTAATTACCTTGCCGATTGCCAAATTGCATTATCTCTTATAGTTTCCGAGATATGGACTATCGACATCTTGCAATATTGGCTCTGCTTCTAACTTGGGCCAGAAATGTGTAAAATGGTCTTATGAATTAGCGATTTCGCTCCAATTCACATTCCAAGTAATATTCGGCATGCTAATTACGTTGCCGATTGCCAAATTGCATTATCTCTTATAGTTTCCGAGATATGGACTATCGACATCTTGCAATATTGGCTCTGCTTCTAACTTGGGCCAGAAATGTAAAATGATCTTATGAATTAGCGATTTCGCTCCAATTCACATTCCAAGTAATATTCGGCATGCTAATTACGTTGCCGATTGCCTAATTGCATTATCTCTTATAGTTTCCGAGATATGGACTATCGACATCTTGCAATATTGGCTCTGCTTCTAACTTGGGCCAGAAATGTGTAAAATGGTCTTATGAATTAGCGATTTCGCTCCAATTCACATTCCAAGTAATATTCGGCATGCTAATTACGTTGCCGATTGCCAAATTGCATTATCTCTTATAGTTTCCGAGATATGGACTATCGACATCTTGCAATATTGGCTCTGCTTCTAACTTGAGCCAGAATTGTAAAATGGTCTTATGAATTAGCGATTTCGCTCCAATTCACATTCCAAGTAATATTCGGCATGCTAATTACGTTGCCGATTGCCAAATTGCATTATCTCTTATAGTTTCCGAGATATGGACTATCGACATCTTGCAATATAGGCTCTGCTTCTAACTTGGGCCATAAATGTAAAATGGTCTTATGAATTAGCGATTTCGCTCCAATTCACATTCCAAGTAATATTCGGCATGCTAATTACGTTGCCGATTGCCAAATTGCATTATCTCTTATAGTTTCCGAGATATGGACTATCGACATCTTTCAATATTGGCTCTGCTCTAACTTGGGCCAGAAATGTAAAATGGTCTTATGAATTAGCGATTTCGCTCCAATTCACATTCCAAGTAATATTCGGCATGCTAATTACGTTGCCGATTGCCAAATTGCATTATATCTTATAGTTTCCGAGATATGGACTATCAACACTTTGCAATATTGGCTCTGCTTCCAACTTGAGCCAGAATTGTAAAATGGTCTTACGAATTAGCGATTTCGCTCCAATTCACATTCCAAGTAATATTCGGCATGCTAATTACGTTGCCGATTGCCAAATTGCATTATCTCCTATAGTTTCCGAGCTATGGACTATCGACATCTTGCAATATTGGCTCTGCTTCTAACTTGAGCCAGAATTGTAAAATGGTCTTATGAATTAGCGATTTCGCTCCAATTCACATTCCAAGTAATATTCGGCATGCTAATTACGTTGCCGATTGCCAAATTGCATTATCTCTTATAGTTTCCGAGATATGCACTATCGACATCTTGCAATATTGGCTCTGCTTCTAACTTGGGCCAGAAAGGTAAAATGATCTTATGAATTAGCGATTTCGCTCCAATTCACATTCCAAGTAATATTCGGCATGCTAATTACGTTGCCGATTGCCAAATTGCATTATCTCTTATAGTTTCCGAGATATGGACTATCGACATCTTGCAATATTGGCTCTGCTTCTAACTTGTGCCTGAAATGTAAAATGGTCTTATGAATTAGCGATTTCGCTCCAATTCACATTCCAAGTAATATTCGGCATGCTAATTACGTTGCCGATTGCCAAATTGCATTATCTCTTATAGTTTCCGAGATATGGACTATCGACATCTTGCAATATTGGCTCTGCTTCTAACTTGTGCCAGAAATGTAAAATGGTCTTATGAATTAGCGATTTCGCTCCAATTCATATTCCAAGTAATATTCGGCATGCTAATTACGTTGCCGATTGCCAAATTGCATTATCTCTTATAGTTTTTCGAGATATGGACTATCGACACCTTGCAATATTGGCTCTGTTTCTAACTTGAGCCAGAATTGTAAAATGGTCTTATGAATTAGCGATTTCGCTCCAATTCACATTCCAAGTAATATTCGGCATGCTAATTACGTTGCCGATTGCCAAATTGCATTATCTCATATAGTTTCCGAGATATGGACCATCGACATCTTACAATATTGGCTCTGCTTCTGACATGGGCTAAAGTTGTAAAATTGTCTTATGAATTAGCGATTTCGTTCCAATTCACTTTCCAAGTAATATTCGGCATCCTAATTAGGTTGCCGATTGCCAAATAGCATTATCTCTTATAGTTTCCGAGATATGGACTATCGACATCTTACAATATTGGTTCTGCATCTAACTTGGGCTAAAGTTGTAAAATGGTCTTATGAATTAGCGATTTCGTTCCAATTCACATTCCAAGTAATATTCGGCATGCTAGTTACATTGGCTATTGCCAAATTGCATTATCTCTTATAGTTTCCGAGATATGGACTATCGACATCTTACAATATTGGCTCTGCTTCTAACTTGGGCCAAAATTGTCAAAAGGTCTTATGAATTAGCGATTTCGTTCCAATTCACCTTCCAAGTAATATTCGCCATGCTATTTACATTGCCTATTGCCAAATTGCATTATCTCTTATAGTTTCCGAGATATGGACCATCGACATCTTACAATATTGGCTCTGCTTCTAACTTGGGCCAAAATTGTCAAATGGTCTTATGAATTAGCGATTTCGTTCCATTTCACATTCCAAGTAATATTCGGCATGCTAATTAGGTTGCCGATTGCCAAATTGCATTATCTCCTATAGTTTGCGAGATATGGGCAATCGAAATTTTACACCTTAGGCTCTGTTTCTAACTTGGGTCAAAATTGTAAAATAGTCTTATGGATTATCAATTTCGTTCCAATTCACCTTCCAAATAATATTCGCCATGCCAATTACATTGCCTAATGCCAAATTGCATTATCTCTTATAGTTTCCGAGATATGGACTATCGACATCTTACAATATTCGCTATGATTCTAACTTGGGCTAGAGTTTTAAAATGGTCTTATGAATTAGCGATTTCGTTCCAATTCACATTCCAAGTAATATTCGGCATGCTAGTTACATTGGCTATTGCCAAATTGCATTATCTCTTATAGTTTCCGAGATATGGACCATCGACATCTTACAATATTGGCTCTGCTTCTAACTTGGGCCAAAATTGTAAAATGGTCTTATGAAATAGCGATTTCGTTCCAATTCACCTTCCAAGTAATATTCGGTATGCTAATTACATTGCCTATTGCCAAATTGCATTATCTCTTATAGTTTCCGAGATATGGACTATCGACATCTTACAATATTCGCTATGATTCTAACTTGGGAAAAAATTGTCAAATGGTCTTATGAATTAGCGATTTCGTTCCAATTCACATACCAAGTAATATTCGGCATGCTAATTACGTTGCCGATTGCCAAATTGCCTTATCTCTTATAGTTTCCGAGATACTATAGTTTCCGAGATACAATATTGGCTCTGCTTCTGACATGGGCTAAAGTTGTAAAATTGTCTTATGAATTAGCGATTTCGTTCCAATTCACTTTCCAAGTAATATTCGGCATCCTAATTACGTTGCCGAATGCCAAATTGCATTATCTCTTATAGTTTCCGAGATAGGGACTATAGACATCTTACAATATTACACTGCTTCTTACTTGGGTCAAAATTCTAAAATGGTCTTATGAATTAGCGATTTCGTTCCAATTCACCTTCCAAATAATATTCGCCATGCTAATTACATTACCTAATGCCAAATTGCATTATCTCTCATAGTTTCCGGGATATGGACCATCGACATCTTACAATATTGGCTCTGCTTCTAACTTGGGCTAGAGTTGTAAAATGGTCTTATGAATTAAGGATTTCGTTCCAATACACATTCCAAGTAATATTTGGCATGCTAATTACATTGCTTATTGCCAAATTGCATTATCTCATATAGTTTCCGAGATATGGACCATCGACATCTTACAATATTGGCACTGCTTCTGACATGGGCTAAAGTTGTAAAATTGTCTTATGAATTTGCGATTTCGTTCCAATTCACCTTCCAAGTAACATTCGCCATGCTATTTACATTGCCTATTGCCAAATTGCATTATCTCTTATAATTTCCGAGATATGGACCATCGACATCTTACAATATTGGCTCTGCTTCTAACTTGGGCCAAAATTGTCAAATGGTCTTATGAATTAGCGATTTCGTTCCAATTCACCTTCCAAGTAATGTTCGCCATGCTATTTACATTGCCTATAGCCAAATTGCATTATCTCTTACAGTTTCCAATATATGGGCAATCGAAATTTTACACCTTAGACTCTGTTTCAAACTTGGGTCAAAATTGTAAAATGGTCTTATGAATTAGCGATTTCGTTCCAATTCACATACCAAGTAATATTCGGCATGCTAATTACGTTGCCGATTGCCAAATTGCCTTATCTCTTATAGTTTCCGAGATACGGACCATCGACAACTTACAATATTGGCTCTGCTTCCAACTTGGGCCAAAATTGTAAAATGGTCTTATGAAATAGCGATTTTGTTCCAATTCACCTTCCAAGTAATATTCTGCATGCTAATTACATTGCCGATTGCCAAATTGCATTATCTCTTATAGTTTCCGAGATATGGACTATCGATATCTTACAATATTGGCTCTGCTTCTAACTTGGGCCAAAATTGTCAAATGGTCTTATGAATTAGCGATTTCGTTCCAATTCACCTTCCAAGTAATATTCGCCATGCTATTTACATTGCCTATTGCCAAATTGCATTATCTCTTATAGTTTCCGAGATATGGACCATCGACATCTTACAATATTGGCTCTGCTTCTAACTTGGCCCAAAATTGTCAAATGGTCTTATGAATTAGCGATTTCGTTCCAATTCACCTTCCAAGTAATATTCTGCATGCTAATTACATTGCCGATTGCCAAATTGCATTATCTCTTATAGTTTCCGAGATATGGACTATCGACATCTTACAATATTGGCTCTGCTTCTAACTTGGGCCAAAATTGTCAAATGGTCTTATGAATTAGCGATTTCGTTCCAATTCACATTCCAAGTAATATTCGGCATGCTAGTTACATTGGCTATTGCCAAATTGCATTATCTCTTATAGTTTCCGAGATATGGACCATCGACATCTTACAATATTGGCTCTGCTTCTAACTTGGGCCAAAATTGTAAAATGGTCTTATGAAATAGCGATTTTGTTCCAATTCACCTTCCAAGTAATATTCGGCATGCTAATTACATTGCCGATTGCCAAATTGCATTATCTCTTATAGTTTCCGAGATATGGACTATCGACATCTTACAATATTCGCTCTGATTCTATCTTGGGAAAAAATTGTCAAATGGTCTTATGAATTAGCGATTTCGTTCCAATTCACATACCAAGTAATATTCGGCATGCTAATTACGTTGCCGATTGCCAAATTGCCTTATCTCTTATAGTTTCCGAGATATGGGCAATCGAAAATTTACACGTTAGACTCTGTTTCTAACTTGGGTCAAAATTGTAAAATAGTCTTATGGATTAGCAATTTCCTTCCAATTCACATTTCAAGTAATATTTGGCACCATAATTACGTTGCCGATTGCCAAATTGCATTATCTCTTATAGTTTCCGAGATATAGACTATCGACATTTTACAATATTGGCACTGCTTCTAACTTGGGTCAAAATTGTAAAATGGTCTTATGAATTATCGATTTCTTTCCAATTCACGTTCCAAATAATATTCGCCATGATAATTACATTACCTAATGCCAAATTGCATTATCTCTTATAGTTTCCGGGATATGGACCATCGACATCTTACAATATTGGCTCTGCTTCTAACTTGGGCTAGAGTTGTAAAATGGTCTTGTGAATTAGCGATTTCGTACCAATACACATTCCAAGTAATATTTGGCATGCTAATTACATTGCTTATTGCCAAATTGCATTATCTCATATAGTTTCCGAGATATGGACCATCGACATCTTACAATATTGGCTCTGCTTCTGACATGGGCTAAAGTTGTAAAATTGTCTTATGAATTAGCGATTTCGTTCCAATTCACTTTCCAAGTAATATTCGGCATCCTAATTAGGTTGCCGATTGCCAAATAGCATTATCTCTTATAGTTTCCGAGATATGGACTATCGACATCTTACAATATTCGCTATGATTCTAACTTGGGAAAAAATTGTCAAATGGTCTTATGAATTAGCGATTTCGTTCCAATTCACATTCCAAGTAATATTCGGCATGCTAGTTACATTGGCTATTGCCAAATTGCATTATCTCTTATAGTTTCCGAGATATGGACTATCGACATCTTACAATATTCGCTCTGATTCTATCTTGGGAAAAAATTGTCAAATGGTCTTATGAATTAGCGATTTCGTTCCAATTCACATACCAAGTAATATTCGGCATGCTAATTACGTTTCCGATTGCCAAATTGCCTTATCTCTTATAGTTTCCGAGATATGGGCAATCGAAAATTTACACGTTAGACTCTGTTTCTAACTTGGGTCAAAATTGTAAAATAGTCTTATGGATTAGCAATTTCGTTCCAATTCACATTTCAAGTAGTATTTGGCACCATAATTACGTTGCCGATTGCCAAATTGCATTATCTCTTATAGTTTCCGAGATATAGACTATCGACATTTTACAATATTGGCACTGCTTCTAACTTGGGTCAAAATTGTAAAATGGTCTTATGAATTAGCGATTTCTTTCCAATTCACCTTCCAAATAATTTCCGCCATGATAATTACATTACCTAATGCCAAATTGCATTATCTCTTATATTTTCCGGGATATGGACCATCGACATCTTACAATATTGGCTCTGCTTCTAACTTGGGCTAGAGTTGTAAAATGGTCTTATGAATTAGCGATTTCGTTCCAATACACATTCCAAGTAATATTTGGCATGCTAATTACATTGCTTATTGCCAAATTGCATTATCTCATATAGTTTCCGAGATATGGACCATCGACATCTTACAATATTGGCTCTGCTTCTGACATGGGCTAAAGTTGTAAAATTGTCTTATGAATTAGCGATTTCGTTCCAATTCACTTTCCAAGTAATATTCGGCATCCTAATTAGGTTGCCGATTGCCAAATAGCATTATCTCTTATAGTTTCCGAGATATGGACTATCGACATCTTACAATATTGGTTCTGCATCTAACTTGGGCTAAAGTTGTAAAATGGTCTTATGAATTAGCGATTTCGTTCCAATTCACCTTCCAAGTAATATTCGCCATGCTAATTACATTGCCTATTGCCAAATTGCATTATCTCTTATAGTTTCCGAGATATGGACTATCGACAGCTTACAATATTCGCTCTGATTCTAACTTGGGTCAAAATTGTAAAATGGTCTTATGAATTAGCGATTTCGTTCCATTTCACATTCCAAGTAATATTCGGCATGCTAATTAGATTGCCGATTGCCAAATTGCATTATCTCCTATAGTTTGCGAGATATGGGCAATCGAAATTTTACACCTTAGGCTCTGTTTCTAACTTGGGTCAAAATTGTAAAATAGTCTTATGGATTATCAATTTCGTTCCAATTCACCTTCCAAATAATATTCGCCATGCTAATTACATTGCCTATTGCCAAATTGCATTATCTCTTATAGTTTCCGAGATATGGACTATCGACAGCTTACAATATTCGCTCTGATTCTAACTTGGGAAAAAATTGTCAAATGGTCTCATGAATTAGCGATTTCGTTCCAATTCACATTCCAAGTAATATTCGGCATGCTAATTACGTTGCCGATAGCCAAATTGCCTTATCTCTTATAGTTTCCGAGATATGGGCAATCGAAAATTTACACGTTAGACTCTGTTTCTAACTTGGGTCAAAATTGCGAAATAGTCTTATGGATTAGCAATTTCGTTCCAATTCACATTTCAAGTAATATTTGGCACCCTAATTACGTTGCCGATTGCCAAATTGCATTATCTCTTATAGTTTCCGAGATAGGGACTATCGACATCTTACAATATTGGCACTGCTTCTAACTTGGGTCAAAATTGTAAAATGGTCTTATGAATTAGCGATTTCGTTCCAATTCACCTTCCAAATAATATTCGCCATGCTAATTACATTGCCTAATGCCAAATTGCATTATCTCTTATAGTTTCCGAGATATGGACTATCGACATCTTACAATATTCGCTATGATTCTAACTTGGGCTAGAGTTTTAAAATGGTCTTATGAATTAGCGATTTCGTTCCAATTCACATTCCAAGTAATATTCGGCATGCTAGTTACATTGGCTATTGCCAAATTGCATTATCTCTTATAGTTTCCGAGATATGGACCATCGACATCTTACAATATTGGCTCTGCTTCTAACTTGGGCCAAAATTGTAAAATGGTCTTATGAAATAGCGATTTCGTTCCAATTCACCTTCCAAGTAATATTCGGTATGCTAATTACATTGCCTATTGCCAAATTGCATTATCTCTTATAGTTTCCGAGATATGGACTATCGACATCTTACAATATTCGCTATGATTCTAACTTGGGAAAAAATTGTCAAATGGTCTTATGAATTAGCGATTTCGTTCCAATTCACATACCAAGTAATATTCGGCATGCTAATTACGTTGCCGTTTGCCAAATTGCCTTATCTCTTATAGTTTCCGAGATACGGACCATCGACATCTTACAATATTGGCTCTGCTTCTGACATGGGCTAAAGTTGTAAAATTGTCTTATGAATTAGCGATTTCGTTCCAATTCACTTTCCAAGTAATATTCGGCATCCTAATTACGTTGCCGAATGCCAAATTGCATTATCTCTTATAGTTTCCGAGATAGGGACTATGGACATCTTACAATATTACACTGCTTCTTACTTGGGTCAAAATTCTAAAATGGTCTTATGAATTAGCGATTTCGTTCCAATTCACCTTCCAAATAATATTCGCCATGCTAATTACATTACCTAATGCCAAATTGCATTATCTCTCATAGTTTCCGGGATATGGACCATCGACATCTTACAATATTGGCTCTGCTTCTAACTTGGGCTAGAGTTGTAAAATGGTCTTATGAATTAAGGATTTCGTTCCAATACACATTCCAAGTAATATTTGGCATGCTAATTATATTGCCTATTGCCAAATTGCATTATCTCATATAGTTTCCGAGATATGGACCATCGACATCTTACAATATTGGCTCTGCTTCTGACATGGGCTAATGTTGTAAAATTGTCTTATGAATTAGCGATTTCGTTCCAATTCACTTTCCAAGTAATATTCGGCATCCTAATTACGTTGCCGAATGACAAATAGTATTATCTCTTATAGTTTCCGAGATATGGACTATCGACATCTTTCAATATTCGCTCTGCTTCTAACTTGGGCCAAAATTGTCAAATGGTCTTATGAATTAGCGATTTCGTTCCAATTCACCTTCCAAGTAATATTAGCCATGCTAAATACATTGCCTATAGCCAAATTGCATTATCTCTTATAGTTTCCGAGATATAGATCATCGACATCTTACAATATTGGCTCTGCTTATAACTTGGGCTAAAGTTGAAAAATGGTCTTATGGATTAACGAATTCGTTCCAATTCACAGTCCAAGTAATATTCGGCATCCTAATTACGTTGCCGATTGTCAAATTGCATTATCTCTTATAGTTTTCGAGATATGGACTATCGACATCTTACAATATTGGCACTGCTACTAACTTGGGTCAAAATTGTAAAATGGTCTTATGAATTAGCGATTTCGTTCCAATTCACATTCCAAATAATATTCGCCATGCTAATTACATTGTTTATTGCCAAATTGCATTATCTCTTATAGTTTCCGAGATATGGACCATCGACATCTTACAATATTGACTCTGCTTCTGACATGGGCTAAAGTTGTAAAATTGTCTTATGAATTAGCGATTTCGTTCCAATTCACATTCCAAGTAATATTCGGCATGCTAATTTCGTTGCCGTTTGCCAAATTGCATTATCTCTTATAGTTTCCGAGATATAGACTATCGACATTTTACAATATTGGCACTGCTTCTAACTTGGGTCAAAATTGTAAAATGGTCTTATGAATTAGCGATTTCTTTCCAATTCACCTTCCAAATAATATTCGCCATGATAATTACATTACCTAATGCCAAATTGCATTATCTCTTATAGTTTCCGGGATATGGACCATCGACATCTTACAATATTGGCTCTGCTTCTAACTTGGGCTAGAGTTGTAAAATGGTCTTAAGAATTAGCGATTTCGTTCCAATACACAGTCCAAGTAATATTTGGCATGCCAATTACATTGCTTATTGCCAAATTGCATTATCTCATATAGTTTCCGAGATATGGACCATCGACATCTTACAATATTGGCTCTGCTTCTGACATGGGCTAAAGTTGTAAAATTGTCTTATGAATTAGCGATTTCGTTCCAATTCACTTTCCAAGTAATATTCGGCATCCTAATTAGGTTGCCGATTGCCAAATAGCATTATCTCTTATAGTTTCCGAGATATGGACTATCGACATCTTACAATATTGGTTCTGCATCTAACTTGGGCTAAAGTTGTAAAATGGTCTTATGAATTAGCGATTTCGTTCCAATTCACTTTCCAAGTAATATTCGGCATGCTAATTACATTGCCTATTGCCAAATTGCATTATCTCTTATAGTTTCCGAGATATGGACTATCGACAGCTTACAATATTCGCTCTGATTCTAACTTGGGAAAAAATTGTCAAATGGTCTCATGAATTAGCGATTTCGTTCCAATTCACCTTCCAAGTAATATTCGGCATGCTAATTACGTTGCCGATAGCCAAATTGCTTTATCTCTTATAGTTTCCGAGATATGGGCAATCGAAAATTTACACGTTAGACTCTGTTTCTAACTTGGGTCAAAATTGTAAAATTGTCTTATGAATTAGCGATTTCGTTCCAATTCACATTCCAAGTAATATTCGGCATGCTAATTACGTTGCCGTTTGCCAAATTGCATTATCTCTTATAGTTTCCGAGATATGGACCATCGACTTCTTACAATATTGGCTCTGCTTCTAACTTGAGCTAAAGTTGTAAAATTGTCTTATGAATTAGCGATTTCGTTCCAATTCACATTCCAAGTAATATTCGGCATTCTAATTACGTTGCCGATTGCCAAATTGCATTATCTCTTATAGTTTCCGAGATATGGACCATCGACATCTTACAATAATGGCTCTGCTTCTAACTTGGGCTAGAGTTGTAAAATTTTCTTATGAATTAGCGATTTCGTTCCAATTCACATTCCAAGTAATATTCGGCATGCTAATTACGTTGCCGTTTGCCAAATTGCATTATCTCTTATAGTTTCCGAGATATGGACTATCGACATCTTACAATATTGGCTCTGCTTCTAACTTGGGCTAAAATTGTAAAATGGCCTTATGAATTAGCGATATCGTTCCAATTCACATTCCAAGTAATATTCGGCATGCTAATTACGTTGCCGATTGCCAAATAGCATTATCTCTTATAGTTTACGAGATATGGACTATCGACATCTTTCAATATTCGCTCTGGTTCTAACTTAGGCCAAAATTGTCAAATGGTCTTATGAATTAGCGATTTCGTTCTAATTCACCTTCCAAGTAATATTCGCCATGCTAATTACATTGCCTATAGTCAAATTGCATTATCTCTTATAGTTTCCGAGATATGGACCATCGACATCTTACAATATTGGCTCTGCTTCTGACATGGGCTAAAGTTGTAAAATTGTCTTATGAATTTGCGATTTTGTTCCAATTCACTTTCCAAGGAATATTCGCCATGCTAATTACATTGCCTATTGCCAAATTGCATTATCTTTTATAATTTCCGAGATATGGGCCATCGACATCTTACAATATTGGCTCTGCTACTGACATGGGCTAAAGTTGTAAAATTGTCTTATGAATTAGCGATTTCGTTCGAATTCACATTCCAAGTAATATTCCGCATGCTAATTACGTTGCCGATTGCCAAATTGCATTATCTCTTATAGTTTCCGAGATATGGACTATCGACATCTTACAATATTGGCTCTGCTTCTAACTTGGGCCAAAATTGTCAAATGGTCTTATGAATTAGCGATTTCGTTCCAATTCACCTTCCAAGTAATATTCGCCATGCTATTTCCATTGCCTATTGCCAAATTGCATTATCTCTTATAGTTTCCGAGATATGGACCATCGACATCTTACAATATTTTCTCTGCTTCTAACTTGGGCCAAAATTGTCAAATGGTCTTATGAATTAGCGATTTCGTTCCAATTCACCTTCCAAGTAATGTTCGCCATGCTATTTACATTGCCTATAGCCAAATTGCATTATCTCTTACAGTTTCCAATACATGGGCAATCGAAATTTTACACCTTAGACTCTGTTTCAAACTTGGGTCAAAATTGTAAAATGGTCTTATGAATTAGCGATTTCGTTCCAAATCACCTTCCAAATAATATTCGCCATGCTAATTACATTGCCTAATGCCAAATTGCATTATCTCTTATAGTTTCCGAGATATGGACTATCGACATCTTACAATATTCGCTATGATTCTAACTTGGGAAAAAATTGTCAAATGGTCTTATGAATTAGCGATTTCGTTCCAATTCACATTCCAAGTAATATTCGGCATGCTAGTTACATTGGCTATTGCCAAATTGCATTATCTCTTATAGTTTCCGAGATATGGACTATCGACATCTTACAATAATGGCTCTGCTTCTAACTTGGGCCAAAATTGTCAAAAGGTCTTATGAATTAGCGATTTCGTTCCAATTCACCTTCCAAGTAATATTCGCCATGCTATTTACATTGCCTATTGCCAAATTGCATTATCTCTTATAGTTTCCGAGATATGGACCATCGACATCTTACAATATTGGCTCTGCTTCTAACTTGGGCCAAAATTGTCAAATGGTCTTATGAATTAGCGATTTCGTTCCATTTCACATTCCAAGTAATATTCGGCATGCTAATTAGGTTGCCGATTGCCAAATTGCATTATCTCCTATAGTTTGCGAGATATGGGCAATCGAAATTTTACACCTTAGGCTCTGTTTCTAACTTGGGTCAAAATTGTAAAATAGTCTTATGGATTATCAATTTCGTTCCAATTCACCTTCCAAATAATATTCGCCATGCTAATTACATTGCCTAATGCCAAATTGCATTATCTCTTATAGTTTCCGAGATATGGACTATCGACATCTTACAATATTCGCTATGATTCTAACTTGGGCTAGAGTTTTAAAATGGTCTTATGAATTAGCGATTTCGTTCCAATTCACATTCCAAGTAATATTCGGCATGCTAGTTACATTGGCTATTGCCAAATTGCATTATCTCTTATAGTTTCCGAGATATGGACCATCGACATCTTACAATATTGGCTCTGCTTCTAACTTGGGCCAAAATTGTAAAATGGTCTTATGAAATAGCGATTTCGTTCCAATTCACCTTCCAAGTAATATTCGGTATGCTAATTACATTGCCTATTGCCAAATTGCATTATCTCTTATAGTTTCCGAGATATGGACTATCGACATCTTACAATATTCGCTATGATTCTAACTTGGGAAAAAATTGTCAAATGGTCTTATGAATTAGCGATTTCGTTCCAATTCACATACCAAGTAATATTCGGCATGCTAATTACGTTGCCGATTGCCAAATTGCCTTATCTCTTATAGTTTCCGAGATACTATAGTTTCCGAGATACAATATTGGCTCTGCTTCTGACATGGGCTAAAGTTGTAAAATTGTCTTATGAATTAGCGATTTCGTTCCAATTCACTTTCCAAGTAATATTCGGCATCCTAATTACGTTGCCGAATGCCAAATTGCATTATCTCTTATAGTTTCCGAGATAGGGACTATAGACATCTTACAATATTACACTGCTTCTTACTTGGGTCAAAATTCTAAAATGGTCTTATGAATTAGCGATTTCGTTCCAATTCACCTTCCAAATAATATTCGCCATGCTAATTACATTACCTAATGCCAAATTGCATTATCTCTCATAGTTTCCGGGATATGGACCATCGACATCTTACAATATTGGCTCTGCTTCTAACTTGGGCTAGAGTTGTAAAATGGTCTTATGAATTAAGGATTTCGTTCCAATACACATTCCAAGTAATATTTGGCATGCTAATTACATTGCTTATTGCCAAATTGCATTATCTCATATAGTTTCCGAGATATGGACCATCGACATCTTACAATATTGGCACTGCTTCTGACATGGGCTAAAGTTGTAAAATTGTCTTATGAATTTGCGATTTCGTTCCAATTCACCTTCCAAGTAACATTCGCCATGCTATTTACATTGCCTATTGCCAAATTGCATTATCTCTTATAGTTTCCGAGATATGGACCATCGACATCTTACAATATTGGCTCTGCTTCTAACTTGGCCCAAAATTGTCAAATGGTCTTATGAATTAGCGATTTCGTTCCAATTCACCTTCCAAGTAATATTCGCCATGCTATTTACATTGCCTATAGCCAAATTGCATTATCTCTTATAGTTTCCAATATATGGGCAATCGAAATTTTACACCTTAGACTCTGTTTCAAACTTGGGTCAAAATTGTAAAATGGTCTTATGAATTAGCGATTTCGTTCCAATTCACATACTAAGTAATATTCGGCATGCTAATTACGTTGCCGATTGCCAAATTGCCTTATCTCTTATAGTTTCCGAGATACGGACCATCGACAACTTACAATATTGGCTCTGCTTCTAATTTGGGCCAAAATTGTAAAATGGTCTTATGAAATAGCGATTTTGTTCCGATTCACCTTCCAAGTAATATTCGGCATGCTAATTACATTGCCGATTGCCAAATTGCATTATCTCTTATAGTTTCCGAGATATGGGCCATCGACATCTTACAATATTGGCTCTGCTTCTAACTTGGGCCAAAATTGTAAAATGGTCTTATGAAATAGCGATTTCGTTCCAATTCACCTTCCAATATTCGGCATGCTAATTACATTGCCTATTGCCAAATTGCATTATCTCTTATAGTTTCCGAGATATGGACTATCGACATCTTACAATATTCGCTATGATTCTAACTTGGGAAAAAATTGTCAAATGGTCTTATGAATTAGCGATTTCGTTCCAATTCACATTCCAAGTAATATTCGGCATGCTAGTTACATTGGCTATTGCCAAATTGCATTATCTCTTATAGTTTCCGAGATATGGACCATCGACATCTTACAATATTGGCTCTGCTTATAACTTGGGCCAAAATTGTAAAATGGTCTTATGAAATAGCGATTTTGTTCCAATTCACCTTCCAAGTAATATTCGGCATGCTAATTACATTGCCGATTGCCAAATTGCATTATCTCTTATAGTTTCCGAGATATGGACTATCGACATCTTACAATATTCGCTCTGATTCTATCTTGGGAAAAAATTGTCAAATGGTCTTATGAATTAGCGATTTCGTTCCAATTCACATACCAAGTAATATTCGGCATGCTAATTACGTTGCCGATTGCCAAATTGCCTTATCTCTTATAGTTTCCGAGATATGGGCAATCGAAAATTTACACGTTAGACTCTGTTTCTAACTTGGGTCAAAATTGTAAAATAGTCTTATGGATTAGCAATTTCGTTCCAATTCACATTTCAAGAAATATTTGGCACCATAATTACGTTGCCGATTGCCAAATTGCATTATCTCTTATAGTTTCCGAGATATAGACTATCGACATTTTACAATATTGGCACTGCTTCTAACTTGGGTCAAAATTGTAAAATGGTCTTATGAATTAGCGATTTCTTTCCAATTCACCTTCCAAATAATATTCGCCATGATAATTACATTACCTAATGCCAAATTGCATTATCTCTTATAGTTTCCGGGATATGGACCATCGACATCTTACAATATTGGCTCTGCTTCTAACTTGGGCTAGAGTTGTAAAATGGTCTTATGAATTAGCGATTTCGTACCAATACACATTCCAAGTAATATTTGGCATGCTAATTACATTGCTTATTGCCAAATTGCATTATCTCATATAGTTTCCGAGATATGGACCATCGACATCTTACACAATTGGCTCTGCTTCTGACATGGGCTAAAGTTGTAAAATTGTCTTATGAATTAGCGATTTCGTTCCAATTCACTTTCCAAGTAATATTCGGCATCCTAATTAGGTTGCCGATTGCCAAATAGCATTATCTCTTATAGTTTCCGAGATATGGACTATCGACATCTTACAATATTGGTTCTGCATCTAACTTGGGCTAAAGTTGTAAAATGGTCTTATGAATTAGCGATTTCGTTCCAATTCACCTTCCAAGTAATATTCGCCATGCTAATTACATTGCCTATTGCCAAATTGCATTATCTCTTATAGTTTCCGAGATATGGACTATCGACAGCTTACAATATTCGCTCTGATTCTAACTTGGGTCAAAATTGTAAAATGGTCTTATGAATTAGCGATTTCGTTCCATTTCACATTCCAAGTAATATTCGGTATGCTAATTAGGTTGCCGATTGCCAAATTGCATTATCTCCTATAGTTTGCGAGATATGGGCAATCGAAATTTTACACCTTAGGCTCTGTTTCTAACTTGGGTCAAAATTGTAAAATAGTCTTATGGATTATCAATTTCGTTCCAATTCACCTTCCAAATAATATTCGCCATGCTAATTACATTGCCTATTGCCAAATTGCATTATCTCTTATAGTTTCCGAGATATGGACTATCGACAGCTTACAATATTCGCTCTGATTCTAACTTGGGAAAAAATTGTCAAATGGTCTCATGAATTAGCGATTTCGTTCCAATTCACATTCCAAGTAATATTAGGCATGCTAATTACGTTGCCGATAGCCAAATTGCCTTATCTCTTATAGTTTCCGAGATATGGGCAATCGAAAATTTACACGTTAGACTCTGTTTCTAACTTGGGTCAAAATTGCGAAATAGTCTTATGGATTAGCAATTTCGTTCCAATTCACATTTCAAGTAATATTTGGCATCCTAATTAGGTTGCCGATTGCCAAATAGCATTATCTCTTATAGTTTACGAGATATGGACTATCGACATCTTACAATATTGGTTCTGCATCTAACTTGGGCTAAAGTTGTAAAATGGTCTTATGAATTAGCGATTTCGTTCCAATTCACCTTCCAAGTAATATTCGCCATGCTAATTACATTGCCTATTGCCAAATTGCATTATCTCTTATAGTTTCCGAGATATGGACTATCGACAGCTTACAATATTCGCTCTGATTCTAACTTGGGTCAAAATTGTAAAATGGTCTTATAAATTAGCGATTTCGTTCCATTTCACATTCCAAGTAATATTCGGCATGCTAATTACGTTGCCGATTGCCAAATTGCCTTATCTCTTATAGTTTCCGAGATACGGACCATAGACAACTTACAATATTGGCTCTGCTTCTAATTTGGGCCAAAATTGTAAAATGGTCTTATGAAATAGCGATTTTGTTCCAATTCACCTTCCAAGTAATATTCGGCATGCTAATTACATTGCCGATTGCCAAATTGCATTATCTCTTATAGTTTCCGAGATATGGACCATCGACATCTTACAATATTGGCTCTGCTTCTAACTTGGGCCAAAATTGTAAAATGGTCTTATGAAATAGCGATTTCGTTCCAATTCACCTTCCAATAATCGGCATGCTAATTACATTGCCTATTGCCAAATTGCATTATCTCTTATAGTTTCCGAGATATGGACTATCGACATCTTACAATATTCGCTATGATTCTAACTTGGGAAAAAATTGTCAAATGGTCTTATGAATTAGCGATTTCGTTCCAATTCACATTCCAAGTAATATTCGGCATGCTAGTTACATTGGCTATTGCCAAATTGCATTATCTCTTATAGTTTCCGAGATATGGACCATCGACATCTTACAATATTGGCTCTGCTTCTAACTTGGGCCAAAATTGTAAAATGGTCTTATGAAATAGCGATTTTGTTCCAATTCACCTTCCAAGTAATATTCGGCATGCTAATTACATTGCCGATTGCCAAATTGCATTATCTCTTATAGTTTCCGAGATATGGACTATCGACATCTTACAATATTCGCTCTGATTCTATCTTGGGAAAAAATTGTCAAATGGTCTTATGAATTAGCGATTTCGTTCCAATTCACATACCAAGTAATATTCGGCATGCTAATTACGTTGCCGATTGCCAAATTGCCTTATCTCTTATAGTTTCCGAGATATGGGCAATCGAAAATTTACACGTTAGACTCTGTTTCTAACTTGGGTCAAAATTGTAAAATAGTCTTATGGATTAGCAATTTCGTTCCAATTCACATTTCAAGTAATATTTGGCACCATAATTACGTTGCCGATTGCCAAATTGCATTATCTCTTATAGTTTCCGAGATATAGACTATCGACATTTTACAATATTGGCACTGCTTCTAACTTGGGTCAAAATTGTAAAATGGTCTTATGAATTAGCGATTTCTTTCCAATTCACCTTCCAAATAATATTCGCCATGATAATTACATTACCTAATGCCAAATTGCATTATCTCTTATAGTTTCCGAGATATGGACTATCGACAGCTTACAATATTCGCTCTGATTCTAACTTGGGAAAAAATTGTCAAATGGTCTCATGAATTAGCGATTTCGTTCCAATTCTCATTCCAAGTAATATTCGGCATGCTAATTACGTTGCCGATAGCCAAATTGCCTTATCTCTTATAGTTTCCGAGATATGGGCAATCGAATATTTACACGTTAGACTCTGTTTCTAACTTGGGTCAAAATTGCGAAATAGTCTTATGGATTAGCAATTTCGTTCCAATTCACATTTCAAGTAATATTTGGCACCCTAATTACGTTGCCGATTGCCAAATTGCATTATCTCTTATAGTTTCCGAGATAAGGACTATCGACATCTTACAATATTGGCACTGCTTCTAACTTGGGTCAAAATTGTAAAATGGTCTTATGAATTAGCGATTTCGTTCCAATTCACCTTCCAAATAATATTCGCCATGCTAATTACATTGCCTAATGCCAAATTGCATTATCTCTTATAGTTTCCGAGATATGGACTATCGACATCTTACAATATTAGCTATGATTCTAACTTGGGCTAGAGTTTTAAAATGGTCTTATGAATTAGCGATTTCGTTCCAATTCACATTCCAAGTAATATTCGGCATGCTAGTTACATTGGCTATTGCCAAATTGCATTATCTCTTATAGTTTCCGAGATATGGACCATCGACATCTTACAATATTGGCTCTGCTTCTAACTTGGGCCAAAATTGTAAAATGGTCTTATGAAATAGCGATTTCGTTCCAATTCACCTTCCAAGTAATATTCGGTATGCTAATTACATTGCCTATTGAAAAATTGCATTATCTCTTATAGTTTCCGAGATATGGACTATCGACATCTTACAATATTCGCTATGATTCTAACTTGGGAAAAAATTGTCAAATGGTCTTATGAATTAGCGATTTCGTTCCAATTCACATACCAAGTAATATTCGGCATGCTAATTACGTTGCCGATTGCCAAATTGCCTTATCTCTTATAGTTTCCGAGATACGGACCATCGACATCTTACAATATTGGCTCTGCTTCTGACATGGGCTAAAGTTGTAAAATTGTCTTATGAATTAGCGATTTCGTTCCAATTCACTTTCCAAGTAATATTCGGCATCCTAATTACGTTGCCGAATGCCAAATTGCATTATCTCTTATAGTTTCCGAGATAGGGACTATAGACATCTTACAATATTACACTGCTTCTTACTTGGGTCAAAATTCTAAAATGGTCTTATGAATTAGCGATTTCGTTCCAATTCACCTTCCAAATAATATTCGCCATGCTAATTACATTACCTAATGCCAAATTGCATTATCTCTCATAGTTTCCGGGATATGGACCATCGACATCTTACAATATTGGCTCTGCTTCTAACTTGGGCTAGAGTTGTAAAATGGTCTTATGAATTAAGGATTTCGTTCCAATACACATTCCAAGTAATATTTGGCATGCTAATTACATTGCTTATTGCCAAATTGCATTATCTCATATAGTTTCCGAGATATGGACCATCGACATCTTACAATATTGGCTCTGCTTCTGACATGGGCTAAAGTTGTAAAATTGTCTTATGAATTAGCGATTTCGTTCCAATTCACTTTCCAAGTAATATTCGGCATCCTAATTACGTTGCCGAATGACAAATAGCATTATCTTTTATAGTTTCCGAGATATGGACTATCGACATCTTTCAATATTCGCTCTGCTTCTAACTTGGGCCAAAATTGTCAAATGGTCTTATGAATTAGCGATTTCGTTCCAATTCACCTTCCAAGTAATATTAGCCATGCTAAATACATTGCCTATAGCCAAATTGCATTATCTCTTATAGTTTCCGAGATATAGATCATCGACATCTTACAATATTGGCTCTGCTTATAACTTGGGCTAAAGTTGAAAAATGGTCTTATGGATTAACGATTTCGTTCCAATTCACAGTCCAAGTAATATTCGGCATCCTAATTACGTGGCCGATTGTCAAATTGCATTATCTCTTATAGTTTCCGAGATATGGACTATCGACATCTTACAATATTGGCACTGCTTCTAACTTGGGTCAAAATTGTAAAATGGTCTTATGAATTAGCGATTTCGTTCCAATTCACATTCCAAATAATATTCGCCATGCTAATTACATTGTTTATTGCCAAATTGCATTATCTCTTATAGTTTCCGAGATATGGACCATCGACATCTTACAATATTGGCTCTGCTTCTGACATGGGCTAAAGTTGTAAAATTGTCTTATGAATTAGCGATTTCGTTCCAATTCACATTCCAAGTAATATTCGGCATGCTAATTACGTTGCCGTTTGCCAAATTGCATTATCTCTTATAGTTTCCGAGATATAGACTATCGACATTTTACAATATTGGCACTGCTTCTAACTTGGGTCAAAATTGTAAAATGGTCTTATGAATTAGCGATTTCTTTCCTATTCACCTTCCAAATAATATTCGCCATGATAATTACATTACCTAATGCCAAATTGCATTATCTCTTATAGTTTCCGGGATATGGACCATCGACATCTTACAATATTGGCTCTGCTTCTAACTTGGGCTAGAGTTGTAAAATGGTCTTATGAATTAGCGATTTCGTTCCAATACACATTCCAAGTAATATTTGGCATGCCAATTACATTGCTTATTGCCAAATTGCATTATCTCTTATAGTTTCCGAGATATGGACTATCGACATCTTACAATATTCGCTATGATTCTAACTTGGGAAAAAATTGTCAAATGGTCTTATGAATTAGCGATTTCGTTCCAATTCACATTCCTAGTAATATTCGGCATGCTAGTTATATTGGCTATTGCCAAATTGCATTATCTCTTATAGTTTCCGAGATATGGACTATCGACATCTTACAATATTGGCTCTGCTTCTAACTTGGGCCAAAATTGTCAAATGGTCTTATGAATTAGCGATTTCGTTCCAATTCACCTTCCAAGTAATATTCGCCATGCTATTTACATTGCCTATTGCCAAATTGCATTATCTCTTATAGTTTCCGAGATATGGACCATCGACATCTTACAATATTGGCTCTGCTTCTAACTTGGCCCAAAATTGTCAAATGGTCTTATGAATTAGCGATTTCGTTCCAATTCACCTTCCAAGTAATATTCGCCATGCTATTTACATTGCCTATAGCCAAATTGCATTATCTCTTATAGTTTCCAATATATGGGCAATCGAAATTTTACACCTTAGACTCTGTTTCAAACTTGGGTCAAAATTGTAAAATGGTCTTATGAATTAGCGATTTCGTTCCAATTCACATACCAAGTAATATTCGGCATGCTAATTACGTTGCCGATTGCCAAATTGCCTTATCTCTTATAGTTTCCGAGATACGGACCATCGACAACTTACAATATTGGCTCTGCTTCTAATTTGGGCCAAAATTGTAAAATGGTCTTATGAAATAGCGATTTTGTTCCAATTCACCTTCCAAGTAATATTCGGCATGCTAATTACATTGCCGATTGCCAAATTGCATTATCTCTTATAGTTTCCGAGATATGGACCATCGACATCTTACAATATTGGCTCTGCTTCTAACTTGGGCCAAAATTGTAAAATGGTCTTATGAAATAGCGATTTTGTTCCAATTCACCTTCGAAGTAATATTCGGCATGCTAATTACATTGCCGATTGCCAAATTGCATTATCTCTTATAGTTTCCGAGATATGGACTATCGACATCTTACAATATTCGCTCTGATTCTATCTTGGGAAAAAATTGTCAAATGGTCTTATGAATTAGCGATTTCGTTCCAATTCACATACCAAGTAATATTCGGCATGCTAATTACGTTGCCGATTGCCAAATTGCCTTATCTCTTATAGTTTCCGAGATATGGGCAATCGAAAATTTACACGTTAGACTCTGTTTCTAACTTGGGTCAAAATTGTAAAATAGTCTTATGGATTAGCAATTTCGTTCCAATTCACATTTTAAGTAATATTTGGCACCATAATTACGTTGCCGATTGCCAAATTGCATTATCTCTTATAGTTTCCGAGATATAGACTATCGACATTTTACAATATTGGCACTGCTTCTAACTTGGGTCAAAATTGTAAAATGGTCTTATGAATTAGCGATTTCGTTCAATTTCACATTCCAAGTAATATTCGGCATGCTAATTAGGTTGCCGATTGCCAAATTGCATTATCTCCTATAGTTTGCGAGATATGGGCAATCGAAATTTTACACCTTAGGCTCTGTTTCTAACTTGGGTCAAAATTGAAAATAGTCTTATGGATTATCAATTTCGTTCCAATTCACCTTCCAAATAATATTCGCCATGCTAATTACATTTCCTATTGCCAAATTGCATTATCTCTTATAGTTTCCGAGATATGGACTATCGACAGCTTACAATATTCGCTCTGATTCTAACTTGGGAAAAAATTGTCAAATGGTCTCATGAATTAGCGATTTCGTTCCAACTCACATTCCAAGTAATATTCTGCATGCTAATTACGTTGCCGATAGCCAAATTGCCTTATCTCTTATAGTTTCCGAGATATGGGCAATCGAAAATTTACACGTTAGACTCTGTTTCTAACTTGGGTCAAAATTGCGAAATAGTCTTATGGATTAGCAATTTCGTTCCAATTCACATTTCAAGTAATATTTGGCATCCTAATTAGGTTGCCGATTGCCAAATAGCATTATCTCTTATAGTTTCCGAGATATAGACTATCGACATTTTACAATATTGGCACTGCTTCTAACTTGGGCCAAAATTGTAAAATGGTCTTATGAAATAGCGATTTTGTTCCAATTCACCTTCCAAGTAATATTCGGCATGCTAATTACATTGCCGATTGCCAAATTGCATTATCTCTTATAGTTTCCGAGATATGGACTATCGACATCTTACAATATTCGCTCTGATTCTATCTTGGGAAAAAATTGTCAAATGGTCTTATGAATTAGCGATTTCGTTCCAATTCACATACCAAGTAATATTCGGCATGCTAATTACGTTGCCGATTGCCAAATTGCCTTATCTCTTATAGTTTCCGAGATATGGGCAATCGAAAATTTACACGTTAGACTCTGTTTCTAACTTGGGTCAAAATTGTAAAATAGTTTTATGGATTAGCAATTTCGTTCCAATTCACATTTCAAGTAATATTTGGCACCATAATTACGTTGCCGATTGCCAAATTGCATTATCTCTTATAGTTTCCGAGATATAGACTATCGACATTTTACAATATTGGCACTGCTTCTAACTTGGGTCAAAATTGTAAAATGGTCTTATGAATTAGCGATTTCTTTCCAATTCACCTTCCAAATATTATTCGCCATGATAATTACATTACCTAATGCCAAATTGCATTATCTCTTATAGTTTCCGAGATATGGACTATCGACAGCTTACAATATTCGCTCTGATTCTAACTTGGGAAAAAATTGTCAAATGGTCTCATGAATTAGCGATTTCGTTCCAATTCACATTCCAAGTAATATTCGGCATGCTAATTACGTTGCCGATAGCCAAATTGCCTTATCTCTTATAGTTTCCGAGATATGGGCAATCGAATATTTACACGTTAGACTCTGTTTCTAACTTGGGTCAAAATTGCGAAATAGTCTTATGGATTAGCAATTTCGTTCCAATTCACATTTCAAGTAATATTTGGCACCCTAATTACGTTGCCGATTGCCAAATTGCATTATCTCTTATAGTTTCCGAGATAGGGACTATCGACATCTTACAATATTGGCACTGCTTCTAACTTGGGTCAAAATTGTAAAATGGTCTTATGAATTAGCGATTTCGTTCCAATTCACCTTCCAAATAATATTCGCCATGCTAATTACATTGCCTAATGCCAAATTGCATTATCTCTTATAGTTTCCGAGATATGGACTATCGACATCTTACAATATTAGCTATGATTCTAACTTGGGCTAGAGTTTTAAAATGGTCTTATGAATTAGCGATTTCGTTCCAATTCACATTCCAAGTAATATTCGGCATGCTAGTTACATTGGCTATTGCCAAATTGCATTATCTCTTATAGTTTCCGAGATATGGACCATCGACATCTTACAATATTGGCTCTGCTTCTAACTTGGGCCAAAATTGTAAAATGGTCTTATGAAATAGCGATTTCGTTCCAATTCACCTTCCAAGTAATATTCGGTATGCTAATTACATTGCCTATTGAAAAATTGCATTATCTCTTATAGTTTCCGAGATATGGACTATCGACATCTTACAATATTCGCTATGATTCTAACTTGGGAAAAAATTGTCAAATGGTCTTATGAATTAGCGATTTCGTTCCAATTCACATACCAAGTAATATTCGGCATGCTAATTACGTTGCCGATTGCCAAATTGCCTTATCTCTTATAGTTTCCGAGATACGGACCATCGACATCTTACAATATTGGCTCTGCTTCTGACATGGGCTAAAGTTGTAAAATTGTCTTATGAATTAGCGATTTCGTTCCAATTCACTTTCCAAGTAATATTCGGCATCCTAATTACGTTGCCGAATGCCAAATTGCATTATCTCTTATAGTTTCCGAGATAGGGACTATAGACATCTTACAATATTACACTGCTTCTTACTTGGGTCAAAATTCTAAAATGGTCTTATGAATTAGCGATTTCGTTCCAATTCACCTTCCAAATAATATTCGCCATGCTAATTACATTACCTAATGCCAAATTGCATTATCTCTCATAGTTTCCGGGATATGGACCATCGACATCTTACAATATTGGCTCTGCTTCTAACTTGGGCTAGAGTTGTAAAATGGTCTTATGAATTAAGGATTTCGTTCCAATACACATTCCAAGTAATATTTGGCATGCTAATTACATTGCTTATTGCCAAATTGCATTATCTCATATAGTTTCCGAGATATGGACCATCGACATCTTACAATATTGGCTCTGCTTCTGACATGGGCTAAAGTTGTAAAATTGTCTTATGAATTAGCGATTTCGTTCCAATTCACTTTCCAAGTAATATTCGGCATCCTAATTACGTTGCCGAATGACAAATAGCATTATCTTTTATAGTTTCCGAGATATGGACTATCGACATCTTTCAATATTCGCTCTGCTTCTAACTTGGGCCAAAATTGTCAAATGGTCTTATGAATTAGCGATTTCGTTCCAATTCACCTTCCAAGTAATATTAGCCATGCTAAATACATTGCCTATAGCCAAATTGCATTATCTCTTATAGTTTCCGAGATATAGATCATCGACATCTTACAATATTGGCTCTGCTTATAACTTGGGCTAAAGTTGAAAAATGGTCTTATGGATTAACGATTTCGTTCCAATTCACAGTCCAAGTAATATTCGGCATCCTAATTACGTGGCCGATTGTCAAATTGCATTATCTCTTATAGTTTCCGAGATATGGACTATCGACATCTTACAATATTGGCACTGCTTCTAACTTGGGTCAAAATTGTAAAATGGTCTTATGAATTAGCGATTTCGTTCCAATTCACATTCCAAATAATATTCGCCATGCTAATTACATTGTTTATTGCCAAATTGCATTATCTCTTATAGTTTCCGAGATATGGACCATCGACATCTTACAATATTGGCTCTGCTTCTGACATGGGCTAAAGTTGTAAAATTGTCTTATGAATTAGCGATTTCGTTCCAATTCACATTCCAAGTAATATTCGGCATGCTAATTACGTTGCCGATAGCCAAATTGCCTTATCTCTTATAGTTTCCGAGATATGGGCAATCGAATATTTACACGTTAGACTCTGTTTCTAACTTGGGTCAAAATTGCGAAATAGTCTTATGGATTAGCAATTTCGTTCCAATTCACATTTCAAGTAATATTTGGCACCCTAATTACGTTGCCGATTGCCAAATTGCATTATCTCTTATAGTTTCCGAGATAGGGACTATCGACATCTTACAATATTGGCACTGCTTCTAACTTGGGTCAAAATTGTAAAATGGTCTTATGAATTAGCGATTTCGTTCCAATTCACCTTCCAAATAATATTCGCCATGCTAATTACATTGCCTAATGCCAAATTGCATTATCTCTTATAGTTTCCGAGATATGGACTATCGACATCTTACAATATTAGCTATGATTCTAACTTGGGCTAGAGTTTTAAAATGGTCTTATGAATTAGCGATTTCGTTCCAATTCACATTCCAAGTAATATTCGGCATGCTAGTTACATTGGCTATTGCCAAATTGCATTATCTCTTATAGTTTCCGAGATATGGACCATCGACATCTTACAATATTGGCTCTGCTTCTAACTTGGGCCAAAATTGTAAAATGGTCTTATGAAATAGCGATTTCGTTCCAATTCACCTTCCAAGTAATATTCGGTATGCTAATTACATTGCCTATTGAAAAATTGCATTATCTCTTATAGTTTCCGAGATATGGACTATCGACATCTTACAATATTCGCTATGATTCTAACTTGGGAAAAAATTGTCAAATGGTCTTATGAATTAGCGATTTCGTTCCAATTCACATACCAAGTAATATTCGGCATGCTAATTACGTTGCCGATTGCCAAATTGCCTTATCTCTTATAGTTTCCGAGATACGGACCATCGACATCTTACAATATTGGCTCTGCTTCTGACATGGGCTAAAGTTGTAAAATTGTCTTATGAATTAGCGATTTCGTTCCAATTCACTTTCCAAGTAATATTCGGCATCCTAATTACGTTGCCAAATGCCAAATTGCATTATCTCTTATAGTTTCCGAGATAGGGACTATAGACATCTTACAATATTGAATTAGCGATTTCGTTCCAATTCACCTTCCAAATAATATTCGCCATGCTAATTACATTACCTAATGCCAAATTGCATTATCTCTCATAGTTTCCGGGATATGGACCATCGACATCTTACAATATTGGCTCTGCTTCTAACTTGGGCTAGAGTTGTAAAATGGTCTTATGAATTAAGGATTTCGTTCCAATACACATTCCAAGTAATATTTGGCATGCTAATTACATTGCTTATTGCCAAATTGCATTATCTCATATAGTTTCCGAGATATGGACCATCGACATCTTACAATATTGGCTCTGCTTCTGACATGGGCTAAAGTTGTAAAATTGTCTTATGAATTAGCGATTTCGTTCCAATTCACTTTCCAAGTAATATTCGGCATCCTAATTACGTTGCCGAATGACAAATAGCATTATCTTTTATAGTTTCCGAGATATGGACTATCGACATCTTTCAATATTCGCTCTGCTTCTAACTTGGGCCAAAATTGTCAAATGGTCTTATGAATTAGCGATTTCGTTCCAATTCACCTTCCAAGTAATATTAGCCATGCTAAATACATTGCCTATAGCCAAATTGCATTATCTCTTATAGTTTCCGAGATATAGATCATCGACATCTTACAATATTGGCTCTGCTTATAACTTGGGCTAAAGTTGAAAAATGGTCTTATGGATTAACGATTTCGTTCCAATTCACAGTCCAAGTAATATTCGGCATCCTAATTACGTGGCCGATTGTCAAATTGCATTATCTCTTATAGTTTCCGAGATATGGACTATCGACATCTTACAATATTGGCACTGCTTCTAACTTGGGTCAAAATTGTAAAATGGTCTTATGAATTAGCGATTTCGTTCCAATTCACATTCCAAATAATATTCGCCATGCTAATTACATTGTTTATTGCCAAATTGCATTATCTCTTATAGTTTCCGAGATATGGACCATCGACATCTTACAATATTGGCTCTGCTTCTGACATGGGCTAAAGTTGTAAAATTGTCTTATGAATTAGCGATTTCGTTCCAATTCACATTCCAAGTAATATTCGGCATGCTAATTACGTTGCCGTTTGCCAAATTGCATTATCTCTTATAGTTTCCGAGATATAGACTATCGACATTTTACAATATTGGCACTGCTTCTAACTTGGGTCAAAATTGTAAAATGGTCTTATGAATTAGCGATTTCTTTCCTATTCACCTTCCAAATAATATTCGCCATGATAATTACATTACCTAATGCCAAATTGCATTATCTCTTATAGTTTCCGGGATATGGACCATCGACATCTTACAATATTGGCTCTGCTTCTAACTTGGGCTAGAGTTGTAAAATGGTCTTATGAATTAGCGATTTCGTTCCAATACACATTCCAAGTAATATTCGGCATGCTAGTTACATTGGCTATTGCCAAATTGCATTATCTCTTATAGTTTCCGAGATATGGACTATCGACATCTTACAATATTGGCTCTGCTTCTAACTTGGGCCAAAATTGTCAAATGGTCTTATGAATTAGCGATTTCGTTCCAATTCACCTTCCAAGTAATATTCGCCATGCTATTTACATTGCCTATTGCCAAATTGCATTATCTCTTATAGTTTCCGAGATATGGACTATCGACATCTTACAATATTCGCTATGATTCTAACTTGGGAAAAAATTGTCAAATGGTCTTATGAATTAGCGATTTCGTTCCAATTCACATTCCAAGTAATATTCGGCATGCTAGTTACATTGGCTATTGCCAAATTGCATTATCTCTTATAGTTTCCGAGATATGGACTATCGACATCTTACAATATTGGCTCTGCTTCTAACTTGGGCCAAAATTGTCAAATGGTCTTATGAATTAGCGATTTCGTTCCAATTCACCTTCCAAGTAATATTCGCCATGCTATTTACATTGCCTATTGCCAAATTGCATTATCTCTTATAGTTTCCGAGATATGGACCATCGACATCTTACAATATTGGCTCTGCTTCTAACTTGGCCCAAAATTGTCAAATGGTCTTATGAATTAGCGATTTCGTTCCAATTCACCTTCCAAGTAATATTCGCCATGCTATTTACATTGCCTATAGCCAAATTGCATTATCTCTTATAGTTTCCAATATATGGGCAATCGAAATTTTACACCTTAGACTCTGTTTCAAACTTGGGTCAAAATTGTAAAATGGTCTTATGAATTAGCGATTTCGTTCCAATTCACATACCAAGTAATATTCGGCATGCTAATTACTTTGCCGATTGCCAAATTGCCTTATCTCTTATAGTTTCCGAGATACGGACCATCGACAACTTACAATATTGGCTCTGCTTCTAATTTGGGCCAAAATTGTAAAATGGTCTTATGAAATAGCGATTTTGTTCCAATTCACCTTCCAAGTAATATTCGGCATGCTAATTACATTGCCGATTGCCAAATTGCATTATCTCTTATAGTTTCCGAGATATGGACCATCGACATCTTACAATATTGGCTCTGCTTCTAACTTGGGCCAAAATTGTAAAATGGTCTTATGAAATAGCGATTTCGTTCCAATTCACCTTCCAATATTCGGCATGCTATTTACATTGCCTATTGCCAAATTGCATTATCTCTTATAGTTTCCGAGATATGGACTATCGACATCTTACAATATTCGCTATGATTCTAACTTGGGAAAAAATTGTCAAATGGTCTTATGAATTAGCGATTTCGTTCCAATTCACATTCCAAGTAATATTCGGCATGCTAGTTACATTGGCTATTGCCAAATTGCATTATCTCTTATAGTTTCCGAGATATGGACCATCGACATCTTACAATATTGGCTCTGCTTCTAACTTGGGCCAAAATTGTAAAATGGTCTTATGAAATAGCGATTTTGTTCCAATTCACCTTCGAAGTAATATTCGGCATGCTAATTACATTGCCGATTGCCAAATTGCATTATCTCTTATAGTTTTCGAGATATGGACTATCGACATCTTACAATATTCGCTCTGATTCTATCTTGGGAAAAAATTGTCAAATGGTCTTATGAATTAGCGATTTCGTTCCAATTCACATACCAAGTAATATTCGGCATGCTAATTACGTTGCCGATTGCCAAATTGCCTTATCTCTTATAGTTTCCGAGATATGGGCAATCGAAAATTTACACGTTAGACTCTGTTTCTAACTTGGGTCAAAATTGTAAAATAGTCTTATGGATTAGCAATTTCGTTCCAATTCACATTTTAAGTAATATTTGGCACCATAATTACGTTGCCGATTGCCAAATTGCATTATCTCTTATAGTTTCCGAGATATAGACTATCGACATTTTACAATATTGGCACTGCTTCTAACTTGGGTCAAAATTGTAAAATGGTCTTATGAATTAGCGATTTCGTTCCATTTCACATTCCAAGTAATATTCGGCATGCTAATTAGGTTGCCGATTGCCAAATTGCATTATCTCCTATAGTTTGCGAGATATGGGCAATCGAAATTTTACACCTTAGGCTCTGTTTCTAACTTGGGTCAAAATTGTAAAATAGTCTTATGGATTATCAATTTCGTTCCAATTCACCTTCCAAATAATATTCGCCATGCTAATTACATTTCCTATTGCCAAATTGCATTATCTCTTATAGTTTCCGAGATATGGACTATCGACAGCTTACAATATTCGCTCTGATTCTAACTTGGGAAAAAATTGTCAAATGGTCTCATGAATTAGCGATTTCGTTCCAACTCACATTCCAAGTAATATTCTGCATGCTAATTACGTTGCCGATAGCCAAATTGCCTTATCTCTTATAGTTTCCGAGATATGGGCAATCGAAAATTTACACGTTAGACTCTGTTTCTAACTTGGGTCAAAATTGCGAAATAGTCTTATGGATTAGCAATTTCGTTCCAATTCACATTTCAAGTAATATTTGGCATCCTAATTAGGTTGCCGATTGCCAAATAGCATTATCTCTTATAGTTTCCGAGATATAGACTATCGACATTTTACAATATTGGCACTGCTTCTAACTTGGGTCAAAATTGTAAAATGGTCTTATGAATTAGCGATTTCTTTCCAATTCACCTTCCAAATAATTTTCGCCATGATAATTACATTACCTAATGCCAAATTGCATTTTCTCTTATAGTTTCCGGGATATGGACCATCGACATCTTACAATATTGGCTCTGCTTCTAACTTGGGCTAGAGTTGTAAAATGGTCTTATGAATTAGCGATTTCGTACCAATACACATTCCAAGTAATATTTGGCATGCTAATTACATTGCTTATTGCCAAATTGCATTATCTCATATAGTTTCCGAGATATGGACCATCGACATCTTACAATATTGGCTCTGCTTCTGACATGGGCTAAAGTTGTAAAATTGTCTTATGAATTAGCGATTTCGTTCCAATTCACTTTCCAAGTAATATTCGGCATCCTAATTAGGTTGCCGATTGCCAAATAGCATTATCTCTTATAGTTTCCGAGATATGGACTATCGACATCTCACAATATTGGTTCTGCATCTAACTTGGGCTAAAGTTGTAAAATGGTCTTATGAATTAGCGATTTCGTTCCAATTCACCTTCCAAGTAATATTCGCCATGCTAATTACATTGCCTATTGCCAAATTGCATTATCTCTTATAGTTTCCGAGATATGGACTATCGACAGCTTACAATATTCGCTCTGATTCTAACTTGGGTCAAAATTGTAAAATGGTCTTATGAATTAGCGATTTCGTTCCATTTCACATTCCAAGTAATATTCGGCATGCTAATTAGGTTGCCGATTGCCAAATTGCATTATCTCCTATAGTTTGCGAGATATGGGCAATCGAAATTTTACACCTTAGGCTCTGTTTCTAACTTTGGTCAAAATTGTAAAATAGTCTTATGGATTATCAATTTCGTTCCAATTCACCTTCCAAATAATATTCGCCATGATAATTACATTACCTAATGCCAAATTGCATTATCTCTTATAGTTTCCGGGATATGGACCATCGACATCTTACAATATTGGCTCTGCTTCTAACTTGGGCTAGAGTTGTAAAATGGTCTTATGAATTAGCGATTTCGTTCCAATACACATTCCAAGTAATATTTGGCATGCCAATTACATTGCTTATTGCCAAATTGCATTATCTCTTATAGTTTCCGAGATATGGACTATCGACATCTTACAATATTCGCTATGATTCTAACTTGGGAAAAAATTGTCAAATGGTCTTATGAATTAGCGATTTCGTTCCAATTCACCTTCCAAGTAATATTCGGCATGCTAGTTACATTGGCTATTGCCAAATTGCATTATCTCTTATAGTTTCCGAGATATGGACTATCGACATCTTACAATATTGGCTCTGTTTCTAACTTGGGCCAAAATTGTAAAATGGTCTTATGAATTAGCGATTTCGTTCCAATTCACCTTCCAAGTAATATTCGCCATGCTATTTACATTGCCTATTGCCAAATTGCATTATCTCTTATAGTTTCCGAGATATGGACCATCGACATCTTACAATATTCTCTGCTTCTAATTTGGGCCAAAATTGTAAAATGGTCTTATGAAATAGCGATTTTGTTCCAATTCACCTTCCAAGTAATATTCGGCATGCTAGTTACATTGGCTATTGCCAAATTGCATTATCTCTTATAGTTTCCGAGATATGGACTATCGACATCTTACAATATTGGCTCTGTTTCTAACTTGGGCCAAAATTGTCAAATGGTCTTATGAATTAGCGATTTCGTTCCAATTCACCTTCCAAGTAATATTCGCCATGCTATTTACATTGCCGATTGCCAAATTGCATTATCTCTTATAGTTTCCGAGATATGGACCATCGACATCTTACAATATTGGCTCTGCTTCTAACTTGGGCCAAAATTGTAAAATGGTCTTATGAAATAGCGATTTCGTTCCAATTCACCCTCCAATATTCGGCATGCTAATTACATTGCCTATTGCCAAATTGCATTATCTCTTATAGTTTCCGAGATATGGACTATCGACATCTTACAATATTCGCTATGATTCTAACTTGGGAAAAAATTGTCAAATGGTCTTATGAATTAGCGATTTCGTTCCAATTCACATTCCAAGTAATATTCGGCATGCTAGTTACATTGGCTATTGCCAAATTGCATTATCTCTTATAGTTTCCGAGATATGGACCATCGACATCTTACAATATTGGCTCTGCTTCTAACTTGGGCCAAAATTGTAAAATGGTCTTATGAAATAGCGATTTTGTTCCAATTCCCCTTCCAAGTAATATTCGGCATGCTAATTACATTGCCGATTGCCAAATTGCATTATCTCTTATAGTTTCCGAGATATGGACTATCGATATCTTACAATATTCGCTCTGATTCTATCTTGGGAAAAAATTGTCAAATGGTCTTATGAATTAGCGATTTCGTTCCAATTCACATACCAAGTAATATTCGGCATGCTAATTACGTTGCCGATTGCCAAATTGCCTTATCTCTTATAGTTTCCGAGATATGGGCAATCGAAAATTTACATGTTAGACTCTGTTTCTAACTTGGGTCAAAATTGTAAAATAGACTTATGGATTAGCAATTTCCTTCCAATTCACATTTCAAGTAATATTTGGCACCATAATTACGTTGCCGATTGCCAAATTGCATTATCTCTTATAGTTTCCGAGATATAGACTATCGACATTTTACAATAATGGCTCTGCTTCTAACTTGAGACAGCATTGTAAAATGGTCTTATGAATTAGGGATTTCGCTCCAATTCACATTCCAAGTAATATTCGGCATGCTAATTACGTTGCCGATTGCCAAATTGCATTATCTCTTATAGTTTCCGAGATACGGACTATCGACACCTTGCAATATTGGCTCTGCTTCTAACTTGAGCCAGAATTGTAAAATGGTCTTATGAATTAGCGATTTCGCTCCAATTCACATTCCAAGTAATATTCGGCATGCTAATTACGTTACCGATTGCCAAATTGCATTATCTCTTATAGTTTCCGAGATATGGACTATCGACATCTTGCAATATTGGCTCTGCTTCTAACTTGGGCCAGAAATGTAAAATGGTCTTATGAATTAGCGATTTCGCTCCAATTCACATTCCAAGTTATGTTCGGCATGCTAATTACGTTGCCGATTGCCAAATTGCATTATCTCTTATAGTTTCCGAGATATGGACTATCGACATCTTGCAATATTGGCTCTGCTTCTAACTTGGGCCAGAAATGTAAAATGGTCTTATGAATTAGCGATTTCGCTCCAATTAACATTCCAAGTAATATTCGGCATGCTAATTACGTTGCCGATGGCCAAATTGCATTATCTCTTATAGTTTCCGAGATATGGACTATCGACACCTTGCAATATTGGCTCTGCTTCTAACTTGGGCCAGAAATGTAAAATGGTCTTATGAATTAGCGATTTCTCTCCAATTCACATTCCAAGTAATATTCGGCATGCTAATTACGTTGCCGATTGCCAAATTGCATTATCTCTTATAGTTTCCGAGATATGGACTATCGACATCTTGCAATATTGGCTCTGCTTCTAACTTGAGCCAGAATTGTAAAATGGTCTTATGAATTAGCGATTTCGCTCCAATTCACATTCCAAGTAATATTCGGCATGCTAATTACGTTGCCGATTGCCAAATTGCATTATCTCTTATAGTTTCCGAGATATGGACTATCGTCATCTTGCAATATTGGCTCTGCTTCTAACTTGGGCCAGAAATGTAAAATGGTCTTATGAATTAGCGATTTCGCTCCAATTCACATTCCAAGTAATATTCGGCATGATAATTACGTTGCCGATTGCCAAATTGCATTATCTCTTATAGTTTCCGAGATATGGACTATCGACACCTTGCAATATTGGCTCTGCTTCTAACTTGAGCCAGAATTGTAAAATGGTCTTATGAATTAGCGATTTCGCTCCAATTCACATTCCAAGTAATATTCGGCATGCTAATTACGTTGCCGATTGCCAAATTGCATTATCTCTTATAGTTTCCGAGATATGGACTATCGACACCTTGCAATATTGGCTCTGCTTCTAACTTGGGCCAGAAATGTAAAATGGTCTTATGAATTAGCGATTTCTCTCCAATTCACATTCCAAGTAATATTCGGCATGCTAATTACGTTGCCGACTGCCAAATTGCATTATCTCCTATAGTTTGCGAGATATGGGCAATCGAAATTTTACACCTTAGGCTCTGTTTCTAACTTGGGTCAAAATTGTAAAATAGTCTTATGGATTATCAATTTCGTTCCAATTCACCTTCCAAATAATATTCGCCATGCTAATTACATTGCCTAATGCCAAATTGCATTATCTCTTATAGTTTCCGAGATATGGACTATCGACATCTTACAATATTCGCTATGATTCTAACTTGGGCTAGAGTTTTAAAATGGTCTTATGAATTAGCGATTTCGTTCCAATTCACATTCCAAGTAATATTCGGCATGCTAATTACGTTGCCGATTGCCAAATTGCATTATCTCTTATAGTTTCCGAGATATGGACTATCGACACCTTGCAATATTGGCTCTGCTTCTAACTTGGGCCAGAAATGTAAAATGGTCTTATGAATTAGCGATTTCTCTCCAATTCACATTCCAAGTAATATTCGGCATGCTAATTACGTTGCCGACTGCCAAATTGCATTATCTCTTATAGTTTCCGAGATATGGACTATCGACATCTTGCAATATTGGCTCTGCTTCTAACTTGAGCCAGAATTGTAAAATGGTCTTATGAATTAGCGATTTCGCTCCAATTCACATTCCAAGTAATATTCGGCATGCTAATTACGTTGCCGATTGCCAAATTGCATTATCTCTTATAGTTTCCGAGATATGGACTATCGTCATCTTGCAATATTGGCTCTGCTTCTAACTTGGGCCAGAAATGTAAAATGGTCTTATGAATTAGCGATTTCGCTCCAATTCACATTCCAAGTAATATTCGGCATGATAATTACGTTGCCGATTGCCAAATTGCATTATCTCTTATAGTTTCCGAGATATGGACTATCGACACCTTGCAATATTGGCTCTGCTTCTAACTTGAGCCAGAATTGTAAAATGGTCTTATGAATTAGCGATTTCGCTCCAATTCACATTCCAAGTAATATTCGGCATGCTAATTACGTTGCCGATTGACAAATTGCATTATCTCTTATAGTTTCCGAGATATGGACTATCGACATCTTGCAATATTGGCTCTGCTTCTAACTTGAGCCAGAATTGTAAAATGGTCTTATGAATTAGCGATTTCGCTCCAATTCACATTCAAAGTAATATTCGGCATGCTAATTACGTTGCCGATTGCCAAATTGCATTATCTCTTATAGTTTCCGAGCTATGGACTATCGACATCTTGCAATATTGGCTCTGCTTCTAACTTGAGCCAGAATTGTAAAATGGTCTTATGAATTAGCGATTTCGCTCCAATTCACATTCCAAGTAATATTCGGCATGCTAATTACGTTGCCGATTGCCAAATTGCATTATCTCTTATAGTTTCCGAGATATGGACTATCGACATCTTGCAATATTGGCTCTGCTTCTTACTTGGGCCAGAAATGTAAAATGGTCTTATGAATTAGCGATTTCGCTCCAATTCACATTCCAAGTAACATTCGGCATGCTAATTACGTTGCCGATTGCCAAATTGCATTATCTCTTATAGTTTCCGAGATATGGACTATCGACACCTTGCAATATTGGCTCTGCTTCTAACTTGAGCCAGAATTGTAAAATGGTCTTACGAATTAGCGATTTCGCTCCAATTCACATACCAAGTAATATTCGGCATGCTAATTACGTTGCCGATTGCCAAATTGCATTATGTCTTATAGTTTCCGAGATATGGACTATCGACATCTTGCAATATTGGCTCTGCTTCTAACTTGGGCCAGAAATGTAAAATGGTCTTATGAATTAGCGATTTCGCTCCAATTCACATTCTAAGTAATATTCGGCATGCTAATTACGTTGCCGATTGCCAAATTGCATTATCTCTTATAGTTTCCGATATATGAACTATCGACATCTTGCAATATAGGCTCTGCTTCTAACTTGGGCCAGAAATGTAAAATGGTCTTATGAATTAGCGATTTCGCTCCAATTCACATTCCAAATAATATTCGCCATGCTAATTACATTGCCAATTGCCAAATTGCATTATCTCTTATAGTTTCCGAGATATGGACTATCGACATCTTGCAATATTGGCTCTGCTTCTAACTTGAGCCAGAATTGTAAAATGGTCTTATGAATTAGCGATCTCGCTCCAATTCACATTCCAAGTAATATTTGGCATGCTAATTACGTTGCCGATTGCCAAATTGCATTATCTCTTATAGTTTCCGAGCTATGGACTATCGACATCTTGCAATATTGGCTCTGCTTCTAACTTGAGCCAGAATTGTAAAATGGTCTTATGAATTAGCGATTTCGCTCCAATTCACATTCCAAGTATTATTCGGCATGCTAATTACGTTGCCGATTGCCAAATTGCATTATCTCCTATAGTTTCCGAGCTATGGACTATCGACATCTTGCAATATTGGCTCTGCTTCTAACTTGAGCCAGAATTGTAAAATGGTCTTATGAATTAGCGATTTCGCTCCAATTCACATTCCAAGTAATATTCGGCATGCTAATTACGTTGCCGATTGCCAAATTGCATTATCTCTTATAGTTTCCGAGATATGCACTATCGACATCTTGCAATATTGGCTCTGCTTCTAACTTGGGCCAGAAAGGTAAAATGATCTTATGAATTAGCGATTTCGCTCCAATTCACATTCCAAGTAATATTCGGCATGCTAATTACGTTGCCGATTGCCAAATTGCATTATCTCTTATAGTTTCCGAGATATGGACTATCGACATCTTGCAATATTGGCTCTGCTTCTAACTTGTGCCAGAAATGTAAAATGGTCTTATGAATTAGCGATTTCGCTCCAATTCACATTCCAAGTAATATTCGGCATGCTAATTACGTTGCCGATTGCCAAATTGCATTATCTCTTATAGTTTCCGAGATATGGACTATCGACATCTTGCAATATTGGCTCTGCTTCTAACTTGTGCCAGAAATGTAAAATGGTCTTATGAATTAGCGATTTCGCTCCAATTCACACTCCAAGTAATATTCGGCATGTTAATTACGTTGCCGATTGCCAAATTGCATTATCTCTTATAGTTTCCGAGATATGGACTATCGACACCTTGCAATATTGGCTCTGCTTCTAACTTGAGTCAGAATTGTAAAATGGTCTTATGAATTAGCGATTTCGCTCCAATTCACATTCCAAGTAATATTCGGCATGCTAATTACGTTGCCGATTGCCAAATTGCATCATCTCTTATAGTTTCCGAGATATGTACTATCGACATCTTGCAATAATGGCTCTGCTTCTAACTTGAGCCAGCATTGTAAAATGGTCTTATGAATTAGCGATTTCGCTCCAATTCACATTCCAAGTAATATTCGGCATGGTAATTACGTTGCCGATTGCCAAATTGCATTATCTCTTATAGTTTCCGAGATATGGACTATCGACACCTTGCAATATTGGCTCTGCTTCTAACTTGAGCCAGAATTGTAAAATGGTCTTATGAATTAGCGATTTCGCTCCAATTCACATTCCAAGTAATATTCGGCATGCTAATTACGTTGCCGATTGCCAAATTGCATTAACTCTTATAGTTTCCGAGATATGGACTATCGACATCTTGCAATATTGGCTTTGCTTCTAACTTAGGCCAGAAATGTAAAATGGTCTTATGAATTAGCGATTTCGCTCCAATTCACATTCCAAGTAATATTCGGCATGCTAATTACGTTACCGATTGTCAAATTGCATTATCTCTTATAGTTTCCGAGATATGGACTATCGACATCTTGCAATATTGGCTCTTCTTCTAACTTGTGCCAGAAATGTAAAATGGTCTTATGAATCATCGATTTCGCTCCAATTCACATTCCAAGTAATATTCGGCATGCTAAATACGTTGCCGATTGCCAAATTGCATTATCTCTTTTAGTTTCCGAGATATGGTCTATCGACATCTTGCAATATTGGCTCTGCTTCTAACTTGAGCCAGAATTGTAAAATGGTCTTATGAATTAGCGATTTCGCTCCAATTCACATTCCAAGTAATATTCGGCATGCTAATTACGTTGCCGATTGCCAAATTGCATTATCTCTTATAGTTTCCGAGATACGGACTATCGACACCTTGCAATATTGGCTCTGCTTCTAACTTGAGCCAGAATTGTAAAATGGTCTTATGAATTAGCGATTTCGCTCCAATTCACATTCCAAGTAATATTCGGCATGCTAATTACGTTACCGATTGCCAAATTGCATTATCTCTTATAGTTTCCGAGATATGGACTATCGACATCTTGCAATATTGGCTCTGCTTCTAACTTGGGCCAGAAATGTAAAATGGTCTTATGAATTAGCGATTTCGCTCCAATTCACATTCCAAGTTATGTTCGGCATGCTAATTACGTTGCCGATTGCCAAATTGCATTATCTCTTATAGTTTCCGAGATATGGACTATCGACATCTTGCAATATTGGCTCTGCTTCTAACTTGGGCCAGAAATGTAAAATGGTCTTATGAATTAGCGATTTCGCTCCAATTAACATTCCAAGTAATATTCGGCATGCTAATTACGTTGCCAATTGCCAAATTGCATTATCTCTTATAGTTTCCGAGATATGGACTATCGACACCTTGCAATATTGGCTCTGCTTCTAACTTGGGCCAGAAATGTAAAATGGTCTTATGAATTAGCGATTTCTCTCCAATTCACATTCCAAGTAATATTCGGCATGCTAATTACGTTGCCGATTGCCAAATTGCATTATCTCTTATAGTTTCCGAGATATGGACTATCGACATCTTGCAATATTGGCTCTGCTTCTAACTTGAGCCAGAATTGTAAAATGGTCTTATGAATTAGCGATTTCGCTCCAATTCACAATCCAAGTAATATTCGGCATGCTAAAGGTTGCCGATTGCCAAATTGCATTATCTCTTATAGTTTCCGAGCTATGGAATATCGACATCCTGCAATATTGGCTCTGCTTCTAACTTGAGCCAGAATTGTAAAATGGTCTTATGAATTAGCGATTTCGCTCCAATTCACATTCCAAGTAATATTCGGCATGCTAATTACGTTGCCGATTGCCAAATTGCATTATCTCTTATAGTTTCCGAGATATGGACTATCGTCATCTTGCAATATTGGCTCTGCTTCTAACTTGGGCCAGAAATGTAAAATGGTCTTATGAATTAGCGATTTCGCTCCAATTCACATTCCAAGTAATATTCGGCATGATAATTACGTTGCCGATTGCCAAATTGCATTATCTCTTATAGTTTCCGAGATATGGACTATCGACACCTTGCAATATTGGCTCTGCTTCTAACTTGAGCCAGAATTGTAAAATGGTCTTATGAATTAGCGATTTCGCTCCAATTCACATTCCAAGTAATATTCGGCATGCTAATTACGTTGCCGATTGACAAATTGCATTATCTCTTATAGTTTCCGAGATATGGACTATCGACATCTTGCAATATTGGCTCTGTTTCTAACTTGGGCCAGAAATGTATAATGGTCTTATGAATTAGCGATTTCGCTCCAATTCACATTCCAAGTAATATTCGGCATGCTAATTACGTTGCCGATTGCCAAATTGCATTATCTCTTATAGTTTCCGAGATATGGACTATCGACATCTTGCAATATTGGCTCTGCTTCTAACTTGGGCCAGAAATGTAAAATGGTCTTATGAATTAGCGATTTCGCTCCAATTCACATTCCAAGTAATATTCGGCATGCTAATTACGTTGCCGATTGCCAAATTGCATTATCTCTTATAGTTTCCGAGATATGGACTATCGACATCTTGCAATATTGGCTCTGCTTCTAACTTGAGCCAGAATTGTAAAATGGTCTTATGAATTAGCGATTTCGCTCCAATTCACATTCCAAGTAATATGCGGCATGCTAGTTACGTTGCCGATTGCCAAATTGCATTATCTCTTATAGTTTCCGAGATATGGACTATCGACACCTTGCAATATTGGCTCTGCTTCTAACTTGAGCCAGAATTGTAAAACGGTCTTATGAATTAACGATTTCGCTCCAATTCACATTCCAAGTAATATTCGGCATGCTAATTACGTTGCCGATTGCCAAATTGCATTATCTCTTATAGTTTCCGAGATATCGACTATCGACATCTTGCAATATTGGCTCTGCTTCTAACTTGTGCCAGAAATGTAAAATGGACTTATGAATTAGCGATTTCGCTCCAATTCACATTCCAAGTAATATTCGGCATGCTAATTACGTTACCGATTGCCAAATTGCATTATCTCTTATAGTTTCCGAGATATGGACTATCGACATCTTGCAATATTGGCTCTGCTTCTAACTTGAGCCAGAATTGTAAAATGGTCTTATGAATTAGGGATTTCGCTCCAATTCACATTCCAAGTAATATTCGGCATGCTAATTACGTTGCCGATTGCCAAATTGCATTATCCCTTATAGTTTCCGAGATATGAACTATCGACATCTTGCAATATTGGCTCTGCTTCTAACTTGAGCCAGAATTGTAAAATGGTCTTATGAATTAGCGATTTCGCTCCAATTCACAATCCAAGTAATATTCGGCATGCTAAAGGTTGCCGATTGCCAAATTGCATTATCTCTTATAGTTTCCGAGATATGGACTATCGACATCTTGCAATATTGGCTCTGCTTCTAACTTGAGCCAGAAATGTAAAATGGTCTTATGAATTAGCGATTTCGCTCCAATTCACATTCCAAGTAATATTCGGCATGCTAATTACGTTGCCGATTGCCAAATTGCATTATCTCTTATAGTTTCCGAGCTATGGAATATCGACATCCTGCAATATTGGCTCTGCTTCTAACTTGAGCCAGAATTGTAAAATGGTCTTATGAATTAGCGATTTCGCTCCAATTCACATTCCAAGTAATATTCGGCATGCTAATTACGTTGCCGATTGCCAAATTGCATTATCTCTTATAGTTTCCGAGATATGGACTATCGTCATCTTGCAATATTGGCTCTGCTTCTAACTTGGGCCAGAAATGTAAAATGGTCTTATGAATTAGCGATTTCGCTCCAATTCACATTCCAAGTAATATTCGGCATGATAATTACGTTGCCGATTGCCAAATTGCATTATCTCTTATAGTTTCCGAGATATGGACTATCGACACCTTGCAATATTGGCTCTGCTTCTAACTTGAGCCAGAATTGTAAAATGGTCTTATGAATTAGCGATTTCGCTCCAATTCACATTCCAAGTAATATTCGGCATGCTAATTACGTTGCCGATTGACAAATTGCATTATCTCTTATAGTTTCCGAGATATGGACTATCGACATCTTGCAATATTGGCTCTGCTTCTAACTTGGGCCAGAAATGTAAAATGGTCTTATGAATTAGCGATTTCGCTCCAATTCACATTCCAAGTAATATTCGGCATGCTAATTACGTTGCCGATTGCCAAATTGCATTATCTCTTATAGTTTCCGAGATATGGACTATCGACATCTTGCAATATTGGCTCTGCTTCTAACTTGGGCCAGAAATGTAAAATGGTCTTATGAATTAGCGATTTCGCTCCAATTCACATTCCAAGTAATATTCGGCATGCTAATTACGTTGCCGATTGCCAAATTGCATTATCTCTTATAGTTTCCGAGATATGGACTATCGACATCTTGCAATATTGGCTCTGCTTCTAACTTGAGCCAGAATTGTAAAATGGTCTTATGAATTAGCGATTTCGCTCCAATTCACATTCCAAGTAATATGCGGCATGCTAGTTACGTTGCCGATTGCCAAATTGCATTATCTCTTATAGTTTCCGAGATATGGACTATCGACACCTTGCAATATTGGCTCTGCTTCTAACTTGAGCCAGAATTGTAAAACGGTCTTATGAATTAGCGATTTCGTTCCAATTCACATACCAAGTAATATTCGGCATGCTAATTACGTTGCCGATTGCCAAATTGCATTATCTCTTATAGTTTCCGAGATATCGACTATCGACATCTTGCAATATTGGCTCTGCTTCTAACTTGTGCCAGAAATGTAAAATGGACTTATGAATTAGCGATTTCGCTCCAATTCACATTCCAAGTAATATTCGGCATGCTAATTACGTTACCGATTGCCAAATTGCATTATCTCTTATAGTTTCCGAGATATGGACTATCGACATCTTGCAATATTGGCTCTGCTTCTAACTTGAGCCAGAATAGTAAAATGGTCTTATGAATTAGGGATTTCGCTCCAATTCACATTCCAAGTAATATTCGGCATGCTAATTACGTTGCCGATTGCCAAATTGCATTATCCCTTATAGTTTCCGAGATATGAACTATCGACATCTTGCAATATAGGCTCTGCTTCTAACTTGGGCCAGAATTGTAAAATGGTCTTATGAATTAGCGAATTCGCTCCAATTCACATTCCAAGTAATATTCGGCATGCTAATTATGTTGCCGATTGCCAAATTGCATTATCTCTTATAGTTTCCGAGATATGGACTATCGACACCTTGCAATATTGGCTCTGCTTCTAACTTGAGCCAGAATTGTAAAATGGTCTTATGAATTAGCGATTTCGCTCCAATTCACATTCCAAGTAATATTCGGCATGCTAATTACGTTGCCGATTGCCAAATTGCATTATCTCTTATAGTTTCCGAGCTATGGACTATCGACATCTTGCAATATTGGCTCTGCTTCTAACTTGAGCCAGAATTGTAAAATGGTCTTATGAATTAGCGATTTCGCTCCAATTCACATTCCAAGTAATATTCGGCATGCTAATTATGTTGCCGATTGCCAAATTGCATTATCTCTTATAGTTTCCGAGATATGGACTATCGACACCTTGCAATATTGGCTCTGCTTCTAACTTGAGCCAGAATTGTAAAATGGTCTTATGAATTAGCGATTTCGCTCCAATTCACATTCCAAGTAATATTCGGCATGCTAATTACGTTGCCGATTGCCAAATTGCATCATCTCTTATAGTTTCCGAGATATGTACTATCGACATCTTGCAATAATGGCTCTGCTTCTAACTTGAGACAGCATTGTAAAATGGTCTTATGAATTAGCGATTTCGCTCCAATTCACATTCCAAGTAATATTCGGCATGCTAATTACGTTGCCGATTGCCAAATTGCATTATCTCTTATAGTTTCCGAGATATGGACTATCGACATCTTGCAATATTGGCTCTGCTTCTAACTTGAGCCAGAATTGTAAAATGGTCTTATGAATTAGGGATTTCGCTCCAATTCACATTCCAAGTAATATTCGGCATGCTAATTACGTTGCCGATTGCCAAATTGCATTATCTCTTATAGTTTCCGAGATACGGACTATCGACACCTTGCAATATTGGCTCTGCTTCTAACTTGAGCCAGAATTGTAAAATGGTCTTATGAATTAGCGATTTCGCTCCAATTCACATTCCAAGTAATATTCGGCATGCTAATTACGTTGCCGATTGCCAAATTGCATTATCTCTTATAGTTTCCGAGATATGGACTATCGACACCTTGCAATATTGGCTCTGCTTCTAACTTGGGCCAGAAATGTAAAATGGTCTTATGAATTAGCGATTTCTCTCCAATTCACATTCCAAGTAATATTCGGCATGCTAATTACGTTGCCGATTGCCAAATTGCATTATCTCTTATAGTTTCCGAGATATGGACTATCGACATCTTGCAATATTGGCTCTGCTTCTAACTTGAGCCAGAATTGTAAAATGGTCTTATGAATTAGCGATTTCGCTCCAATTCACATTCCAAGTAATATTCGGCATGCTAATTACGTTGCCGATTGCCAAATTGCATTATCTCTTATAGTTTCCGAGATATGGACTATCGTCATCTTGCAATATTGGCTCTGCTTCTAACTTGGGCCAGAAATGTAAAATGGTCTTATGAATTAGCGATTTCGCTCCAATTCACATTCCAAGTAATATTCGGCATGATAATTACGTTGCCGATTGCCAAATTGCATTATCTCTTATAGTTTCCGAGATATGGACTATCGACACCTTGCAATATTGGCTCTGCTTCTAACTTGAGCCAGAATTGTAAAATGGTCTTATGAATTAGCGATTTCGCTCCAATTCACATTCCAAGTAATATTCGGCATGCTAATTACGTTGCCGATTGACAAATTGCATTATCTCTTATAGTTTCCGAGATATGGACTATCGACATCTTGCAATATTGGCTCTGCTTCTAACTTGGGCCAGAAATGTAAAATGGTCTTATGAATTAGCGATTTCGCTCCAATTCACATTCCAAGTAATATTCGGCATGCTAATTACGTTGCCGATTGCCAAATTGCATTATCTCTTATAGTTTCCGAGATATGGACTATCGACATCTTGCAATATTGGCTCTGCTTCTAACTTGGGCCAGAAATGTAAAATGGTCTTATGAATTAGCGATTTCGCTCCAATTCACATTCCAAGTAATATTCGGCATGCTAATTACGTTGCCGATTGCCAAATTGCATTATCTCTTATAGTTTCCGAGATATGGACTATCGACATCTTGCAATATTGGCTCTGCTTCTAACTTGAGCCAGAATTGTAAAATGGTCTTATGAATTAGCGATTTCGCTCCAATTCACATTCCAAGTAATATGCGGCATGCTAATTACGTTGCCGATTGCCAAATTGCATTATCTCTTATAGTTTCCGAGATATGGACTATCGACACCTTGCAATATTGGCTCTGCTTCTAACTTGAGCCAGAATTGTAAAACGGTCTTATGAATTAACGACTTCGCTCCAATTCACATTCCAAGTAATATTCGGCATGCTAATTACGTTGCCGATTGCCAAATTGCATTATCTCTTATAGTTTCCGAGATATCGACTATCGACATCTTGCAATATTGGCTCTGCTTCTAACTTGTGCCAGAAATGTAAAATGGACTTATGAATTAGCGATTTCGCTCCAATTCACATTCCAAGTAATATTCGGCATGCTAATTACGTTACCGATTGCCAAATTGCATTATCTCTTATAGTTTCCGAGATATGGACTATCGACATCTTGCAATATTGGCTCTGCTTCTAACTTGAGCCAGAATTGTAAAATGGTCTTATGAATTAGGGATTTCGCTCCAATTCACATTCCAAGTAATATTCGGCATGCTAATTACGTTGCCGATTGCCAAATTGCATTATCCCTTATAGTTTCCGAGATATGAACTATCGACATCTTGCAATATAGGCTCTGCTTCTAACTTGGGCCAGAAATGTAAAATGGTCTTATGAATTAGCGATTTCGCTCCAATTCACATTCCAAGTAATATTCGGCATCCTAATTACGTTGCCGATTGCCAAATTGCATTATCTCTTATAGTTTCCGAGCTATGGACTATCGACATCTTGCAATATTGGCTCTGCTTCTAACTTGAGCCAGAATTGTAAAATGGTCTTATGAATTAGCGATTTCGCTCCAATTCACATTCCAAGTAATATTCGGCATGCTAATTATGTTGCCGATTGCCAAATTGCATTATCTCTTATAGTTTCCGAGATATGGACTATCGACACCTTGCAATATTGGCTCTGCTTCTAACTTGAGCCAGAATTGTAAAATGGTCTTATGAATTAGCGATTTCGCTCCAATTCACATTCCAAGTAATATTCGGCATGCTAATTACGTTGCCGATTGCCAAATTGCATTATCTCTTATAGTTTCCGAGATATGGACTATCGACATCTTGCAATATTGGCTCTGCTTCTAACTTGGGCCAGAAATGTAAAATGGTCTTATGAATTAGCGATTTCGCTCCAATTCACATTCCAAGTAATATTCGGCATGCTAATTACGTTGCCGATTGCCAAATTGCATTATCTCTTATAGTTTCCGAGATATGGACTATCGACATCTTGCAATATTGGCTCTGCTTCTAACTTGGGCCAGAAATGTAAAATGGTCTTATGAATTAGCGATTTCGCTCCAATTCACATTCCAAGTAATATTCGGCATGCTAATTACGTTGCCGATTGCCAAATTGCATTATCTCTTATAGTTTCCGAGATATGGACTATCGACATCTTGCAATATTGGCTCTGCTTCTAACTTGAGCCAGAATTGTAAAATGGTCTTATGAATTAGCGATTTCGCTATAATTCACATTCCAAGTAATATTCGGCATGCTAATTACGTCGCCGATTGCCAAATTGCATTATCTCTTATAGTTTCCGAGATATGGACTATCGACATCTTGCAATATTGGCTCTGCTTCTAACTTGGGCCAGAAATGTAAAATGGTCTTATGAATTAGCGATTTCGCTCCAATTCACATTCCAAGTAATATTCGGCATGCTAATTACGTTGCCGATTGCCAAATTGCATTATCTCTTATAGTTTCCGAGATATGGACTATCGACATCTTGCAATATTGGCTCTGCTTCTAACTAGAGCCAGAATTGTAAAATGGTCTTATGAATTAGCGATTTCGCTCCAATTCACATTCCAAGTAATATTCGGCATGCTAATTACGTCGCCGATTGCCAAATTGCATTATCTCTTATAGTTTCCGAGATGTGGACTATCGACATCTTGCAATATTGGCTCTGCTTCTAACTTGGGCCAGAAATGTAAAATGGTCTTATGAATTAGCGATTTCGCTCCAATTCACATTCCAAGTAATATTCGGCATGCTAATTACGTTGCCGACTGCCAAATTGTATTATCTCTTATAGTTTCCGAGATATGGACTATCGACATCTTGCAATATTGGCTCTGCTTCTAACTTGAGCCAGAATTGTAAAATGGTCTTATGAATTAGCGATTTCGCTATAATTCACATTCCAAGTAATATTCGGCATGCTAATTACGTCGCCGATTGCCAAATTGCATTATCTCTTATAGTTTCCGAGATATGGACTATCGACATCTTGCAATATTGGCTCTGCTTCTAACTTGGGCCAGAAATGTAAAATGGTCTTATGAATTAGCGATTTCGCTCCAATTCACATTCCAAGTAATATTCGGCATGCTAATTACGTTGCCGATTGCCAAGTTGCATTATCTCTTATAGTTTCCGAGATATGGACTATCGACATCTTGCAATATTGGCTCTGCTTCTAACTTGAGCCAGAATTGTAAAATGGTCTTATGAATTAGCGATCTCGCTCCAATTCACATTCCAAGCAATATTTGGCATGCTAATTACGTTGCCGATTGCCAAATTGCATTATCTCTTATAGTTTCCGAGCTATGGACTATCGACATCTTGCAATATTGGCTCTGCTTCTAACTTGAGCCAGAATTGTAAAATGGTCTTATGAATTAGCGATTTCGCTCCAATTCACATTCCAAGTAATATTCGGCATGCTAATTACGTTGCCGACTGCCAAATTGTATTATCTCTTATAGTTTCCGAGATATGGACTATCGACATCTTGCAATATTGGCTCTGCTTCTAACTTGGGCCAGAAATGTAAAATGATCTTATGAATTAGCGATTTCGCTCCAATTCACATTCCAAGTAATATTCGGCATGCTAATTACGTTGCCGACTGCCAAATTGTATTATCTCTTATAGTTTCCGAGATATGGACTATCGACATCTTGCAATATTGGCTCTGCTTCTAACTTGAGCCAGAATTGTAAAATGGTCTTATGAATTAGCGATTTCGCTATAATTCACATTCCAACTAATATTCGGCATGCTAATTACGTCGCCGATTGCCAAATTGCATTATCTCTTATAGTTTCCGAGATATGGACTATCGACATCTTGCAATATTGGCTCTGCTTCTAGATTGGGCCAGAAATGTAAAATGGTCTTATGAATTAGCGATTTCGCTCCAATTCACATTCCAAGTAATATTCGGCATGCTAATTACGTTGCCGATTGCCAAATTGCATTATCTCTTATAGTTTCCGAGATATGGACTATCGACATCTTGCAATATTGGCTCTGCTTCTAACTTGGGCCAGAAATGTAAAATGGTCTTATGAATTAGCGATTTCGCTCCAATTCACATTCCAAGTAATATTCGGCATGCTAATTACGTTGCCGATTGCCAATTTGCATTATCTCTTATAGTTTCCGAGATATGGACTATCGACATCTTGCAATATTGGCTCTGCTTCTAACTTGAGCCAGAATTGTAAAATGGTCTTATGAATTAGCGATCTCGCTCCAATTCACATTCCAAGTAATATTTGGCATGCTAATTACGTTGCCGATTGCCAAATTGCATTATCTCTTATAGTTTCCGAGCTATGGACTATCGACATCTTGCAATATTGGCTCTGCTTCTAACTTGAGCCAGAATTGTAAAATGGTCTTATGAATTAGCGATTTCGCTCCAATTCACATTCCAAGTAATATTCGGCATGCTAATTACGTTGCCGATTGCCAAATTGCATTATCTCTTATAGTTTCCGAGATATGGACTATCGACATCTTGCAATATTGGCTCTGCTTCTAACTTGGGCCAGAAATGTAAAATGATCTTATGAATTAGCGATTTCGCTCCAATTCACATTCCAAGTAATATTCGGCATGCTAATTACCTTGCCGATTGCCAAATTGCATTATCTCTTATAGTTTCCGAGATATGGACTATCGACATCTTGCAATATTGGCTCTGCTTCTAACTTGGGCCAGAAATGTGTAAAATGGTCTTATGAATTAGCGATTTCGCTCCAATTCACATTCCAAGTAATATTCGGCATGCTAATTACGTTGCCGATTGCCAAATTGCATTATCTCTTATAGTTTCCGAGATATGGACTATCGACATCTTGCAATATTGGCTCTGCTTCTAACTTGGGCCAGAAATGTAAAATGATCTTATGAATTAGCGATTTCGCTCCAATTCACATTCCAAGTAATATTCGGCATGCTAATTACGTTGCCGATTGCCTAATTGCATTATCTCTTATAGTTTCCGAGATATGGACTATCGACATCTTGCAATATTGGCTCTGCTTCTAACTTGGGCCAGAAATGTGTAAAATGGTCTTATGAATTAGCGATTTCGCTCCAATTCACATTCCAAGTAATATTCGGCATGCTAATTACGTTGCCGATTGCCAAATTGCATTATCTCTTATAGTTTCCGAGATATGGACTATCGACATCTTGCAATATTGGCTCTGCTTCTAACTTGAGCCAGAATTGTAAAATGGTCTTATGAATTAGCGATTTCGCTCCAATTCACATTCCAAGTAATATTCGGCATGCTAATTACGTTGCCGATTGCCAAATTGCATTATCTCTTATAGTTTCCGAGATATGGACTATCGACATCTTGCAATATTGGCTCTGCTTCTAACTTGGGCCAGAAATGTAAAATGGTCTTATGAATTAGCGATTTCGCTCCAATTCACATTCCAAGTAATATTCGGCATGCTAATTACGTTGCCGATTGCCAAATTGCATTATCTCTTATAGTTTCCGAGATATGGACTATCGACATCTTTCAATATTGGCTCTGCTCTAACTTGGGCCAGAAATGTAAAATGGTCTTATGAATTAGCGATTTCGCTCCAATTCACATTCCAAGTAATATTCGGCATGCTAATTACGTTGCCGATTGCCAAATTGCATTATATCTTATAGTTTCCGAGATATGGACTATCAACACTTTGCAATATTGGCTCTGCTTCCAACTTGAGCCAGAATTGTAAAATGGTCTTACGAATTAGCGATTTCGCTCCAATTCACATTCCAAGTAATATTCGGCATGCTAATTACGTTGCCGATTGCCAAATTGCATTATCTCCTATAGTTTCCGAGCTATGGACTATCGACATCTTGCAATATTGGCTCTGCTTCTAACTTGAGCCAGAATTGTAAAATGGTCTTATGAATTAGCGATTTCGCTCCAATTCACATTCCAAGTAATATTCGGCATGCTAATTACGTTGCCGATTGCCAAATTGCATTATCTCTTATAGTTTCCGAGATATGCACTATCGACATCTTGCAATATTGGCTCTGCTTCTAACTTGGGCCAGAAAGGTAAAATGATCTTATGAATTAGCGATTTCGCTCCAATTCACATTCCAAGTAATATTCGGCATGCTAATTACGTTGCCGATTGCCAAATTGCATTATCTCTTATAGTTTCCGAGATATGGACTATCGACATCTTGCAATATTGGCTCTGCTTCTAACTTGGGCCAGAAATGTGTAAAATGGTCTTATGAATTAGCGATTTCGCTCCAATTCACATTCCAAGTAATATTCGGCATGCTAATTACGTTGCCGATTGCCAAATTGCATTATCTCTTATAGTTTCCGAGATATGGACTATCGACATCTTGCAATATTGGCTCTGCTTCTAACTTGAGCCAGAATTGTAAAATGGTCTTATGAATTAGCGATTTCGCTCCAATTCACATTCCAAGTAATATTCGGCATGCTAATTACGTTGCCGATTGCCAAATTGCATTATCTCTTATAGTTTCCGAGATATGGACTATCGACATCTTGCAATATTGGCTCTGCTTCTAACTTGGGCCAGAAATGTAAAATGGTCTTATGAATTAGCGATTTCGCTCCAATTCACATTCCAAGTAATATTCGGCATGCTAATTACGTTGCCGATTGCCAAATTGCATTATCTCTTATAGTTTCCGAGATATGGACTATCGACATCTTTCAATATTGGCTCTGCTCTAACTTGGGCCAGAAATGTAAAATGGTCTTATGAATTAGCGATTTCGCTCCAATTCACATTCCAAGTAATATTCGGCATGCTAATTATGTTGCCGATTGCCAAATTGCATTATCTCTTATAGTTTCCGAGATATGGACTATCGACACCTTGCAATATTGGCTCTGCTTCTAACTTGAGCCAGAATTGTAAAATGGTCTTATGAATTAGCGATTTCGCTCCAATTCACATTCCAAGTAATATTCGGCATGCTAATTACGTTGCCGATTGCCAAATTGCATCATCTCTTATAGTTTCCGAGATATGTACTATCGACATCTTGCAATAATGGCTCTGCTTCTAACTTGAGACAGCATTGTAAAATGGTCTTATGAATTAGCGATTTCGCTCCAATTCACATTCCAAGTAATATTCGGCATGCTAATTACGTTGCCGATTGCCAAATTGCATTATCTCTTATAGTTTCCGAGATATGGACTATCGACATCTTGCAATATTGGCTCTGCTTCTAACTTGAGCCAGAATTGTAAAATGGTCTTATGAATTAGGGATTTCGCTCCAATTCACATTCCAAGTAATATTCGGCATGCTAATTACGTTGCCGATTGCCAAATTGCATTATCTCTTATAGTTTCCGAGATACGGACTATCGACACCTTGCAATATTGGCTCTGCTTCTAACTTGAGCCAGAATTGTAAAATGGTCTTATGAATTAGCGATTTCGCTCCAATTCACATTCCAAGTAATATTCGGCATGCTAATTACGTTGCCGATTGCCAAATTGCATTATCTCTTATAGTTTCCGAGATATGGACTATCGACACCTTGCAATATTGGCTCTGCTTCTAACTTGGGCCAGAAATGTAAAATGGTCTTATGAATTAGCGATTTCTCTCCAATTCACATTCCAAGTAATATTCGGCATGCTAATTACGTTGCCGATTGCCAAATTGCATTATCTCTTATAGTTTCCGAGATATGGACTATCGACATCTTGCAATATTGGCTCTGCTTCTAACTTGAGCCAGAATTGTAAAATGGTCTTATGAATTAGCGATTTCGCTCCAATTCACATTCCAAGTAATATTCGGCATGCTAATTACGTTGCCGATTGCCAAATTGCATTATCTCTTATAGTTTCCGAGATATGGACTATCGTCATCTTGCAATATTGGCTCTGCTTCTAACTTGGGCCAGAAATGTAAAATGGTCTTATGAATTAGCGATTTCGCTCCAATTCACATTCCAAGTAATATTCGGCATGATAATTACGTTGCCGATTGCCAAATTGCATTATCTCTTATAGTTTCCGAGATATGGACTATCGACACCTTGCAATATTGGCTCTGCTTCTAACTTGAGCCAGAATTGTAAAATGGTCTTATGAATTAGCGATTTCGCTCCAATTCACATTCCAAGTAATATTCGGCATGCTAATTACGTTGCCGATTGACAAATTGCATTATCTCTTATAGTTTCCGAGATATGGACTATCGACATCTTGCAATATTGGCTCTGCTTCTAACTTGGGCCAGAAATGTAAAATGGTCTTATGAATTAGCGATTTCGCTCCAATTCACATTCCAAGTAATATTCGGCATGCTAATTACGTTGCCGATTGCCAAATTGCATTATCTCTTATAGTTTCCGAGATATGGACTATCGACATCTTGCAATATTGGCTCTGCTTCTAACTTGGGCCAGAAATGTAAAATGGTCTTATGAATTAGCGATTTCGCTCCAATTCACATTCCAAGTAATATTCGGCATGCTAATTACGTTGCCGATTGCCAAATTGCATTATCTCTTATAGTTTCCGAGATATGGACTATCGACATCTTGCAATATTGGCTCTGCTTCTAACTTGAGCCAGAATTGTAAAATGGTCTTATGAATTAGCGATTTCGCTCCAATTCACATTCCAAGTAATATGCGGCATGCTAATTACGTTGCCGATTGCCAAATTGCATTATCTCTTATAGTTTCCGAGATATGGACTATCGACACCTTGCAATATTGGCTCTGCTTCTAACTTGAGCCAGAATTGTAAAACGGTCTTATGAATTAACGACTTCGCTCCAATTCACATTCCAAGTAATATTCGGCATGCTAATTACGTTGCCGATTGCCAAATTGCATTATCTCTTATAGTTTCCGAGATATCGACTATCGACATCTTGCAATATTGGCTCTGCTTCTAACTTGTGCCAGAAATGTAAAATGGACTTATGAATTAGCGATTTCGCTCCAATTCACATTCCAAGTAATATTCGGCATGCTAATTACGTTACCGATTGCCAAATTGCATTATCTCTTATAGTTTCCGAGATATGGACTATCGACATCTTGCAATATTGGCTCTGCTTCTAACTTGAGCCAGAATTGTAAAATGGTCTTATGAATTAGGGATTTCGCTCCAATTCACATTCCAAGTAATATTCGGCATGCTAATTACGTTGCCGATTGCCAAATTGCATTATCCCTTATAGTTTCCGAGATATGAACTATCGACATCTTGCAATATAGGCTCTGCTTCTAACTTGGGCCAGAAATGTAAAATGGTCTTATGAATTAGCGATTTCGCTCCAATTCACATTCCAAGTAATATTCGGCATCCTAATTACGTTGCCGATTGCCAAATTGCATTATCTCTTATAGTTTCCGAGCTATGGACTATCGACATCTTGCAATATTGGCTCTGCTTCTAACTTGAGCCAGAATTGTAAAATGGTCTTATGAATTAGCGATTTCGCTCCAATTCACATTCCAAGTAATATTCGGCATGCTAATTATGTTGCCGATTGCCAAATTGCATTATCTCTTATAGTTTCCGAGATATGGACTATCGACACCTTGCAATATTGGCTCTGCTTCTAACTTGAGCCAGAATTGTAAAATGGTCTTATGAATTAGCGATTTCGCTCCAATTCACATTCCAAGTAATATTCGGCATGCTAATTACGTTGCCGATTGCCAAATTGCATTATCTCTTATAGTTTCCGAGATATGGACTATCGACATCTTGCAATATTGGCTCTGCTTCTAACTTGGGCCAGAAATGTAAAATGGTCTTATGAATTAGCGATTTCGCTCCAATTCACATTCCAAGTAATATTCGGCATGCTAATTACGTTGCCGATTGCCAAATTGCATTATCTCTTATAGTTTCCGAGATATGGACTATCGACATCTTGCAATATTGGCTCTGCTTCTAACTTGGGCCAGAAATGTAAAATGGTCTTATGAATTAGCGATTTCGCTCCAATTCACATTCCAAGTAATATTCGGCATGCTAATTACGTTGCCGATTGCCAAATTGCATTATCTCTTATAGTTTCCGAGATATGGACTATCGACATCTTGCAATATTGGCTCTGCTTCTAACTTGAGCCAGAATTGTAAAATGGTCTTATGAATTAGCGATTTCGCTATAATTCACATTCCAAGTAATATTCGGCATGCTAATTACGTCGCCGATTGCCAAATTGCATTATCTCTTATAGTTTCCGAGATATGGACTATCGACATCTTGCAATATTGGCTCTGCTTCTAACTTGGGCCAGAAATGTAAAATGGTCTTATGAATTAGCGATTTCGCTCCAATTCACATTCCAAGTAATATTCGGCATGCTAATTACGTTGCCGATTGCCAAATTGCATTATCTCTTATAGTTTCCGAGATATGGACTATCGACATCTTGCAATATTGGCTCTGCTTCTAACTAGAGCCAGAATTGTAAAATGGTCTTATGAATTAGCGATTTCGCTCCAATTCACATTCCAAGTAATATTCGGCATGCTAATTACGTCGCCGATTGCCAAATTGCATTATCTCTTATAGTTTCCGAGATGTGGACTATCGACATCTTGCAATATTGGCTCTGCTTCTAACTTGGGCCAGAAATGTAAAATGGTCTTATGAATTAGCGATTTCGCTCCAATTCACATTCCAAGTAATATTCGGCATGCTAATTACGTTGCCGACTGCCAAATTGTATTATCTCTTATAGTTTCCGAGATATGGACTATCGACATCTTGCAATATTGGCTCTGCTTCTAACTTGAGCCAGAATTGTAAAATGGTCTTATGAATTAGCGATTTCGCTATAATTCACATTCCAAGTAATATTCGGCATGCTAATTACGTCGCCGATTGCCAAATTGCATTATCTCTTATAGTTTCCGAGATATGGACTATCGACATCTTGCAATATTGGCTCTGCTTCTAACTTGGGCCAGAAATGTAAAATGGTCTTATGAATTAGCGATTTCGCTCCAATTCACATTCCAAGTAATATTCGGCATGCTAATTACGTTGCCGATTGCCAAGTTGCATTATCTCTTATAGTTTCCGAGATATGGACTATCGACATCTTGCAATATTGGCTCTGCTTCTAACTTGAGCCAGAATTGTAAAATGGTCTTATGAATTAGCGATCTCGCTCCAATTCACATTCCAAGCAATATTTGGCATGCTAATTTCGTTGCCGATTGCCAAATTGCATTATCTCTTATAGTTTCCGAGCTATGGACTATCGACATCTTGCAATATTGGCTCTGCTTCTAACTTGAGCCAGAATTGTAAAATGGTCTTATGAATTAGCGATTTCGCTCCAATTCACATTCCAAGTAATATTCGGCATGCTAATTACGTTGCCGACTGCCAAATTGTATTATCTCTTATAGTTTCCGAGATATGGACTATCGACATCTTGCAATATTGGCTCTGCTTCTAACTTGGGCCAGAAATGTAAAATGATCTTATGAATTAGCGATTTCGCTCCAATTCACATTCCAAGTAATATTCGGCATGCTAATTACGTTGCCGACTGCCAAATTGTATTATCTCTTATAGTTTCCGAGATATGGACTATCGACATCTTGCAATATTGGCTCTGCTTCTAACTTGAGCCAGAATTGTAAAATGGTCTTATGAATTAGCGATTTCGCTATAATTCACATTCCAACTAATATTCGGCATGCTAATTACGTCGCCGATTGCCAAATTGCATTATCTCTTATAGTTTCCGAGATATGGACTATCGACATCTTGCAATATTGGCTCTGCTTCTAGATTGGGCCAGAAATGTAAAATGGTCTTATGAATTAGCGATTTCGCTCCAATTCACATTCCAAGTAATATTCGGCATGCTAATTACGTTGCCGATTGCCAAATTGCATTATCTCTTATAGTTTCCGAGATATGGACTATCGACATCTTGCAATATTGGCTCTGCTTCTAACTTGGGCCAGAAATGTAAAATGGTCTTATGAATTAGCGATTTCGCTCCAATTCACATTCCAAGTAATATTCGGCATGCTAATTACGTTGCCGATTGCCAATTTGCATTATCTCTTATAGTTTCCGAGATATGGACTATCGACATCTTGCAATATTGGCTCTGCTTCTAACTTGAGCCAGAATTGTAAAATGGTCTTATGAATTAGCGATCTCGCTCCAATTCACATTCCAAGTAATATTTGGCATGCTAATTACGTTGCCGATTGCCAAATTGCATTATCTCTTATAGTTTCCGAGCTATGGACTATCGACATCTTGCAATATTGGCTCTGCTTCTAACTTGAGCCAGAATTGTAAAATGGTCTTATGAATTAGCGATTTCGCTCCAATTCACATTCCAAGTAATATTCGGCATGCTAATTACGTTGCCGATTGCCAAATTGCATTATCTCTTATAGTTTCCGAGATATGGACTATCGACATCTTGCAATATTGGCTCTGCTTCTAACTTGGGCCAGAAATGTAAAATGATCTTATGAATTAGCGATTTCGCTCCAATTCACATTCCAAGTAATATTCGGCATGCTAATTACCTTGCCGATTGCCAAATTGCATTATCTCTTATAGTTTCCGAGATATGGACTATCGACATCTTGCAATATTGGCTCTGCTTCTAACTTGGGCCAGAAATGTGTAAAATGGTCTTATGAATTAGCGATTTCGCTCCAATTCACATTCCAAGTAATATTCGGCATGCTAATTACGTTGCCGATTGCCAAATTGCATTATCTCTTATAGTTTCCGAGATATGGACTATCGACATCTTGCAATATTGGCTCTGCTTCTAACTTGGGCCAGAAATGTAAAATGATCTTATGAATTAGCGATTTCGCTCCAATTCACATTCCAAGTAATATTCGGCATGCTAATTACGTTGCCGATTGCCTAATTGCATTATCTCTTATAGTTTCCGAGATATGGACTATCGACATCTTGCAATATTGGCTCTGCTTCTAACTTGGGCCAGAAATGTGTAAAATGGTCTTATGAATTAGCGATTTCGCTCCAATTCACATTCCAAGTAATATTCGGCATGCTAATTACGTTGCCGATTGCCAAATTGCATTATCTCTTATAGTTTCCGAGATATGGACTATCGACATCTTGCAATATTGGCTCTGCTTCTAACTTGAGCCAGAATTGTAAAATGGTCTTATGAATTAGCGATTTCGCTCCAATTCACATTCCAAGTAATATTCGGCATGCTAATTACGTTGCCGATTGCCAAATTGCATTATCTCTTATAGTTTCCGAGATATGGACTATCGACATCTTGCAATATTGGCTCTGCTTCTAACTTGGGCCAGAAATGTAAAATGGTCTTATGAATTAGCGATTTCGCTCCAATTCACATTCCAAGTAATATTCGGCATGCTAATTACGTTGCCGATTGCCAAATTGCATTATCTCTTATAGTTTCCGAGATATGGACTATCGACATCTTTCAATATTGGCTCTGCTCTAACTTGGGCCAGAAATGTAAAATGGTCTTATGAATTAGCGATTTCGCTCCAATTCACATTCCAAGTAATATTCGGCATGCTAATTACGTTGCCGATTGCCAAATTGCATTATATCTTATAGTTTCCGAGATATGGACTATCAACACTTTGCAATATTGGCTCTGCTTCCAACTTGAGCCAGAATTGTAAAATGGTCTTACGAATTAGCGATTTCGCTCCAATTCACATTCCAAGTAATATTCGGCATGCTAATTACGTTGCCGATTGCCAAATTGCATTATCTCCTATAGTTTCCGAGCTATGGACTATCGACATCTTGCAATATTGGCTCTGCTTCTAACTTGAGCCAGAATTGTAAAATGGTCTTATGAATTAGCGATTTCGCTCCAATTCACATTCCAAGTAATATTCGGCATGCTAATTACGTTGCCGATTGCCAAATTGCATTATCTCTTATAGTTTCCGAGATATGCACTATCGACATCTTGCAATATTGGCTCTGCTTCTAACTTGGGCCAGAAAGGTAAAATGATCTTATGAATTAGCGATTTCGCTCCAATTCACATTCCAAGTAATATTCGGCATGCTAATTACGTTGCCGATTGCCAAATTGCATTATCTCTTATAGTTTCCGAGATATGGACTATCGACATCTTGCAATATTGGCTCTGCTTCTAACTTGGGCCAGAAATGTGTAAAATGGTCTTATGAATTAGCGATTTCGCTCCAATTCACATTCCAAGTAATATTCGGCATGCTAATTACGTTGCCGATTGCCAAATTGCATTATCTCTTATAGTTTCTGAGATATGGACTATCGACATCTTGCAATATTGGCTCTGCTTCTAACTTGAGCCAGAATTGTAAAATGGTCTTATGAATTAGCGATTTCGCTCCAATTCACATTCCAAGTAATATTCGGCATGCTAATTACGTTGCCGATTGCCAAATTGCATTATCTCTTATAGTTTCCGAGATATGGACTATCGACATCTTGCAATATTGGCTCTGCTTCTAACTTGGGCCAGAAATGTAAAATGGTCTTATGAATTAGCGATTTCGCTCCAATTCACATTCCAAGTAATATTCGGCATGCTAATTACGTTGCCGATTGCCAAATTGCATTATCTCTTATAGTTTCCGAGATATGGACTATCGACATCTTTCAATATTGGCTCTGCTCTAACTTGGGCCAGAAATGTAAAATGGTCTTATGAATTAGCGATTTCGCTCCAATTCACATTCCAAGTAATATTCGGCATGCTAATTACGTTGCCGATTGCCAAATTGCATTATATCTTATAGTTTCCGAGATATGGACTATCAACACTTTGCAATATTGGCTCTGCTTCCAACTTGAGCCAGAATTGTAAAATGGTCTTACGAATTAGCGATTTCGCTCCAATTCACATTCCAAGTAATATTCGGCATGCTAATTACGTTGCCGATTGCCAAATTGCATTATCTCCTATAGTTTCCGAGCTATGGACTATCGACATCTTGCAATATTGGCTCTGCTTCTAACTTGAGCCAGAATTGTAAAATGGTCTTATGAATTAGCGATTTCGCTCCAATTCACATTCCAAGTAATATTCGGCATGCTAATTACGTTGCCGATTGCCAAATTGCATTATCTCTTATAGTTTCCGAGATATGCACTATCGACATCTTGCAATATTGGCTCTGCTTCTAACTTGGGCCAGAAAGGTAAAATGATCTTATGAATTAGCGATTTCGCTCCAATTCACATTCCAAGTAATATTCGGCATGCTAATTACGTTGCCGATTGCCAAATTGCATTATCTCTTATAGTTTCCGAGATATGGACTATCGACATCTTGCAATATTGGCTCTGCTTCTAACTTGTGCCTGAAATGTAAAATGGTCTTATGAATTAGCGATTTCGCTCCAATTCACATTCCAAGTAATATTCGGCATGCTAATTACGTTGCCGATTGCCAAATTGCATTATCTCTTATAGTTTCCGAGATATGGACTATCGACATCTTGCAATATTGGCTCTGCTTCTAACTTGTGCCAGAAATGTAAAATGGTCTTATGAATTAGCGATTTCGCTCCAATTCATATTCCAAGTAATATTCGGCATGCTAATTACGTTGCCGATTGCCAAATTGCATTATCTCTTATAGTTTTTCGAGATATGGACTATCGACACCTTGCAATATTGGCTCTGTTTCTAACTTGAGCCAGAATTGTAAAATGGTCTTATGAATTAGCGATTTCGCTCCAATTCACATTCCAAGTAATATTCGGCATGCTAATTACGTTGCCGATTGCCAAATTGCATCATCTCTTATAGTTTCCGAGATATGTACTATCGACATCTTGCAAGAATGGCTCTGCTTCTAACTTGAGCCAGCATTGTAAAATGGTCTTATGAATTAGCGATTTCGCTCCAATTCACATTCCAAGTAATATTCGGCATGCTAATTACGTTGCCGATTGCCAAATTGCATTATCTCTTATAGTTTCCGAGATATGGACTATCGACACCTTGCAATATTGGCTCTGCTTCTAACTTGAGCCAGAATTGTAAAATGGTCTTATGAATTAGCGATTTCGCTCCAATTCACATTCCAAGTAATATTCGGCATGCTAATTACGTTGCCGATTGCCAAATTGCATTAACTCTTATAGTTTCCGAGATATGGACTATCGACATCTTGCAATATTGGCTCTGCTTCTAACTTAGGCCAGAAATGTAAAATGGTCTTATGAATTAGCGATTTCGCTCCAATTCACATTCCAAGTAATATTCGGCATGCTAATTACGTTACCGATTGCCAAATTGCATTATCTCTTATAGTTTCCGAGATATGGACTATCGACATCTTGCAATATTGGCTCTGCTTCTAACTTGTGCCAGAAATGTAAAATGGTCTTATGAATCAGCGATTTCGCTCCAATTCACATTCCAAGTAATATTCGGCATGCTAAATACGTTGTCGATTGCCAAATTGCATTATCTCTTATAGTTTCCGAGATATGGTCTATCGACATCTTGCAATATTGGCTCTGCTTCTAACTTGAGCCAGAATTGTAAAATGGTCTTATGAATTAGCGATTTCGCTCCAATTCACATTCCAAGTAATATTCGGCATGCTAATTACGTTGCCGATTGCCAAATTGCATTATCTCTTATAGTTTCCGAGATATGGACTATCGTCATCTTGCAATATTGGCTCTGCTTCTAACTTGGTCCAGAAATGTAAAATGGTCTTATGAATTGGCGATTTCGCTCCAATTCACATTCCAAGTAATATTCGGCATGATAATTACGTTGCCGATTGCCAAATTGCTTTATCTCTAATAGTTTCCGAGATATGGACTATCGACATCTTGCAATATTGGCTCTGCTTCTAACTTGGGCCAGAAATGTAAAATGGTCTTATGAATTAGCGATTTCGCTCCAACTCACATTCCAAGTTATGTTCGGCATGCTAATTACGTTGCCGATTGCCAAATTGCATTATCTCTTATAGTTTCCGAGATATGGACTATCGACATCTTGCAATATTGGCTCTGCTTCTAACTTGGGCCAGAAATGTAAAATGGTCTTATGAATTAGCGATTTCGCTCCAATTCACATTCCAAGTAATATTCGGCATGCTAATTACGTTGCCGATTGCCAAATTGCATTATCTCTTATAGTTTCCGAGATATGGATTATCGACACCTTGCAATATTGGCTCTGCTTCTAACTTGGGCCAGAAATGTAAAATGGTCTTATGAATTAGCGATTTCTCTCCAATTCACATTCCAAGTAATATTCGGCATGCTAATTACGTTGCCGATTGCCAAATTGCATTATCTCTTATAGTTTCCGAGATATGGACTATCGACATCTTGCAATATTGGCTCTGCTTCTAACTTGAGCCAGAATTGTAAAATGGTCTTATGAATTAGCGATTTCGCTCCAATTCACAATCCAAGTAATATTCGGCATGCTAAACGTTGCCGATTGCCAAATTGCATTATCTCTTATAGTTTCCGAGATATGGACTATCGACATCTTGCAATATTGGCTCTGCTTCTAACTTGGGCCAGAAATGTAAAATGGCCTTATGAATTAGCGATTTCGCTCCAATTCACATTCCAAGTAATATTCGGCATGCTAATTACGTTGCCGATTGCCAAATTGCATTATCTCTTATAGTTTCCTAGCTATGGAATATCGACATCCTGCAATATTGGCTCTGCTTCTAACTTGAGCCAGAATTGTAAAATGGTCTTATGAATTAGCGATTTCGCTCCAATTCACATTCCAAGTAATATTCGGCATGCTAATTACGTTGCCGATTGCCAAATTGCATTATCTCTTATAGTTTCCGAGATATGGACTATCGACACCTTGCAATATTGGCTCTGCTTCTAACTTGAGCCAGAATTGTAAAATGGTCTTATGAATTAGCGATTTCGCTCCAATTCACATTCCAAGTAATATTCGGCATGCTAATTACGCTGCCGATTGACAAATTGCATTATCTCTTATAGTTTCCGAGATATGGACTATCGACATCTTGCAATATTGGCATGGCTTCTAACTTGGGCCAGAAATGTAAAATGGTCTTATGAATTAGCAATTTCGCTCCAATTCACATTCCAAGTAATATTCGGCATGCTAATTACGTTGCCGATTGCCAAATTGCATTATCTCTTATAGTTTCCGAGATATGGACTATCGACATCTTGCAATATTGGCTCTGCTTCTAACTTGGGCCAGAAATGTAAAATGGTCTTATGAATTAGCGATTTCGCTCCAATTCACATTCCAAGTAATATTCGGCATGCTAATTACGTTGCCGATTGCCAAATTGTATTATCTCTTATAGTTTCCGAGATATGGACTATCGACACCTTGCAATATTGGCTCTGCTTCTAACTTGAGCCAGAATTGTAAAATGGTCTTATGAATTAGCGATTTCGCTCCAATTCACATTCCAAGTAATTTTCGGCATGCTAATTACGTTGCCGATTGTCAAATTGCATTATCTCTTGTAGTTTCCGAGATATGGACTATCGATATATTGCAATATTGGCTCTGCTTCTAACTTGGGCCAGAAATGTAAAATGGTCTTATGAATTAGCGATTTCGCTCCAATTCACATTCTAAGTAATATTCGGCATGTTAATTACGTTGCCGATTGCCAAATTGCATTATCTCTTATAGTTTCCGAGATATGGACTATCGACATCTTGCAATATTGGCTCTGCTTCTAACTTGAGCCAGAATTGTAAAATGGTCTTATGAATTAGCGATTTCGCTCCAATTCACAATCCAAGTAATATTCGGCATGCTAAACGTTGCCGATTGCCAAATTGCATTATCTCTTATAGTTTCCGAGATATGGACTATCGACACCTTGCAATATTGGCTCTGCTTCTAACTTGAGCCAGAATTGTAAAACGGTCTTATGAATTAGCGATTTCGCTTCAATTCACATTCCAAGTAATATTCGGCATGCTAATTACGTTGCCGATTGCCAAATTGCATTATCTCTTATAGTTTCCGAGATATGGACTATCGACATCTTGCAATATTGGCTCTGCTTCTAACTTGTGCCAGAAATGTAAAATAGTCTTATGAATTAGCGATTTCGCTCCAATTCATATTCCAAGTAATATTCGGCATGCTAATTACGTTGCCGATTGCCAAATTGCATTATCTCTTATAGTTTCCGAGATATGGACTATCGACATCTTGCAATATTGGCTCTGCTTCTAACTTGGGCCAGAAATGTAAAATGGTCTTATGAATTAGCGATTTCGCTCCAATTCACATTCCAAGTAATATTCGGCATGCTAATTACGTTGCCGATTGCCAAATTGCATTATCTCTTATAGTTTCCGAGATATGGACTATCGACATCTTGCAATATTGGCTCTGCTTCTTACTTGAGCCAGAATTGTAAAATGGTCTTATGAATTAGCGATTTCGCTCCAATTCACATTCCAAGTAATATGCGGCATGCTAATTACGTTGCCGATTGCCAAATTGCATTATCTCTTATAGTTTCCGAGATATGGACTATCGACACCTTGCAATATTGGCTCTGCTTCTAACTTGAGCCAGAATTGTAAAACGGTCTTATGAATTAACGATTTCGCTCCAATTCACATTCCAAGTAATATTCGGCATGCTAATTACGTTGCCGATTGCCAAATTGCATTATCTCTTATAGTTTCCGAGATATCGACTATCGACATCTTGCAATATTGGCTCTGCTTCTAACTTGTGCCAGAAATGTAAAATGGACTTATGAATTAGCGATTTCGCTCCAATTCACATTCCAAGTAATATTCGGCATGCTAATTACGTTACCGATTGCCAAATTGCATTATCTCTTATAGTTTCCGAGATATGGACTATCGACATCTTGCAATATTGGCTCTGCTTCTAACTTGAGCCAGAATTGTAAACTTGTCTTATGAATTAGGGATTTCGCTCCAATTCACATTCCAAGTAATATTCGGCATGCTAATTACGTTGCCGATTGCCAAATTGCATTATCTCTTATAGCTTCCGAGATATGAACTATCGACATCTTGCAATATAGGCTCTGCTTCTAACTTGGGCCAGAAATGTAAAATGGTCTTATGAATTAGCGATTTCGCTCCAATTCACATTCCAAGTAATATTCGGCATGCTAATTACGTTGCCGATTGCCAAATTGCATTATCTCTTATAGTTTCCGAGCTATGGACTATCGACATCTTGCAATATTGGCTCTGCTTCTAACTTGAGCCAGAATTGTAAAATGGTCTTATGAATTAGCGATTTCGCTCCAATTCACATTCCAAGTAATATTCGGCATGCTAATTATGTTGCCGATTGCCAAATTGCATTATCTCTTATAGTTTCCGAGATATGGACTATCGACACCTTGCAATATTGGCTCTGCTTCTAACTTGAGCCAGAATTGTAAAATGGTCTTATGAATTAGCGATTTCGCTCCAATTCACATTCCAAGTAATATTCGGCATGCTAATTACGTTGCCGATTGCCAAATTGCATTATCTCTTATAGTTTCCGAGATATGGACCATCGACATCTTACAATATTGGCTCTGCTTCTAACTTGGGCCAGAAATGTAAAATGGTCTTATGAATTAGCGATTTCGCTCCAATTCACATTCCAAGTAATATTCGGCATGCTAATTACGTTGCCGATTGCCAAATTGCATTATCTCTTATAGTTTCCGAGATATGGACTATCGACACCTTGCAATATTGGCTCTGCTTCTAACTTGAGCCAGAATTGTAAAATGGTCTTATGAATTAGCGATTTCGCTCCAATTCACATTCCAAGTAATATTCAGCATGCTAATTACGTTGCCGATTGCCAAATTGCATTATCTCTTATAGTTTCCGAGCTATGGACTATCGACATCTTGCAATATTGGCTCTGCTTCTAACTTGAGCCAGAATTGTAAAATGGTCTTATGAATTAGCGATTTCGCTCCAATTCACATTCCAAGTAATATTCGGCATGCTAAACGTTGCCGATTGCCAAATTGCATTATCTCTTATAGTTTCCGAGATATGGACTATCGACATCTTGCAATATTGGCTCTGCTTCTAACTTGGGCCAGAAATGTAAAATGGTCTTATGAATTAGCGATTTCGCTCCAATTCACATTCCAAGTAATATTCGGCATGCTAATTACGTTGCCGATTGCCAAATTGCATTATCTCTTATAGTTTCCGAGCTATGGAATATCGACATCCTGCAATATTGGCTCTGCTTCTAACTTGAGCCAGAATTGTAAAATGGTCTTATGAATTAGCGATTTCGCTCCAATTCACATTCCAAGTAATATTCGGCATGCTAATTACGTTGCCGATTGCCAAATTGCATTATCTCTTATAGTTTCCGAGATATGGACTATCGTCATCTTGCATTATTGGCTCTGCTTCTAACTTGGGCCAGAAATGTAAAATGGTCTTATGAATTAGCGATTTCGCTCCAATTCACATTCCAAGTAATATTCGGCATGATAATTACGTTGCCGATTGCCAAATTGCATTATCTCTTATAGTTTCCGAGATATGGACTATCGACACCTTGCAATATTGGCTCTGCTTCTAACTTGAGCCAGAAATGTAAAATGGTCTTATGAATTAGCGATTTCTCTCCAATTCACATTCCAAGTAATATTCGGCATGCTAATTACGTTGCCGATTGCCAAATTGCATTATCTCTTATAGTTTCCGAGATATGGACTATCGACATCTTGCAATATTGGCTCTGCTTCTAACTTGAGCCAGAATTGTAAAATGGTCTTATGAATTAGCGATTTCGCTCCAATTCACAATCCAAGTAATATTCGGCATGCTAAACGTTGCCGATTGCCAAATTGCATTATCTCTTATAGTTTCCGAGATATGGACTATCGACATCTTGCAATATTGGCTCTGCTTCTAACTTGGGCCAGAAATGTAAAATGGTCTTATGAATTAGCGATTTCGCTCCAATTCACATTCCAAGTAATATTCGGCATGCTAATTACGTTGCCGATTGCCAAATTGCATTATCTCTTATAGTTTCCGAGCTATGGAATATCGACATCCTGCAATATTGGCTCTGCTTCTAACTTGAGCCAGAATTGTAAAATGGTCTTATGAATTAGCGATTTCGCTCCAATTCACATTCCAAGTAATATTCGGCATGCTAATTACGTTGCCGATTGCCAAATTGCATTATCTCTTATAGTTTCCGAGATATGGACTATCGTCATCTTGCAATATTGGCTCTGCTTCTAACTTGGGCCAGAAATGTAAAATGGTCTTATGAATTAGCGATTTCGCTCCAATTCACATTCCAAGTAATATTCGGCATGATAATTACGTTGCCGATTGCCAACTTGCATTATCTCTTATAGTTTCCGAGATATGGACTATCGACACCTTGCAATATTGGCTCTGCTTCTAACTTGAGCCAGAATTGTAAAATGGTCTTATGAATTAGCGATTTCGCTCCAATTCACATTCCAAGTAATATTCGGCATGCTAATTACGCTGCCGATTGACAAATTGCATTATCTCTTATAGTTTCCGAGATATGGACTATCGACATCTTGCAATATTGGCATGGCTTCTAACTTGGGCCAGAAATGTAAAATGGTCTTATGAATTAGCAATTTCGCTCCAATTCACATTCCAAGTAATATTCGGCATGCTAATTACGTTGCCTATTGCCAAATTGCATTATCTCTTATAGTTTCCGAGATATGGACTATCGACATCTTGCAATATTGGCTCTGCTTCTAACTTGGGCCAGAAATGTAAAATGGTCTTATGAATTAGCGATTTCGCTCCAATTCACATTCCAAGTAATATTCGGCATGCTAATTACGTTGCCGATTGCCAAATTGTATTATCTCTTATAGTTTCCGAGATATGGACTATCGACACCTTGCAATATTGGTTCTGCTTCTAACTTGAGCCAGAATTGTAAAATGGTCTTATGAATTAGCGATTTCGCTCCAATTCACATTCCAAGTAATTTTCGGCATGCTAATTACGTTGCCGATTGTCAAATTGCATTATCTCTTATAGTTTCCGATATATGGACTATCGATATATTGCAATATTGGCTCTGCTTCTAACTTGGGCCAGAAATGTAAAATGGTCTTATGAATTAACGATTTCGCTCCAATTCACATTCTAAGTAATATTCGGCATGTTAATTACGTTGCCGATTGCCAAATTGCATTATCTCTTATAGTTTCCGAGATATGGACTATCGACATCTTGCAATATTGGCTCTGCTTCTAACTTGAGCCAGAATTGTAAAATGGTCTTATGAATTAGCGATTTCGCTCCAATTCACAATCCAAGTAATATTCGGCATGCTAAACGTTGCCGATTGCCAAATTGCATTATCTCTTATAGTTTCCGAGATATGGACTATCGACACCTTGCAATATTGGCTCTGCTTCTAACTTGAGCCAGAATTGTAAAACGGTCTTATGAATTAGCGATTTCGCTTCAATTCACATTCCAAGTAATATTCGGCATGCTAATTACGTTGCCGATTGCCAAATTGCATTATCTCTTATAGTTTCCGAGATATGGACTATCGACATCTTGCAATATTGGCTCTGCTTCTAACTTGTGCCAGAAATGTAAAATAGTCTTATGAATTAGCGATTTCGCTCCAATTCATATTCCAAGTAATATTCGGTATGCTAATTACGTTGCCGATTGCCAAATTGCATTATCTCTTATAGTTTCCGAGATATGGACTATCGACATCTTGCAATATTGGCTCTGCTTCTAACTTGGGCCAGAAATGTAAAATGGTCTTATGAATTAGCGATTTCGCTCCAATTCACATTCCAAGTAATATTCGGCATGCTAATTACGTTGCCGATTGCCAAATTGCATTATCTCTTATAGTTTCCGAGATATGGACTATCGACATCTTGCAATATTGGCTCTGCTTCTAACTTGAGCCAGAATTGTAAAATGGTCTTATGAATTAGCGATTTCGCTCCAATTCACATTCCAAGTAATATGCGGCATGCTAATTACGTTGCCGATTGCCAAATTGCATTATCTCTTATAGTTTCCGAGATATGGACTATCGACACCTTGCAATATTGGCTCTGCTTCTAACTTGAGCCAGAATTGTAAAACGGTCTTATGAATTAACGATTTCGCTCCAATTCACATTCCAAGTAATATTCGGCATGCTAATTACGTTGCCGATTGCCAAATTGCATTATCTCTTATAGTTTCCGAGATATCGACTATCGACATCTTGCAATATTGGCTCTGCTTCTAACTTGTGCCAGAAATGTAAAATGGACTTATGTATTAGCGATTTCGCTCCAATTCACATTCCAAGTAATATTCGGCATGCTAATTACGTTACCGATTGCCAAATTGCATTATCTCTTATAGTTTCCGAGATATGGACTATCGACATCTTGCAATATTGGCTCTGCTTCTAACTTGAGCCAGAATTGTAAACTTGTCTTATGAATTAGGGATTTCGCTCCAATTCACATTCCAAGTAATATTCGGCATGCTAATTACGTTGCCGATTGCCAAATTGCATTATCTCTTATAGCTTCCGAGATATGAACTATCGACATCTTGCAATATAGGCTCTGCTTCTAACTTGGGCCAGAAATGTAAAATGGTCTTATGAATTAGCGATTTCGCTCCAATTCACATTCCAAGTAATATTCGGCATGCTAATTACGTTGCCGATTGCCAAATTGCATTATCTCTTATAGTTTCCGAGCTATGGACTATCGACATCTTGCAATATTGGCTCTGCTTCTAACTTGAGCCAGAATTGTAAAATGGTCTTATGAATTAGCGATTTCGCTCCAATTCACATTCCAAGTAATATTCGGCATGCTAATTATGTTGCCGATTGCCAAATTGCATTATCTCTTATAGTTTCCGAGATATGGACTATCGACACCTTGCAATATTGGCTCTGCTTCTAACTTGAGCCAGAATTGTAAAATGGTCTTATGAATTAGCGATTTCGCTCCAATTCACATTCCAAGTAATATTCGGCATGCTAATTACGTTGCCGATTGCCAAATTGCATTATCTCTTATAGTTTCCGAGATATGGACTATCGACATCTTGCAATATTGGCTCTGCTTCTAACTTGGGCCAGAAATGTAAAATGGTCTTATGAATTAGCGATTTCGCTCCAATTCACATTCCAAGTAATATTCGGCATGCTAATTACGTTGCCGATTGCCAAATTGCATTATCTCTTATAGTTTCCGAGATATGGACTATCGACACCTTGCAATATTGGCTCTGCTTCTAACTTGAGCCAGAATTGTAAAATGGTCTTATGAATTAGCGATTTCGCTCCAATTCACATTCCAAGTAATATTCGGCATGCTAATTACGTTGCCGATTGCCAAATTGCATTATCTCTTATAGTTTCCGAGCTATGGACTATCGACATCTTGCAATATTGGCTCTGCTTCTAACTTGAGCCAGAATTGTAAAATGGTCTTATGAATTAGCGATTTCGCTCCAATTCACATTCCAAGTAATATTCGGCATGCTAAACGTTGCCGATTGCCAAATTGCATTATCTCTTATAGTTTCCGAGATATGGACTATCGACATCTTGCAATATTGGCTCTGCTTCTAACTTGGACCAGAAATGTAAAATGGTCTTATGAATTAGCGATTTCGCTCCAATTCACATTCCAAGTAATATTCGGCATGCTAATTACGTTGCCGATTGCCAAATTGCATTATCTCTTATAGTTTCCGAGCTATGGAATATCGACATCCTGCAATATTGGCTCTGCTTCTAACTTGAGCCAGAATTGTAAAATGGTCTTATGAATTAGCGATTTCGCTCCAATTCACATTCCAAGTAATATTCGGCATGCTAATTACGTTGCCGATTGCCAAATTGCATTATCTCTTATAGTTTCCGAGATATGGACTATCGTCATCTTGCATTATTGGCTCTGCTTCTAACTTGGGCCAGAAATGTAAAATGGTCTTATGAATTAGCGATTTCGCTCCAATTCACATTCCAAGTAATATTCGGCATGATAATTACGTTGCCGATTGCCAAATTGCATTATCTCTTATAGTTTCCGAGATATGGACTATCGACACCTTGCAATATTGGCTCTGCTTCTAACTTGAGCCAGAATTGTAAAATGGTCTTATGAATTAGCGATTTCGCTCCAATTCACATTCCAAGTAATATTCGGCATGCTAATTACGCTGCCGATTGACAAATTGCATTATCTCTTATAGTTTCCGAGATATGGACTATCGACATCTTGCAATATTGGCATGGCTTCTAACTTGGGCCAGAAATGTAAAATGGTCTTATGAATTAGCAATTTCGCTCCAATTCACATTCCAAGTAATATTCGGCATGCTAATTACGTTGCCGATTGCCAAATTGCATTATCTCTTATAGTTTCCGAGATATGGACTATCGACATCTTGCAATATTGGCTCTGCTTCTAACTTGGGCCAGAAATGTAAAATGGTCTTATGAATTAGCGATTTCGCTCCAATTCACATTCCAAGTAATATTCGGCATGCTAATTACGTTGCCGATTGCCAAATTGTATTATCTCTTATAGTTTCCGAGATATGGACTATCGACACCTTGCAATATTGGCTCTGCTTCTAACTTGAGCCAGAATTGTAAAATGGTCTTATGAATTAGCGATTTCGCTCCAATTCACATTCCAAGTAATTTTCGGCATGCTAATTACGTTGCCGATTGTCAAATTGCATTATCTCTTATAGTTTCCGAGATATGGACTATCGACATATTGCAATATTGGCTCTGCTTCTAACTTGGGCCAGAAATGTAAAATGGTCTTATGAATTAGCGATTTCGCTCCAATTCACATTCCAAGTAATATTCGGCATGCTAATTACGTTGCCGATTGCCAAATTGCATTATCTCTTATAGTTTCCGAGATATGGACTATCGTCATCTTGCAATATTGGCTCTGCTTCTAACTTGGGCCAGAAATGTAAAATGGTCTTATGAATTAGCGATTTCGCTCCAATTCACATTCCAAGTAATATTCGGCATGATAATTACGTTGCCGATTGCCAAATTGCATTATCTCTTATAGTTTCCGAGATATGGACTATCGACACCTTGCAATATTGGCTCTGCTTCTAACTTGAGCCAGAATTGTAAAATGGTCTTATGAATTAGCGATTTCGCTCCAATTCACATTCCAAGTAATATTCGGCATGCTAATTACGTTGCCGACTGCCAAATTGTATTATCTCTTATAGTTTCCGAGATATGGACTATCGACATCTTGCAATATTGGCTCTGCTTCTAACTTGAGCCAGAATTGTAAAATGGTCTTATGAATTAGCGATTTCGCTATAATTCACATTCCAAGTAATATTCGGCATGCTAATTACGTCGCCGATTGCCAAATTGCATTATCTCTTATAGTTTCCGAGATATGGACTATCGACATCTTGCAATATTGGCTCTGCTTCTAACTTGGGCCAGAAATGTAAAATGGTCTTATGAATTAGCGATTTCGCTCCAATTCACATTCCAAGTAATATTCGGTATGCTAATTACGTTGCCGATTGCCAAATTGCATTATCTCTTATAGTTTCCGAGATATGGACTATCGACATCTTGCAATATTGGCTCTGCTTCTAACTTGAGCCAGAATTGTAAAATGGTCTTATGAATTAGCGATCTCGCTCCAATTCACATTCCAAGTAATATTTGGCATGCTAATTACGTTGCCGATTGCCAAATTGCATTATCTCTTATAGTTTCCGAGCTATGGACTATCGACATCTTGCAATATTGGCTCTGCTTCTAACTTGAGCCAGAATTGTAAAATGGTCTTATGAATTAGCGATTTCGCTCCAATTCACATTCCAAGTAATATTCGGCATGCTAATTACGTTGCCGACTGCCAAATTGTATTATCTCTTATAGTTTCCGAGATATGGACTATCGACATCTTGCAATATTGGCTCTGCTTCTAACTTGGGCCAGAAATGTAAAATGATCTTATGAATTAGCGATTTCGCTCCAATTCACATTCCAAGTAATATTCGGCATGCTAATTACGTTGCCGACTGCCAAATTGTATTATCTCTTATAGTTTCCGAGATATGGACTATCGACATCTTGCAATATTGGCTCTGCTTCTAACTTGAGCCAGAATTGTAAAATGGTCTTATGAATTAGCGATTTCGCTCCAATTCACATTCCAAGTAATATTCGGCATGCTAATTACGTTGCCGATTGCCAAATTGCATTATCTCTTATAGTTTCCGAGATATGGACTATCGACATCTTGCAATATTGGCTCTGCTTCTAACTTGAGCCAGAATTGTAAAATGGTCTTATGAATTAGCGATCTCGCTCCAATTCACATTCCAAGTAATATTTGGCATGCTAATTACGTTGCCGATTGCCAAATTGCATTATCTCTTATAGTTTCCGAGCTATGGACTATCGACATCTTGCAATATTGGCTCTGCTTCTAACTTGAGCCAGAATTGTAAAATGGTCTTATGAATTAGCGATTTCGCTCCAATTCACATTCCAAGTAATATTCGGCATGCTAATTACGCTGCCGATTGCCAAATTGCATTATCTCCTATAGTTTCCGAGCTATGGACTATCGACATCTTGCAATATTGGCTCTGCTTCTAACTTGAGCCAGAATTGTAAAATGGTCTTATGAATTAGCGATTTCGCTCCAATTCACATTCCAAGTAATATTCGGCATGCTAATTACGTTGCCGATTGCCAAATTGCATTATCTCTTATAGTTTCCGAGATATGGACTATCGACATCTTGCAATATTGGCTCTGCTTCTAACTTGGGCCAGAAATGTAAAATGATCTTATGAATTAGCGATTTCGCTCCAATTCACATTCCAAGTAATATTCGGCATGCTAATTACGTTGCCGATTGCCTAATTGCATTATCTCTTATAGTTTCCGAGATATGGACTATCGACATCTTGCAATATTGGCTCTGCTTCTAACTTGGGCCAGAAATGTGTAAAATGGTCTTATGAATTAGCGATTTCGCTCCAATTCACATTCCAAGTAATATTCGGCATGCTAATTACGTTGCCGATTGCCAAATTGCATTATCTCTTATAGTTTCCGAGATATGGACTATCGACATCTTGCAATATTGGCTCTGCTTCTAACTTGAGCCAGAATTGTAAAATGGTCTTATGAATTAGCGATTTCGCTCCAATTCACATTCCAAGTAATATTCGGCATGCTAATTACGTTGCCGATTGCCAAATTGCATTATCTCTTATAGTTTCCGAGATATGGACTATCGACATCTTGCAATATTGGCTCTGCTTCTAACTTGGGCCAGAAATGTAAAATGGTCTTATGAATTAGCGATTTCGCTCCAATTCACATTCCAAGTAATATTCGGCATGCTAATTACGTTGCCGATTGCCAAATTGCATTATCTCTTATAGTTTCCGAGATATGGACTATCGACATCTTTCAATATTGGCTCTGCTTCTAACTTGGGCCAGAAATGTAAAATGGTCTTATGAATTAGCGATTTCGCTCCAATTCACATTCCAAGTAATATTCGGCATGCTAATTACGTTGCCGATTGCCAAATTGCATTATATCTTATAGTTTCCGAGATATGGACTATCAACACTTTGCAATATTGGCTCTGCTTCCAACTTGAGCCAGAATTGTAAAATGGTCTTACGAATTAGCGATTTCGCTCCAATTCACATTCCAAGTAATATTCGGCATGCTAATTACGTTGCCGATTGCCAAATTGCATTATCTCCTATAGTTTCCGAGCTATGGACTATCGACATCTTGCAATATTGGCTCTGCTTCTAACTTGAGCCAGAATTGTAAAATGGTCTTATGAATTAGCGATTTCGCTCCAATTCACATTCCAAGTAATATTCGGCATGCTAATTACGTTGCCGATTGCCAAATTGCATTATCTCTTATAGTTTCCGAGATATGCACTATCGACATCTTGCAATATTGGCTCTGCTTCTAACTTGGGCCAGAAATGTAAAATGGTCTTATGAATTAGCGATTTCGCTCCAATTCACATTCCAAGTAATATTCGGCATGATAATTACGTTGCCGATTGCCAAATTGCATTATCTCTTATAGTTTCCGAGATATGGACTATCGACACCTTGCAATATTGGCTCTGCTTCTAACTTGAGCCAGAATTGTAAAATGGTCTTATGAATTAGCGATTTCGCTCCAATTCACATTCCAAGTAATATTCGGCATGCTAATTACGTTGCCGATTGACAAATTGCATTATCTCTTATAGTTTCCGAGATATGGACTATCGACATCTTGCAATATTGGCTCTGCTTCTAACTTGGGCCAGAAATGTAAAATGGTCTTATGAATTAGCGATTTCGCTCCAATTCACATTCCAAGTAATATTCGGCATGCTAATTACGTTGCCGATTGCCAAATTGCATTATCTCTTATAGTTTCCGAGATATGGACTATCGACATCTTGCAATATTGGCTTTGCTTCTAACTTGGGCCAGAAATGTAAAATGGTCTTATGAATTAGCGATTTCGCTCCAATTCACATTCCAAGTAATATTCGGCATGCTAATTACGTTGCCGATTGCCAAATTGCATTATCTCTTATAGTTTCCGAGATATGGACTATCGACATCTTGCAATATTGGCTCTGCTTCTAACTTGAGCCAGAATTGTAAAATGGTCTTATGAATTAGCGATTTCGCTCCAATTCACATTCCAAGTAATATGCGGCATGCTAGTTATGTTGCCGATTGCCAAATTGCATTATCTCTTATAGTTTCCGAGATATGGACTATCGACACCTTGCAATATTGGCTCTGCTTCTAACTTGAGCCAGAATTGTAAAACGGTCTTATGAATTAACGATTTCGCTCCAATTCACATTCCAAGTAATATTCGGCATGCTAATTACGTTGCCGATTGCCAAATTGCATTATCTCTTATAGTTTCCGAGATATCGACTATCGACATCTTGCAATATTGGCTCTGCTTCTAACTTGTGCCAGAAATGTAAAATGGACTTATGAATTAGCGATTTCGCTCCAATTCACATTCCAAGTAATATTCGGCATGCTAATTACGTTACCGATTGCCAAATTGCATTATCTCTTATAGTTTCCGAGATATGGACTATCGACATCTTGCAATATTGGCTCTGCTTCTAACTTGAGCCAGAATTGTAAAATGGTCTTATGAATTAGGGATTTCGCTCCAATTCACATTCCAAGTAATATTCGGCATGCTAATTACGTTGCCGATTGCCAAATTGCATTATCCCTTATAGTTTCCGAGATATGAACTATCGACATCTTGCAATATAGGCTCTGCTTCTAACTTGGGCCAGAATTGTAAAATGGTCTTATGAATTAGCGATTTCGCTCCAATTCACATTCCAAGTAATATTCGGCATGCTAATTATGTTGCCGATTGCCAAATTGCATTATCTCTTATAGTTTCCGAGATATGGACTATCGACACCTTGCAATATTGGCTCTGCTTCTAACTTGAGCCAGAATTGTAAAATGGTTTTATGAATTAGCGATTTCGCTCCAATTCACATTCCAAGTAATATTCGGCATGCTAATTACGTTGCCGATTGCCAAATTGCATTATCTCTTATAGTTTCCGAGCTATGGACTATCGACATCTTGCAATATTGGCTCTGCTTCTAACTTGAGCCAGAATTGTAAAATGGTCTTATGAATTAGCGATTTCGCTCCAATTCACATTCCAAGTAATATTCGGCATGCTAATTATGTTGCCGATTGCCAAATTGCATTATCTCTTATAGTTTCCGAGATATGGACTATCGACACCTTGCAATATTGGCTCTGCTTCTAACTTGAGCCAGAATTGTAAAATGGTCTTATGAATTAGCGATTTCGCTCCAATTCACATTCCAAGTAATATTCGGCATGCTAATTACGTTGCCGATTGCCAAATTGCATTATCTCTTATAGTTTCCGAGATATGGACTATCGACATCTTGCAATATTGGCTCTGCTTCTAACTTGAGACAGCATTGTAAAATGGTCTTATGAATTAGCGATTTCGCTCCAATTCACATTCCAAGTAATATTCGGCATGCTAATTACGTTGCCGATTGCCAAATTGCATTATCCCTTATAGTTTCCGAGATATGAACTATCGACATCTTGCAATATAGGCTCTGCTTCTAACTTGGGCCAGAAATGTAAAATGGTCTTATGAATTAGCGATTTCGCTCCAATTCACATTCCAAGTAATATTCGGCATGCTAATTACGTTGCCGATTGCCAAATTGCATCATCTCTTATAGTTTCCGAGATATGTACTATCGACATCTTGCAATAATGGCTCTGCTTCTAACTTGAGACAGCATTGTAAAATGGTTTTATGAATTAGCGATTTCGCTCCAATTCACATTCCAAGTAATATTCGGCATGCTAATTACGTTGCCGATTGCCAAATTGCATTATCTTTTATAGTTTCCGAGATATGGACTATCGACATCTTGCAATATTGGCTCTGCTTCTAACTTGAGCCAGAATTGTAAAATGGTCTTATGAATTAGGGATTTCGCTCCAATTCACATTCCAAGTAATATTCGGCATGCTAATTACGTTGCCGATTGCCAAATTGCATTATCTCTTATAGTTTCCGAGATATGGACTATCGACAACTTGCAATATTGGCTCTGCTTCTAACTTGGGCCAGAAATGTAAAATGGTCTTATGAATTAGCGATTTCGCTCCAATTCACATTCCAAGTTATGTTCGGCATGCTAATTACGTTGCCGATTGCCAAATTGCATTATCTCTTATAGTTTCCGAGATATGGACTATCGACATCTTGCAATATTGGCTCTGCTTCTAACTTGGGCCAGAAATGTAAAATGGTCTTATGAATTAGCGATTTCGCTCCAATTAACATTCCAAGTAATATTCGGCATGCTAATTACGTTGCCGATTGCCAAATTGCATTATCTCTTATAGTTTCCGAGATATGGACTATCGACACCTTGCAATATTGGCTCTGCTTCTAACTTGGGCCAGAAATGTAAAATGGTCTTATGAATTAGCGATTTCTCTCCAATTCACATTCCAAGTAATATTCGGCATGCTAATTACGTTGCCGATTGCCAAATTGCATTATCTCTTATAGTTTCCGAGATATGGACTATCGACATCTTGCAATATTGGCTCTGCTTCTAACTTGAGCCAGAATTGTAAAATGGTCTTATGAATTAGCGATTTCGCTCCAATTCACATTCCAAGTAATATTCGGCATGCTAATTACGTTGCCGATTGCCAAATTGCATTATCTCTTATAGTTTCCGAGATATGGACTATCGTCATCTTGCAATATTGGCTCTGCTTCTAACTTGGGCCAGAAATGTAAAATGGTCTTATGAATTAGCGATTTCGCTCCAATTCACATTCCAAGTAATATTCGGCATGATAATTACGTTGCCGATTGCCAAATTGCATTATCTCTTATAGTTTCCGAGATATGGACTATCGACACCTTGCAATATTGGCTCTGCTTCTAACTTGAGCCAGAATTGTAAAATGGTCTTATGAATTAGCGATTTCGCTCCAATTCACATTCCAAGTAATATTCGGCATGCTAATTACGTTGCCGATTGACAAATTGCATTATCTCTTATAGTTTCCGAGATATGGACTATCGACATCTTGCAATATTGGCTCTGCTTCTAACTTGGGCCAGAAATGTAAAATGGTCTTATGAATTAGCGATTTCGCTCCAATTCACATTCCAAGTAATATTCGGCATGCTAATTACGTTGCCGATTGCCAAATTGCATTATCTCTTATAGTTTCCGAGATATGGACTATCGACATCTTGCAATATTGGCTCTGCTTCTAACTTGGGCCAGAAATGTAAAATGGTCTTATGAATTAGCGATTTCGCTCCAATTCACATTCCAAGTAATATTCGGCATGCTAATTACGTTGCCGATTGCCAAATTGCATTATCTCTTATAGTTTCCGAGATATGGACTATCGAAATCTTGCAATATTGGCTCTGCTTCTAACTTGAGCCAGAATTGTAAAATGGTCTTATGAATTAGCGATTTCGCTCCAATTCACATTCCAAGTAATATGCGGCATGCTAATTACGTTGCCGATTGCCAAATTGCATTATCTCTTATAGTTTCCGAGATATGGACTATCGACACCTTGCAATATTGGCTCTGCTTCTAACTTGAGCCAGAATTGTAAAACGGTCTTATGAATTAACGATTTCGCTCCAATTCACATTCCAAGTAATATTCGGCATGCTAATTACGTTACCGATTGCCAAATTGCATTATCTCTTATAGTTTCCGAGATATGGACTATCGACATCTTGCAATATTGGCTCTGCTTCTAACTTGAGCCAGAATTGTAAAATGGTCTTATGAATTAGGGATTTCGCTCCAATTCACATTCCAAGTAATATTCGGCATGCTAATTACGTTGCCGATTGCCAAATTGCATTATCCCTTATAGTTTCCGAGATATGAACTATCGACATCTTGCAATATAGGCTCTGCTTCTAACTTGGGCCAGAAATGTAAAATGGTCTTATGAATTAGCGATTTCGCTCCAATTCACATTCCAAGTAATATTCGGCATGCTAATTACGTTGCCGATTGCCAAATTGCATTATCTCTTATAGTTTCCGAGCTATGGACTATCGACATCTTGCAATATTGGCTCTGCTTCTAACTTGAGCCAGAATTGTAAAATGGTCTTATGAATTAGCGATTTCGCTCCAATTCACATTCCAAGTAATATTCGGCATGCTAATTATGTTGCCGATTGCCAAATTGCATTATCTCTTATAGTTTCCGAGATATGGACTATCGACACCTTGCAATATTGGCTCTGCTTCTAACTTGAGCCAGAATTGTAAAATGGTCTTATGAATTAGCGATTTCGCTCCAATTCACATTACAAGTAATATTCGGCATGCTATTTTCATTGCCGATTGCCAAATTGCATTATCTCTTATAGTTTCCGAGATATGGACTATCGACATCTTACAATATTAGCTCTGCTTCTAACTTGGGCCAGAAATGTAAAATGGTCTTATGAATTAGCGATTTCGCTCCAATTCACATTCCAAGTAATATTCGGCATGCTAATTACGTTGCCGATTGCCAAATTGCATTATCTCTTATAGTTTCCGAGATATGGACTATCGACATCTTGCAATATTGGCTCTGCTTCTAACTTGAGCCAGAATTGTAAAATGGTCTTATGAATTAGCGATTTCGCTATAATTCACATTCCAAGTAATATTCGGCATGCTAATTACGTCGCCGATTGCCAAATTGCATTATCTCTTATAGTTTCCGAGATATGGACTATCGACATCTTGCAATATTGGCTCTGCTTCTAACTTGGGCCAGAAATGTAAAATGGTCTTATGAATTAGCGATTTCGCTCCAATTCACATTCCAAGTAATATTCGGCATGCTAATTACGTTGCCGATTGCCAAATTGCATTATCTCTTATAGTTTCCGAGATATGGACTATCGACATCTTGCAATATTGGCTCTGCTTCTAACTAGAGCCAGAATTGTAAAATGGTCTTATGAATTAGCGATTTCGCTCCAATTCACATTCCAAGTAATATTCGGCATGCTAATTACGTCGCCGATTGCCAAATTGCATTATCTCTTATAGTTTCCGAGATGTGGACTATCGACATCTTGCAATATTGGCTCTGCTTCTAACTTGGGCCAGAAATGTAAAATGGTCTTATGAATTAGCGATTTCGCTCCAATTCACATTCCAAGTAATATTCGGCATGCTAATTACGTTGCCGACTGCCAAATTGTATTATCTCTTATAGTTTCCGAGATATGGACTATCGACATCTTGCAATATTGGCTCTGCTTCTAACTTGAGCCAGAATTGTAAAATGGTCTTATGAATTAGCGATTTCGCTATAATTCACATTCCAAGTAATATTCGGCATGCTAATTACGTCGCCGATTGCCAAATTGCATTATCTCTTATAGTTTCCGAGATATGGACTATCGACATCTTGCAATATTGGCTCTGCTTCTAACTTGGGCCAGAAATGTAAAATGGTCTTATGAATTAGCGATTTCGCTCCAATTCACATTCCAAGTAATATTCGGCATGCTAATTACGTTGCCGATTGCCAAATTGCATTATCTCTTATAGTTTCCGAGATATGGACTATCGTCATCTTGCAATATTGGCTCTGCTTCTAACTTGGGCCAGAAATGTAAAATGGTCTTATGAATTAGCGATTTCGCTCCAATTCACATTCCAAGTAATATTCGGCATGATAATTACGTTGCCGATTGCCAAATTGCATTATCTCTTATAGTTTCCGAGATATGGACTATCGACACCTTGCAATATTGGCTCTGCTTCTAACTTGAGCCAGAATTGTAAAATGGTCTTATGAATTAGCGATTTCGCTCCAATTCACATTCCAAGTAATATTCGGCATGCTAATTACGTTGCCGATTGACAAATTGCATTATCTCTTATAGTTTCCGAGATATGGACTATCGACATCTTGCAATATTGGCTCTGCTTCTAACTTGGGCCAGAAATGTAAAATGGTCTTATGAATTAGCGATTTCGCTCCAATTCACATTCCAAGTAATATTCGGCATGCTAATTACGTTGCCGATTGCCAAATTGCATTATCTCTTATAGTTTCCGAGATATGGACTATCGACATCTTGCAATATTGGCTCTGCTTCTAACTTGGGCCAGAAATGTAAAATGGTCTTATGAATTAGCGATTTCGCTCCAATTCACATTCCAAGTAATATTCGGCATGCTAATTACGTTGCCGATTGCCAAATTGCATTATCTCTTATAGTTTCCGAGATATGGACTATCGAAATCTTGCAATATTGGCTCTGCTTCTAACTTGAGCCAGAATTGTAAAATGGTCTTATGAATTAGCGATTTCGCTCCAATTCACATTCCAAGTAATATGCGGCATGCTAATTACGTTGCCGATTGCCAAATTGCATTATCTCTTATAGTTTCCGAGATATGGACTATCGACACCTTGCAATATTGGCTCTGCTTCTAACTTGAGCCAGAATTGTAAAACGGTCTTATGAATTAACGATTTCGCTCCAATTCACATTCCAAGTAATATTCGGCATGCTAATTACGTTACCGATTGCCAAATTGCATTATCTCTTATAGTTTCCGAGATATGGACTATCGACATCTTGCAATATTGGCTCTGCTTCTAACTTGAGCCAGAATTGTAAAATGGTCTTATGAATTAGGGATTTCGCTCCAATTCACATTCCAAGTAATATTCGGCATGCTAATTACGTTGCAGATTGCCAAATTGCATTATCCCTTATAGTTTCCGAGATATGAACTATCGACATCTTGCAATATAGGCTCTGCTTCTAACTTGGGCCAGAAATGTAAAATGGTCTTATGAATTAGCGATTTCGCTCCAATTCACATTCCAAGTAATATTCGGCATGCTAATTACGTTGCCGATTGCCAAATTGCATTATCTCTTATAGTTTCCGAGCTATGGACTATCGACATCTTGCAATATTGGCTCTGCTTCTAACTTGAGCCAGAATTGTAAAATGGTCTTATGAATTAGCGATTTCGCTCCAATTCACATTCCAAGTAATATTCGGCATGCTAATTATGTTGCCGATTGCCAAATTGCATTATCTCTTATAGTTTCCGAGATATGGACTATCGACACCTTGCAATATTGGCTCTGCTTCTAACTTGAGCCAGAATTGTAAAATGGTCTTATGAATTAGCGATTTCGCTCCAATTCACATTACAAGTAATATTCGGCATGCTAATTACGTTGCCGATTGCCAAATTGCATTATCTCTTATAGTTTCCGAGATATGGACTATCGACATCTTGCAATATTAGCTCTGCTTCTAACTTGGGCCAGAAATGTAAAATGGTCTTATGAATTAGCGATTTCGCTCCAATTCACATTCCAAGTAATATTCGGCATGCTAATTACGTTGCCGATTGCCAAATTGCATTATCTCTTATAGTTTCCGAGATATGGACTATCGACATCTTGCAATATTGGCTCTGCTTCTAACTTGAGCCAGAATTGTAAAATGGTCTTATGAATTAGCGATTTCGCTATAATTCACATTCCAAGTAATATTCGGCATGCTAATTACGTCGCCGATTGCCAAATTGCATTATCTCTTATAGTTTCCGAGATATGGACTATCGACATCTTGCAATATTGGCTCTGCTTCTAACTTGGGCCAGAAATGTAAAATGGTCTTATGAATTAGCGATTTCGCTCCAATTCACATTCCAAGTAATATTCGGCATGCTAATTACGTTGCCGATTGCCAAATTGCATTATCTCTTATAGTTTCCGAGATATGGACTATCGACATCTTGCAATATTGGCTCTGCTTCTAACTAGAGCCAGAATTGTAAAATGGTCTTATGAATTAGCGATTTCGCTCCAATTCACATTCCAAGTAATATTCGGCATGCTAATTACGTCGCCGATTGCCAAATTGCATTATCTCTTATAGTTTCCGAGATGTGGACTATCGACATCTTGCAATATTGGCTCTGCTTCTAACTTGGGCCAGAAATGTAAAATGGTCTTATGAATTAGCGATTTCGCTCCAATTCACATTCCAAGTAATATTCGGCATGCTAATTACGTTGCCGACTGCCAAATTGTATTATCTCTTATAGTTTCCGAGATATGGACTATCGACATCTTGCAATATTGGCTCTGCTTCTAACTTGAGCCAGAATTGTAAAATGGTCTTATGAATTAGCGATTTCGCTATAATTCACATTCCAAGTAATATTCGGCATGCTAATTACGTCGCCGATTGCCAAATTGCATTATCTCTTATAGTTTCCGAGATATGGACTATCGACATCTTGCAATATTGGCTCTGCTTCTAACTTGGGCCAGAAATGTAAAATGGTCTTATGAATTAGCGATTTCGCTCCAATTCACATTCCAAGTAATATTCGGCATGCTAATTACGTTGCCGATTGCCAAATTGCATTATCTCTTATAGTTTCCGAGATATGGACTATCGACATCTTGCAATATTGGCTCTGCTTCTAACTTGAGCCAGAATTGTAAAATGGTCTTATGAATTAGCGATCTCGCTCCAATTCACATTCCAAGTAATATTTGGCATGCTAATTACGTTGCCGATTGCCAAATTGCATTATCTCTTATAGTTTCCGAGCTATGGACTATCGACATCTTGCAATATTGGCTCTGCTTCTAACTTGAGCCAGAATTGTAAAATGGTCTTATGAATTAGCGATTTCGCTCCAATTCACATTCCAAGTAATATTCGGCATGCTAATTACGTTGCCGACTGCCAAATTGTATTATCACTTATAGTTTCCGAGATATGGACTATCGACATCTTGCAATATTGGCTCTGCTTCTAACTTGGGCCAGAAATGTAAAATGATCTTATGAATTAGCGATTTCGCTCCAATTCACATTCCAAGTAATATTCGGCATGCTAATTACGTTGCCGACTGCCAAATTGTATTATCTCTTATAGTTTCCGAGATATGGACTATCGACATCTTGCAATATTGGCTCTGCTTCTAACTTGAGCCAGAATTGTAAAATGGTCTTATGAATTAGCGATTTCGCTATAATTCACATTCCAAGTAATATTCGGCATGCTAATTACGTCGCCGATTGCCAAATTGCATTATCTCTTATAGTTTCCGAGATATGGACTATCGACATCTTGCAATATTGGCTCTGCTTCTAACTTGGGCCAGAAATGTAAAATGGTCTTATGAATTAGCGATTTCGCTCCAATTCACATTCCAAGTAATATTCGGCATGCTAATTACGTTGCCGATTGCCAAATTGCATTATCTCTTATAGTTTCCGAGATATGGACTATCGACATCTTGCAATATTGGCTCTGCTTCTAACTTGGGCCAGAAATGTAAAATGGTCTTATGAATTAGCGATTTCGCTCCAATTCACATTCCAAGTAATATTCGGCATGCTAATTACGTTGCCGATTGCCAAATTGCATTATCTCTTATAGTTTCCGAGATATGGACTATCGACATCTTGCAATATTGGCTCTGCTTCTAACTTGAGCCAGAATTGTAAAATGGTCTTATGAATTAGCGATCTCGCTCCAATTCACATTCCAAGTAATATTTGGCATGCTAATTACGTTGCCGATTGCCAAATTGCATTATCTCTTATAGTTTCCGAGCTATGGACTATCGACATCTTGCAATATTGGCTCTGCTTCTAACTTGAGCCAGAATTGTAAAATGGTCTTATGAATTAGCGATTTCGCTCCAATTCACATTCCAAGTAATATTCGGCATGCTAATTACGTTGCCGATTGCCAAATTGCATTATCTCCTATAGTTTCCGAGCTATGGACTATCGACATCTTGCAATATTGGCTCTGCTTCTAACTTGAGCCAGAATTGTAAAATGGTCTTATGAATTAGCGATTTCGCTCCAATTCACATTCCAAGTAATATTCGGCATGCTAATTACGTTGCCGATTGCCAAATTGCATTATCTCTTATAGTTTCCGAGATATGGACTATCGACATCTTGCAATATTGGCTCTGCTTCTAACTTGGGCCAGAAATGTAAAATGATCTTATGAATTAGCGATTTCGCTCCAATTCACATTCCAAGTAATATTCGGCATGCTAATTACCTTGCCGATTGCCAAATTGCATTATCTCTTATAGATTCCGAGATATGGACTATCGACATCTTGCAATATTGGCTCTGCTTCTAACTTGGGCCAGAAATGTGTAAAATGGTCTTATGAATTAGCGATTTCGCTCCAATTCACATTCCAAGTAATATTCGGCATGCTAATTACGTTGCCGATTGCCAAATTGCATTATCTCTTATAGTTTCCGAGATATGGACTATCGACATCTTGCAATATTGGCTCTGCTTCTAACTTGGGCCAGAAATGTAAAATGATCTTATGAATTAGCGATTTCGCTCCAATTCACATTCCAAGTAATATTCGGCATGCTAATTACGTTGCCGATTGCCTAATTGCATTATCTCTTATAGTTTCCGAGATATGGACTATCGACATCTTGCAATATTGGCTCTGCTTCTAACTTGGGCCAGAAATGTGTAAAATGGTCTTATGAATTAGCGATTTCGCTCCAATTCACATTCCAAGTAATATTCGGCATGCTAATTACGTTGCCGATTGCCAAATTGCATTATCTCTTATAGTTTCCGAGATATGGACTATCGACATCTTGCAATATTGGCTCTGCTTCTAACTTGAGCCAGAATTGTAAAATGGTCTTATGAATTAGCGATTTCGCTCCAATTCACATTCCAAGTAATATTCGGCATGCTAATTACGTTGCCGATTGCCAAATTGCATTATCTCTTATAGTTTCCGAGATATGGACTATCGACATCTTGCAATATTGGCTCTGCTTCTAACTTGGGCCAGAAATGTAAAATGGTCTTATGAATTAGCGATTTCGCTCCAATTCACATTCCAAGTAATATTCGGCATGCTAATTACGTTGCCGATTGCCAAATTGCATTATCTCTTATAGTTTCCGAGATATGGACTATCGACATCTTTCAATATTGGCTCTGCTTCTAACTTGGGCCAGAAATGTAAAATGGTCTTATGAATTAGCGATTTCGCTCCAATTCACATTCCAAGTAATATTCGGCATGCTAATTACGTTGCCGATTGCCAAATTGCATTATATCTTATAGTTTCCGAGATATGGACTATCAACACTTTGCAATATTGGCTCTGCTTTCAACTTGAGCCAGAATTGTAAAATGGTCTTACGAATTAGCGATTTCGCTCCAATTCACATTCCAAGTAATATTCGGCATGCTAATTACGTTGCCGATTGCCAAATTGCATTATCTCCTATAGTTTCCGAGCTATGGACTATCGACATCTTGCAATATTGGCTCTGCTTCTAACTTGAGCCAGAATTGTAAAATGGTCTTATGAATTAGCGATTTCGCTCCAATTCACATTCCAAGTAATATTCGGCATGCTAATTACGTTGCCGATTGCCAAATTGCATTATCTCTTATAGTTTCCGAGATATGCACTATCGACATCTTGCAATATTGGCTCTGCTTCTAACTTGGGCCAGAAAGGTAAAATGATCTTATGAATTAGCGATTTCGCTCCAATTCACATTCCAAGTAATATTCGGCATGCTAATTACGTTGCCGATTGCCAAATTGCATTATCTCTTATAGTTTCCGAGATATGGACTATCGACATCTTGCAATATTGGCTCTGCTTCTAACTTGTGCCTGAAATGTAAAATGGTCTTATGAATTAGCGATTTCGCTCCAATTCACATTCCAAGTAATATTCGGCATGCTAATTACGTTGCCGATTGCCAAATTGCATTATCTCTTATAGTTTCCGAGATATGGACTATCGACATCTTGCAATATTGGCTCTGCTTCTAACTTGTGCCAGAAATGTAAAATGGTCTTATGAATTAGCGATTTCGCTCCAATTCATATTCCAAGTAATATTCGGCATGCTAATTACGTTGCCGATTGCCAAATTGCATTATCTCTTATAGTTTTTCGAGATATGGACTATCGACACCTTGCAATATTGGCTCTGTTTCTAACTTGAGCCAGAATTGTAAAATGGTCTTATGAATTAGCGATTTCGCTCCAATTCACATTCCAAGTAATATTCGGCATGCTAATTACGTTGCCGATTGCCAAATTGCATCATCTCTTATAGTTTCCGAGATATGTACTATCGACATCTTGCAAGAATGGCTCTGCTTCTAACTTGAGCCAGCATTGTAAAATGGTCTTATGAATTAGCGATTTCGCTCCAATTCACATTCCAAGTAATATTCGGCATGCTAATTACGTTGCCGATTGCCAAATTGCATTATCTCTTATAGTTTCCGAGATATGGACTATCGACACCTTGCAATATTGGCTCTGCTTCTAACTTGAGCCAGAATTGTAAAATGGTCTTATGAATTAGCGATTTCGCTCCAATTCACATTCCAAGTAATATTCGGCATGCTAATTACGTTGCCGATTGCCAAATTGCATTAACTCTTATAGTTTCCGAGATATGGACTATCGACATCTTGCAATATTGGCTCTGCTTCTAACTTAGGCCAGAAATGTAAAATGGTCTTATGAATTAGCGATTTCGCTCCAATTCACATTCCAAGTAATATTCGGCATGCTAATTACGTTACCGATTGCCAAATTGCATTATCTCTTATAGTTTCCGAGATATGGACTATCGACATCTTGCAATATTGGCTCTGCTTCTAACTTGTGCCAGAAATGTAAAATGGTCTTATGAATCAGCGATTTCGCCCCAATTCACATTCCAAGTAATATTCGGCATGCTAAATACGTTGCCGATTGCCAAATTGCATTATCTCTTATAGTTTCCGAGATATGGTCTATCGACATCTTGCAATATTGGCTCTGCTTCTAACTTGAGCCAGAATTGTAAAATGGTCTTATGAATTAGCGATTTCGTTCCAATTCACATACCAAGTAATATTCGGCATGCTAATTACGTTGCCGATTGCCAAATTGCATTATCTCTTATAGTTTCCGAGATATGGACTATCGTCATCTTGCAATATTGGCTCTGCTTCTAACTTGGTCCAGAAATGTAAAATGGCCTTATGAATTGGCGATTTCGCTCCAATTCACATTCCAAGTAATATTCGGCATGATAATTACGTTGCCGATTGCCAAATTGCTTTATCTCTTATAGTTTCCGAGATATGGACTATCGACATCTTGCAATATTGGCTTTGCTTCTAACTTGGGCCAGAAATGTAAAATGGTCTTATGAATTAGCGATTTCGCTCCAATTCACATTCCAAGTTATGTTCGGCATGCTAATTACGTTGCCGATTGCCAAATTGCATTATCTCTTATAGTTTCCGAGATATGGACTATCGACATCTTGCAATATTGGCTCTGCTTCTAACTTGGGCCAGAAATGTAAAATGGTCTTATGAATTAGCGATTTCGCTCCAATTCACATTCCAAGTAATATTCGGCATGCTAATTACGTTGCCGATTGCCAAATTGCATTATCTCTTATAGTTTCCGAGATATGGACTATCGACACCTTGCAATATTGGCTCTGCTTCTAACTTGGGCCAGAAATGTAAAATGGTCTTATGAATTAGCGATTTCTCTCCAATTCACATTCCAAGTAATATTCGGCATGCTAATTACGTTGCCGATTGCCAAATTGCATTATCTCTTATAGTTTCCGAGATATGGACTATCGACATCTTGCAATATTGGCTCTGCTTCTAACTTGAGCCAGAATTGTAAAATGGTCTTATGAATTAGCGATTTCGATCCAATTCACAATCCAAGTAATATTCGGAATGCTAAACGTTGCCGATTGCCAAATTGCATTATCTCTTATAGTTTCCGAGATATGGACTATCGACATCTTGCAATATTGGCTCTGCTTCTAACTTGGGCCAGAAATGTAAAATGGTCTTATGAATTAGCGATTTCGCTCCAATTCACATTCCAAGTAATATTCGGCATGCTAATTACGTTGCCGATTGCCAAATTGCATTATCTCTTATAGTTTCCGAGCTATGGAATATCGACATCCTGCAATATTGGCTCTGCTTCTAACTTGAGCCAGAATTGTAAAATGGTCTTATGAATTAGCGATTTCGCTCCAATTCACATTCCAAGTAATATTCGGCATGCTAATTACGTTGCCGATTGCCAAATTGCATTATCTCTTATAGTTTCCGAGATATGGACTATCGTCATCTTGCAATATTGGCTCTGCTTCTAACTTGGGCCAGAAATGTAAAATGGTCTTATGAATTAGCGATTTCGCTCCAATTCACATTCCAAGTAATATTCGGCATGATAATTACGTTGCCGATTGCCAAATTGCATTATCTCTTATAGTTTCCGAGATATGGACTATCGACACCTTGCAATATTGGCTCTGCTTCTAACTTGAGCCAGAATTGTAAAATGGTCTTATGAATTAGCGATTTCGCTCCAATTCACATTCCAAGTAATATTCGGCATGCTAATTACGCTGCCGATTGACAAATTGCATTATCTCTTATAGTTTCCGAGATATGGACTATCGACATCTTGCAATATTGGCATGGCTTCTAACTTGGGCCAGAAATGTAAAATGGTCTTATGAATTAGCAATTTCGCTCCAATTCACATTCCAAGTAATATTCGGCATGCTAATTACGTTGCCGATTGCCAAATTGCATTATCTCTTATAGTTTCCGAGATATGGACTATCGACATCTTGCAATATTGGCTCTGCTTCTAACTTGGGCCAGAAATGTAAAATGGTCTTATGAATTAGCGATTTCGCTCCAATTCACATTCCAAGTAATATTCGGCATGCTACTTACGTTGCCAATTGCCAAATTGTATTATCTCTTATAGTTTCCGAGATATGGACTATCGACACCTTGCAATATTGGCTCTGCTTCTAACTTGAGCCAGAATTGTAAAATGGTCTTATGAATTAGCGATTCCGCTCCAATTCACATTCCAAGTAATTTTCGGCATGCTAATTACGTTGCCGATTGTCAAATTGCATTATCTCTTATAGTTTCCGAGATATGGACTATCGACATATTGCAATATTGGCTCTGCTTCTAACTTGGGCCAGAAATGTAAAATGGTCTTATGAATTAGCGATTTCGCTGCAATTCACATTCTAAGTAATATTCGGCATGTTAATTACGTTGCCGATTGCCAAATTGCATTATCTCTTATAGTTTCCGAGATATGGACTATCGACATCTTGCAATATTGGCTCTGCTTCTAACTTGAGCCAGAATTGTAAAATGGTCTTATGAATTAGCGATTTCGCTCCAATTCACAATCCAAGTAATATTCGGCATGCTAAACGTTGCCGATTGCCAAATTGCATTATCTCTTATAGTTTCCGAGATATGGACTATCGACCATTGCAATATTGGCTCTGCTTCTAACTTGAGCCAGAATTGTAAAACGGTCTTATGAATTAGCGATTTCGCTTCAATTCACATTCCAAGTAATATTCGGCATGCTAATTACGTTGCCGATTGCCAAATTGCATTATCTCTTATAGTTTCCGAGACATGGACTATCGACATCTTGCAATATTGGCTCTGCTTCTAACTTGGGCCAGAAATGTAAAATGGTCTTATGAATTAGCGATTTCGCTCCAATTCACATTCCAAGTAATATTCGGCATGCTAATTACGTTGCCGATTGCCAAATTGCATTATCTCTTATAGTTTCCGAGATATGGACTATCGACATCTTGCAATATTGGCTCTGCTTCTAACTTGAGCCAGAATTGTAAAATGGTCTTATGAATTAGCGATTTCGCTCCAATTCACATTCCAAGTAATATTCGGCATGCTAATTACGTTGCCGATTGCCAAATTGCATTATCTCTTATAGTTTCCGAGATATGGACTATCGACACCTTGCAATATTGGCTCTGCTTCTAACTTGAGCCAGAATTGTAAAACGGTCTTATGAATTAACGATTTCGCTCCAATTCACATTCCAAGTAATATTCGGCATGCTAATTACGTTGCCGATTGCCAAATTGCATTATCTCTTATAGTTTCCGAGATATCGACTATCGACATCTTGCAATATTGGCTCTGCTTCTAACTTGTGCCAGAAATGTAAAATGGACTTATGAATTAGCGATTTCGCTCCAATTCACATTCCAAGTAATATTCGGCATGCTAATTACGTTACCGATTGCCAAATTGCATTATCTCTTATAGTTTCCGAGATATGGACTATCGACATCTTGCAATATTGGCTCTGCTTCTAACTTGAGCCAGAATTGTAAACTTGTCTTATGAATTAGGGATTTCGCTCCAATTCACATTCCAAGTAATATTCGGCATGCTAATTACGTTGCCGATTGCCAAATTGCATTATCTCTTATAGCTTCCGAGATATGAACTATCGACATCTTGCAATATAGGCTCTGCTTCTAACTTGGGCCAGAAATGTAAAATGGTCTTATGAATTAGCGATTTCGCTCCAATTCACATTCCAAGTAATATTCGGCATGCTAATTACGTTGCCGATTGCCAAATTGCATTATCTCTTATAGTTTCCGAGCTATGGACTATCGACAGCTTGCAATATTGGCTCTGCTTCTAACTTGAGCCAGAATTGTAAAATGGTCTTATGAATTAGCGATTTCGCTCCAATTCACATTCCAAGTAATATTCGGCATGCTAATTACGTTGCCGATTGCCAAATTGCATTATCTCTTATAGTTTCCGAGATATGGACTATCGACATCTTGCAATATTGGCTCTGCTTCTAACTTGGGCCAGAAATGTCAAATGGTCTTATGAATTAGCGATTTCGCTCCAATTCACATTCCAAGTAATATTCGGCATGCTAATTACGTTGCCGATTGCCAAATTGCATTATCTCTTATAGTTTCCGAGATATGGACTATCGACACCTTGCAATATTGGCTCTGCTTCTAACTTGAGCCAGAATTGTAAAATGGTCTTATGAATTAGCGATTCCGCTCCAATTCACATTCCAAGTAATTTTCGGCATGCTAATTACGTTGCCGATTGTCAAATTGCATTATCTCTTATAGTTTCCGAGATATGGACTATCGACATATTGCAATATTGGCTCTGCTTCTAACTTGGGCCAGAAATGTAAAATGGTCTTATGAATTAGCGATTTCGCTGCAATTCACATTCTAAGTAATATTCGGCATGTTAATTACGTTGCCCATTGCCAAATTGCATTATCTCTTATAGTTTCCGAGATATGGACTATCGACATCTTGCAATATTGGCTCTGCTTCTAACTTGAGCCAGAATTGTAAAATGGTCTTATGAATTAGCGATTTCGCTCCAATTCACAATCCAAGTAATATTCGGCATGCTAATTACGTTGCCGATTGCCAAATTGCATTATCTCTTATAGTTTCCGAGATATGGACTATCGACAATTGCAATATTGGCTCTGCTTCTAACTTGAGCCAGAATTGTAAAATGGTCTTATGAATTAGCGATTTCGCTTCAATTCACATTCCAAGTAATATTCGGCATGCTAATTACGTTGCCGATTGCCAAATTGCATTATCTCTTATAGTTTCCGAGATATGGACTATCGACATCTTGCAATATTGGCTCTGCTTCTAACTTGGGCCAGAAATGTAAAATGGTCTTATGAATTAGCGATTTCGCTCCAATTCACATTCCAAGTAATATTCGGCATGCTAATTACGTTGCCGATTGCCAAATTGCATTATCTCTTATAGTTTCCGAGATATGGACTATCGACATCTTGCAATATTGGCTCTGCTTCTAACTTGAGCCAGAATTGTAAAATGGTCTTATGAATTAGCGATTTCGCTCCAATTCACATTCCAAGTAATATGCGGCATGCTAATTACGTTGCCGATTGCCAAATTGCATTATCTCTTATAGTTTCCGAGATATGGACTATCGACACCTTGCAATATTGGCTCTGCTTCTAACTTGAGCCAGAATTGTAAAACGGTCTTATGAATTAACGATTTCGCTCCAATTCACATTCCAAGTAATATTCGGCATGCTAATTACGTTGCCGATTGCCAAATTGCATTATCTCTTATAGTTTCCGAGATATCGACTATCGACATCTTGCAATATTGGCTCTGCTTCTAACTTGTGCCAGAAATGTAAAATGGACTTATGAATTAGCGATTTCGCTCCAATTCACATTCCAAGTAATATTCGGCATGCTAATTACGTTACCGATTGCCAAATTGCATTATCTCTTATAGTTTCCGAGATATGGACTATCGACATCTTGCAATATTGGCTCTGCTTCTAACTTGAGCCAGAATTGTAAAATTGTCTTATGAATTAGGGATTTCGCTCCAATTCACATTCCAAGTAATATTCGGCATGCTAATTACGTTGCCGATTGCCAAATTGCATTATCTCTTATAGCTTCCGAGATATGAACTATCGACATCTTGCAATATAGGCTCTGCTTCTAACTTGGGCCAGAAATGTAAAATGGTCTTATGAATTAGCGATTTCGCTCCAATTCACATTCCAAGTAATATTCGGCATGCTAATTACGTTGCCGATTGCCAAATTGCATTATCTCTTATAGTTTCCGAGATATGGACTATCGACATCTTGCAATATTGGCTCTGCTTCTAACTTGGGCCAGAATTGTAAAATGGTCTTATGAATTAGCGATTTCGCTCCAATTCACATTCCAAGTAATATTCGGCATGCTAATTACGTTGCCGATTGCCAAATTGCATTATCTCTTATAGTTTCCGAGATATGGACTATCGACACATTGCAATATTGGCTCTGCTTCTAACTTGGGCCAGAAATGTAAAATGGTCTTATGAATTAGCGATTTCGCTCCAATTCACATTCCAAGTAATATTCGGCATGCTAATTACGTTGCCGATTGCCAAATTGCATTATCTCTTATAGTTTCCGAGATATGGACTATCGACATCTTGCAATATTGGCTCTGCTTCTAACTTGAGCCAGAATTGTAAAATGGTCTTATGAATTAGCGATTTCGCTCCAATTCACATTCCAAGTAATATTCGGCATGCTAATTACGTTGCCGATTGCCAAATTGCATTATCTCTTATAGTTTCCGAGATATGGACTATCGACATCTTGCAATATTGGCTCTGCTTCTAACTTGGGCCAGAATTGTAAAATGGTCTTATGAATTAGCGATTTCGCTCCAATTCACATTCCAAGTAATATTCGGCATGCTAATTACGTTGCCGATTGCCAAATTGCATTATCTCTTATAGTTTCCGAGATATGGACTATCGACATCTTGCAATATTGGCTCTGCTTCTAACTTGGGCCAGAAATGTAAAATGGTCTTATGAATTAGCGATTTCGCTCCAATTCACATTCCAAGTAATATTCGGCATGCTAATTACGTTGCCGATTGCCAAATTGCATTATCTCTTATAGTTTCCGAGCTATGGAATATCGACATCTTGCAATATTGGCTCTGCTTCTAACTTGAGCCAGAATTGTAAAATGGTCTTATGAATTAGCGATTTCGCTCCAATTCACATTCCAAGTAATATTCGGCATGCTAATTACGTTGCCGATTGCCAAATTGCATTATCTCTTATAGTTTCCGAGCTATGGACTATCGACATCTTGCAATATTGGCTCTGCTTCTAACTTAAGCCAGAATTGTAAAATGGTCTTATGAATTAGCGATTTCGCTCCAATTCACATTCCAAGTAATATTCGGCATGCTAATTACGTTGCCGATTGCCAAATTGCATTATCTCTTATAGTTTCCGAGATATGGACTATCGACATCTTGCAATATTGGCTCTGCTTCTAACTTGGGCCAGAAATGTAAAATGGTCTTATGAATTAGCGATTTCGCTCCAATTCACATTCCAAGTAATATTCGGCATGCTAATTACGTTGCCGATTGCCAAATTGCATTATCTCTTATAGTTTCCGAGATATGGACTATCGACATCTTGCAATATTGGCTCTGCTTCTAACTTGGGCCAGAAATGTAAAATGGTCTTATGAATTAGCGATTTCGCTCCAATTCACATTCCAAGTAATATTCGGCATGCTAATTACGTTGCCGATTGCCAAATTGCATTATCTCTTATAGTTTCCGAGATATGGACTATCGACATCTTGCAATATTGGCTCTGCTTCTAACTTGGGCCAGAAATGTAAAATGGTCTTATGAATTAGCGATTTCGCTCCAATTCACATTCCAAGTAATATTCGGCATGCTAATTACGTTGCCGATTGCCAAATTGCATTATCTCTTATAGTTTCCGAGATATGGACTATCGACACCTTACAATATTGGCTCTGCTTCTAACTTGAGCCAGAATTGTAAAATGGTCTTATGAATTAGCGATTTCGCTTCAATTCACATTCCAAGTAATATTCGGCATGCTAATTACGTTGCCGATTGCCAAATTGCATTATCTCTTATAGTTTCCGGGATTTGGACTATCGACATCTTGCAATATTGGCTCTGCTTCTAACTTGAGCCAGCATTGTAAAATGGTCTTATGAATTAGCGATTTCGCTCCAATTCACATTCCAAGTAATATTCGGCATGCTAATTACGATGCCGATTGCCAAATTGCATTATCTCTTATAGTTTCCGAGATATGGACTATCGACATCTTACAATATTCGCTATGATTCTAACTTGGGAAAAAATTGTCAAATGGTCTTATGAATTAGCGATTTCGTTCCAATTCACATTCCAAGTAATATTCGGCATGCTAGTTACATTGGCTATTGCCAAATTGCATTATCTCTTATAGTTTCCGAGATATGGACTATCGACATCTTACAATATTGGCTCTGCTTCTAACTTGGGCCAAAATTGTCAAATGGTCTTATGAATTAGCGATTTCGTTCCAATTCACCTTCCAAGTAATATTCGCCATGCTATTTACATTGCCTATTGCCAAATTGCATTATCTCTTATAGTTTCCGAGATATGGACCATCGACATCTTACAATATTGGCTCTGCTTCTAACTTGGCCCAAAATTGTCAAATGGTCTTATGAATTAGCGATTTCGTTCCAATTCACCTTCCAAGTAATATTCGCCATGCTATTTACATTGCCTATAGCCAAATTGCATTATCTCTTATAGTTTCCAATATATGGGCAATCGAAATTTTACGCCTTAGACTCTGTTTCAAACTTGGGTCAAAATTGTAAAATGGTCTTATGAATTAGCGATTTCGTTCCAATTCACATACCAAGTAATATTCGGCATGCTAATTACGTTGCCGATTGCCAAATTGCCTTATCTCTTATAGTTTCCGAGATACGGACCATCGACAACTTACAATATTGGCTCTGCTTCTAATTTGGGCCAAAATTGTAAAATGGTCTTATGAAATAGCGATTTTGTTCCAATTCACCTTCCAAGTAATATTCGGCATGCTAATTACATTGCCGATTGCCAAATTGCATTATCTCTTATAGTTTCCGAGATATGGACCATCGACATCTTACAATATTGGCTCTGCTTCTAACTTGGGCCAAAATTGTAAAATGGTCTTATGAAATAGCGATTTCGTTCCAATTCACCTTCCAATATTCGGCATGCTAATTATATTGCCTATTGCCAAATTGCATTATCTCTTATAGTTTCCGAGATATGGACTATCGACATCTTACAATATTCGCTATGATTCTAACTTGGGAAAAAATTGTCAAATGGTCTTATGAATTAGCGATTTCGTTCCAATTCACATTCCAAGTAATATTCGGCATGCTAGTTACATTGGCTATTGCCAAATTGCATTATCTCTTATAGTTTCCGAGATATGGACCATCGACATCTTACAATATTGGCTCTGCTTCTAACTTGGGCCAAAATTGTAAAATGGTCTTATGAAATAGCGATTTTGTTCCAATTCACCTTCCAAGTAATATTCGGCATGCTAATTACATTGCCGATTGCCAAATTGCCTTATCTCTTATAGTTTCCGAGATATGGGCAATCGAAAATTTACACGTTAGACTCTGTTTCTAACTTGGGTCAAAATTGTAAAATAGTCTTATGGATTAGCAATTTCGTTCCAATTCACATTTCAAGTAATATTCGGCATGCTAATTACATTGCCGATTGCCAAATTGCATTATCTCTTATAGTTTCCGAGATATGGACCATCGACATCTTACAATATTGGCTCTGCTTCTAACTTGGGCCAAAATTGTAAAATGGTCTTATGAAATAGCGATTTCGTTCCAATTCACCTTCCAATATTCGGCATGCTAATTACATTGCCTATTGCCAAATTGCATTATCTCTTATAGTTTCCGAGATATGGACTATCGACATCTTACAATATTCGCTATGATTCTAACTTGGGAAAAAATTGTCAAATGGTCTTATGAATTAGCGATTTCGTTCCAATTCACATTCCAAGTAATATTCGGCATGCTAGTTACATTGGCTATTGCCAAATTGCATTATCTCTTATAGTTTCCGAGATATAGACTATCGACATTTTACAATATTGGCACTGCTTCTAACTTGGGTCAAAATTGTAAAATGGTCTTATGAATTAGCGGTTTCTTTCCAATTCACCTTCCAAATAATATTCGCCATGATAATTACATTACCTAATGCCAAATTGCATTATCTCTTATAGTTTCCGGGATATGGACCATCGACATCTTACAATATTGGCTCTGCTTCTAACTTGGGCTAGAGTTGTAAAATGGTCTTATGAATTAGCGATTTCGTTCCAATACACATTCCAAGTAATATTTGGCATGCTAATTACATTGCTTATTGCCAAATTGCATTATCTCATATAGTTTCCGAGATATGGACTATCGACAGCTTACAATATTCGCTCTGATTCTAACTTGGGTCAAAATTGTAAAATGGTCTTATGAATTAGCGATTTCGTTCCATTTCACATTCCAAGTAATATTCGGCATGCTAATTAGGTTGCCGATTGCCAAATTGCATTATCTCCTATAGTTTGCGAGATATGGGCAATCGAAATTTTACACCTTAGGCTCTGTTTCTAACTTGGGTCAAAATTGTAAAATAGTCTTATGGATTATCAATTTCGTTCCAATTCACCATCCAAATAATATTCGCCATGCTAATTACATTGCCTATTGCCAAATTGCATTATCTCTTATAGTTTCCGAGATATGGACTATCGACAGCTTACAATATTCGCTCTGATTCTAACTTGGGAAAAAATTGTCAAATGGTCTCATGAATTAGCGATTTCGTTCCAATTCACATTCCAAGTAATATTCGGCATGCTAATTACGTTGCCGATTGCCAAATTGCATTATCTCTTATAGTTTCCGAGATAGGGACTATCGACATCTTACAATATTGGCACTGCTTCTAACTTGGGTCAAAATTGTAAAATGGTCTTATGAATTAGCGATTTCGTTCCAATTCACCTTCCAAATAATATTCGCCATGCTAATTACATTGCCTAATGCCAAATTGCATTATCTCTTATAGTTTCCGAGATATGGACTATCGACATCTTACAATATTCGCTATGATTCTAACTTGGGAAAAAATTGTCAAATGGTCTTATGAATTAGCGATTTCGTTCCAATTCACATACCAAGTAATATTCGGCATGCTAATTACGTTGCCGATTGCCAAATTGCCTTATCTCTTATAGTTTCCGAGATATGGACCATCGACATCTTACAATATTGGCTCTGCTTCTAACTTGGGCCAAAATTGTAAAATGGTCTTATGAAATAGCGATTTCGTTCCAATTCACCTTCCAATATTCGGCATGCTAATTATATTGCCTATTGCCAAATTGCATTATCTCTTATAGTTTCCGAGATATGGACTATCGACATCTTACAATATTCGCTATGATTCTAACTTGGGAAAAATTTGTCAAATGGTCTTATGAATTAGCGATTTTGTTCCAATTCACATTCCAAGTAATATTCGGCATGCTAGTTACATTGGCTATTGCCAAATTGCATTATCTCTTATAGTTTCCGAGATATGGACCATCGACATCTTACAATATTGGCTCTGCTTCTAACTTGGGCCAAAATTGTAAAATGGTCTTATGAAATAGCGATTTTGTTCCAATTCACCTTCCAAGTAATATTCGGCATGCTAATTACATTGCCGATTGCCAAATTGCATTATCTCTTATAGTTTCCGAGATATGGACTATCGATATCTTACAATATTCGCTCTGATTCTATCTTGGGAAAATATTGTCAAATGGTCTTATGAATTAGCGATTTCGTTCCAATTCACATACCAAGTAATATTCGGCATGCTAATTACGTTGCCGATTGCCAAATTGCCTTATCTCTTATAGTTTCCGAGATATGGGCAATCGAAAATTTACACGTTAGACTCTGTTTCTAACTTGGGTCAAAATTGTAAAATAGTCTTATGGATTAGCAATTTCGTTCCAATTCACATTTCAAGTAATATTTGGCACCATAATTACGTTGCCGATTGCCAAATTGCATTATCTCTTATAGTTTCCGAGATATAGACTATCGACATTTTACAATATTGGCACTGCTTCTAACTTGGGTCAAAATTGTAAAATGGTCTTATGAATTAGCGATTTCTTTCCAATTCACCTTCCAAATAATATTCGCCATGATAATTACATTACCTAATGCCAAATTGCATTATCTCTTATAGTTTCCGGGATATGGACCATCGACATCTTACAATATTGGCTCTGCTTCTAACTTGGGCTAGAGTTGTAAAATGGTCTTATGAATTAGCGATTTCGTTCCAATACACATTCCAAGTAATATTTGGCATGCTAATTACATTGCTTATTGCCAAATTGCATTATCTCATATAGTTTCCGAGATATGGACTATCGACAGCTTGCAATATTCGCTCTGATTCTAACTTGGGTCAAAATTGTAAAATGGTCTTATGAATTAGCGATTTCGTTCCATTTCACATTCCAAGTAATATTCGGCATGCTAATTAGGTTGCCGATTGCCAAATTGCATTATCTCCTATAGTTTGCGAGATATGGGCAATCGAAATTTTACACCTTAGGCTCTGTTTCTAACTTGGGTCAAAATTGTAAAATAGTCTTATGGATTATCAATTTCGTTCCAATTCACCTTCCAAATAATATTCGCCATGCTAATTACATTGCCTATTGCCAAATTGCATTATCTCTTATAGTTTCCGAGATATGGACTATCGACAGCTTACAATATTCGCTCTGATTCTAACTTGGGAAAAAATTGTCAAATGGTCTCATGAATTAGCGATTTCGTTCCAATTCACATTCCAAGTAATATTCGGCATGCTAATTACGTTGCCGATAGCCAAATTGCCTTATCTCTTATAGTTTCCGAGATATGGGCAATCGAAAATTTACACGTTAGACTCTGTTTCTAACTTGGGTCAAAATTGCGAAATAGTCTTATGGATTAGCAATTTCGTTCCAATTCACATTACAAGTAATATTTGGCACCCTAATTACGTTGCCGATTGCCAAATTGCATTATCTCTTATAGTTTCCGAGATAGGGACTATCGACATCTTACAATATTGGCACTGCTTCTAACTTGGGTCAAAATTGTAAAATGGTCTTATGAATTAGCGATTTCGTTCCAATTCACCTTCCAAATAATATTCGCCATGCTAATTACATTGCCTAATGCCAAATTGCATTATCTCTTATAGTTTCCGAGATATGGACTATCGACATCTTACAATATTCGCTATGATTCTAACTTGGGCTAGAGTTTTAAAATGGTCTTATGAATTAGCGATTTCGTTCCAATTCACATTCCAAGTAATATTCGGCATGCTAGTTACATTGGCTATTGCCAAATTGCATTATCTCTTATAGTTTCCGAGATATGGACCATCGACATCTTACAATATTGGCTCTGCTTCTAACTTGGGCCAAAATTGTAAAATGGTCTTATGAAATAGCGATTTCGTTCCAATTCACCTTCCAAGTAATATTCGGTATGCTAGTTACATTGCCTATTGCCAAATTGCATTATCTCTTATAGTTTCCGAGATATGGACTATCGACATCTTACAATATTCGCTATGATTCTAACTTGGGAAAAAATTGTCAAATGGTCTTATGAATTAGCGATTTCGTTCCAATTCACATACCAAGTAATATTCGGCATGCTAATTACGTTGCCGATTGCCAAATTGCCTTATCTCTTATAGTTTCCGAGATACGGACCATCGACATCTTACAATATTGGCTCTGCTTCTGACATGGGCTAAAGTTGTAAAATTGTCTTATGAATTAGCGATTTCGTTCCAATTCACTTTCCAAGTAATATTCGGCATCCTAATTACGTTGCCGAATGCCAAATTGCATTATCTCTTATAGTTTCCGAGATAGGGACTATGGACATCTTACAATATTACACTGCTTCTTACTTGGGTCAAAATTCTAAAATGGTCTTATGAATTAGCGATTTCGTTCCAATTCACATTCCAAATAATATTCGCCATGCTAATTACATTACCTAATGCCAAATTGCATTATCTCTCATAGTTTCCGGGATATGGACCATCGACATCTTACAATATTGGCTCTGCTTCTAACTTGGGCTAGAGTTGTAAAATGGTCTTATGAATTAAGGATTTCGTTCCAATACACATTCCAAGTAATATTTGGCATGCTGATTACATTGCTTATTGCCAAATTGCATTATCTCATATAGTTTCCGAGATATGGACCATCGACATCTTACAATATTGGCTCTGCTTCTGACATGGGCTAATGTTGTAAAATTGTCTTATGAATTAGCGATTTCGTTCCAATTCACTTTCCAAGTAATATTCGGCATCCTAATTACGTTGCCGAATGACAAATAGCATTATCTCTTATAGTTTCCGAGATATGGACTATCGACATCTTTCAATATTCGCTCTGCTTCTAACTTGGGCCAAAATTGTCAAATGGTCTTATGAATTAGCGATTTCGTTCCAATTCACCTTCCAAGTAATATTAGCCATGCTAAATACATTGCCTATAGCCAAATTGCATTATCTCTTATAGTTTCCGAGATATAGATCATCGACATCTTACAATATTGGCTCTGCTTATAACTTGGGCTAAAGTTGAAAAATGGCCTTATGGATTAACGATTTCGTTCCAATTCACAGTCCAAGTAATATTCGGCATCCTAATTACGTTGCCGATTGTCAAATTGCATTATCTCTTATAGTTTCCAAGATATGGACTATCGACATCTTACAATATTGGCACTGCTTCTAACTTGGGTCAAAATTGTAAAATGGTCTTATGAATTAGCGATTTCGTTCCAATTCACATTCCAAATAATATTCGCCATGCTAATTACATTGTTTATTGCCAAATTGCATTATCTCTTATAGTTTCCGAGATATGGACCATCGACATCTTACAATATTGGCTCTGCTACTGACATGGGCTAAAGTTGTAAAATTGTCTTATGAATTAGCGATTTCGTTCCAATTCACATTCCAAGTAATATTCGGCATGCTAATTACGTTGCCGTTTGCCAAATTGCATTATCTCTTATAGTTTCCGAGATATAGACTATCGACATTTTACAATATTGTCACTGCTTCTAACTTGGGTCAAAATTGTAAAATGGTCTTATGAATTAGCGATTTCTTTCCAATTCACCTTCCAAATAATATTCGCCATGATAATTACATTACCTAATGCCAAATTGCATTATCTCTTATAGTTTCCGGGATATGGACCATCGACATCTTACAATATTGGCTCTGCTTCTAACTTGGGCTAGAGTTGTAAAATGGTCTTAAGAATTAGCGATTTCGTTCCAATACACATTCCAAGTTATATTTGGCATGCCAATTATATTGCTTATTGCCAAATTGCATTATCTCATATAGTTTCCGAGATATGGACCATCGACATCTTACAATATTGGCTCTGCTTCTGACATGGGCTAAAGTTGTAAAATTGTCTTATGAATTAGCGATTTCGTTCCAATTCACTTTCCAAGTAATATTCGGCATCCTAATTAGGTTGCCGATTGCCAAATAGCATTATCTCTTATAGTTTCCGAGATATGGACTATCGACATCTTGCAATATTGGCTCTGCTTCTAACTTGGGCCAGAAATGTAAAATGGTCTTATGAATTAGCGATTTCGTTCCAATTCACATTCCAAGTAATATTCGGCATGCTAATTACGTTGCCGTTTGCCAAATTGCATTATCTCTTATAGTTTCCGAGATATAGACTATCGACATTTTACAATATTGGCACTGCTTCTAACTTGGGTCAAAATTGTAAAATGGTCTTATGAATTAGCGATTTCTTTCCAATTCACCTTCCAAATAATATTCGCCATGATAATTACATTACCTAATGCCAAATTGCATTATCTCTTATAGTTTCCGGGATATGGACCATCGACATCTTACAATATTGGCTCTGCTTCTAACTTGGGCTAGAGTTGTAAAATGGTCTTAAGAATTAGCGATTTCGTTCCAATACACATTCCAAGTAATATTTGGCATGCCAATTATATTGCTTATTTCCAAATTGCATTATCTCATATAGTTTCCGAGATATGGACCATCGACATCTTACAATATTGGCTCTGCTTCTGACATGGGCTAAAGTTGTAAAATTGTCTTATGAATTAGCGATTTCGTTCCAATTCACTTTCCAAGTAATATTCGGCATCCTAATTAGGTTGCCGATTGCCAAATTGCATTATCTCTTATAGTTTCCGAGATATGGACTATCGACATCTTGCAATATTGGCTCTGCTTCTAACTTGGGCCAGAAATGTAAAATGGTCTTATGAATTAGCGATTTCGCTCCAATTCACATTCCAAGTAATATTCGGCATGCTAATTACGTTGCCGATTGCCAAATTGCATTATCTCTTATAGTTTCCGAGATATGGACTATCGACATCTTGCAATATTGGCTCTGCTTCTAACTTGGGCCAGAAATGTAAAATGGTCTTATGAATTAGCGATTTCGCTCCAATTCACATTCCAAGTAATATTCGGCATGCTAATTACGTTGCCGATTGCCAAATTGCATTATCTCTTATAGTTTCCGAGATATGGACTATCGACATCTTGCAATATTGGCTCTGCTTCTAACTTGAGCCAGAATTGTAAAATGGTCTTATGAATTAGGGATTTCGCTCCAATTCACATTCCAAGTAATATTCGGCATGCTAATTACGTTGCCGATTGCCAAATTGCATTATCTCTTATAGTTTCCGAGATATGAACTATCGACATCTTGCAATATAGGCTCTGCTTCTAACTTGGGCCAGAAATATAAAATGGTCTTATGAATTAGTGATTTCGCTCCAATTCACATTCCAAGTAATATTCGGCATGCTAATTACGTTGCCGATTGCCAAATTGCATTATCTCTTATAGTTTCCGAGATATGGACTATCGACATCTTGCAATATTGGCTCTGCTTCTAACTTGGGCCAGAAATGTAAAATGGTCTTATGAATTAGCGATTTCGCTCCAATTCACATTCCAAGTAATATTCGGCATGCTAATTACGTTGCCGATTGCCAAATTGCATTATCTCTTATAGTTTCCGAGATATGGACTATCGACATCTTGCAATATTGGCTCTGCTTCTAACTTGAGCCAGAATTGTAAAATGGTCTTATGAATTAGGGATTTCGCTCCAATTCACATTCCAAGTAATATTCGGCATGCTAATTACGTTGCCGATTGCCAAATTGCATTATCTCTTATAGTTTCCGAGATATGAACTATCGACATCTTACAATATTGGCACTGCTTCTAACTTGGGTCAAAATTGTAAAATGGTCTTATGAATTAGCGATTTCGTTCCAATTCACATTCCAAATAATATTCGCCATGCTAATTACATTGTTTATTGAAAAATTGCATTATCTCTTATAGTTTCCGAGATATGGACCATCGACATCTTACAATATTGGCTCTGCTACTGACATGGGCTAAAGTTGTAAAATTGTCTTATAAATTAGCGATTTCGTTCCAATTCACATTCCAAGTAATATTCGGCATGCTAATTACGTTGCCGTTTGCCAAATTGCATTATCTCTTATAGTTTCCGAGATATAGACTATCGACATTTTACAATATTGGCACTGCTTCTAACTTGGGTCAAAATTGTAAAATGGTGTTATGAATTAGCGATTTCTTTCCAATTCACCTTCCAAATAATATTCGCCATGATAATTACATTACCTAATGCCAAATTGCATTATCTCTTATAGTTTCCGGGATATGGACCATCGACATCTTACAATATTGGCTCTGCTTCTAACTTGGGCTAGAGTTGTAAAATGGTCTTAAGAATTAGCGATTTCGTTCCAATACACATTCCAAGTAATATTTGGCATGCCAATTATATTGCTTATTGCCAAATTGCATTATCTCATATAGTTTCCGAGATATGGACCATCGACATCTTACAATATTGGCTCTGCTTCTGACATGGGCTAAAGTTGTAAAATTGTCTTATGAATTAGCGATTTCGTTCCAATTCACTTTCCAAGTAATATTCGGCATCCTAATTAGGTTGCCGATTGCCAAATAGCATTATCTCTTATAGTTTCCGAGATATAGACTATCGACATTTTACAATATTGGCACTGCTTCTAACTTGGGTCAAAATTGTAAAATGGTCTTATGAATTAGCGATTTCGTTCCAATTCACATTCCAAGCAATATTCGGCATGCTAATTACGTTGCCGTTTGCCAAATTGCATTATCTCTTATAGTTTCCGAGATATAGACTATCGACATTTTACAATATTGGCACTGCTTCTAACTTGGGTCAAAATTGTAAAATGGTCTTATGAATTAGCGATTTCTTTCCAATTCACCTTCCAAATAATATTCGCCATGATAATTACATTACCTAATGCCAAATTGCATTATCTCTTATAGTTTCCGGGATATGGACCATCGACATCTTACAATATTGGCTCTGCTTCTAACTTGAGCTAGAGTTGTAAAATGGTCTTAAGAATTAGCGATTTCGTTCCAATACACATTCCAAGTAATATTTGGCATGCCAATTATATTGCTTATTGCCTAATTGCATTATCTCATATAGTTTCCGAGATATGGACCATCGACATCTTACAATATTGGCTCTGCTTCTGACATGGGCTAAAGTTGTAAAATTGTCTTATGAATTAGCGATTTCGTTCCAATTCACTTTCCAAGTAATATTCGGCATCCTAATTAGGTTGCCGATTGCCAAATTGCATTATCTCTTATAGTTTCCGAGATATGGACTATCGACATCTTGCAATATTGGCTCTGCTTCTAACTTGGGCCAGAAATGTAAAATGGTCTTATGAATTAGCGATTTCGCTCCAATTCACATTCCAAGTAATATTCGGCATGCTAATTACGTTGCCGATTGCCAAATTGCATTATCTCTTATAGTTTCCGAGATATGGACTATCGACATCTTGCAATATTGGCTCTGCTTCTAACTTGGGCCAGAAATGTAAAATGGTCTTATGAATTAGCGATTTCGCTCCAATTCACATTCCAAGTAATATTCGGCATGCTAATTACGTTGCCGATTGCCAAATTGCATTATCTCTTATAGTTTCCGAGATATGGACTATCGACACCTTGCAATATTGGCTCTGCTTCTAACTTGAGCCAGAATTGTAAAATGGTCTTATGAATTAGCGATTTCGCTCCAATTCACATTCCAAGTAATTTTCGGCATGCTAATTACGTTGCCGATTGTCAAATTGCATTATCTCTTATAGTTTCCGAAATATGGACTATCGACATATTGCAATATTGGCTCTGCTTCTAACTTGGGCCAGAAATGTAAAATGGTCTTATGAATTAGCGATTTCGCTCCAATTCACATTCTAAGTAATATTCGGCATGCTAATTACGTTGCCGATTGCCAAATTGCATTATCTCTTATAGTTTCCGAGATATGGACTATCGACATCTTGCAATATTGGCTCTGCTTCTAACTTGGGCCAGAAATGTAAAATGGTCTTATGAATTAGCGATTTCGCTCCAATTCACATTCCAAGTAATATTCGGCATGCTAATTACGTTGCCGATTGCCAAATTGCATTATCTCTTATAGTTTCCGAGATATGGACTATCGACATCTTGCAATATTGGCTCTGCTTCTAACTTGGGCCAGAAATGTAAAATGGTCTTATGAATTAGCGATTTCGCTCCAATTCACATTCCAAGTAATATTCGGCATGCTAATTACGTTGCCTATTGCCAAATCGCATTATCTCTTATAGTTTCCGAGATATGGACTATCGACATCTTGCAATATTGGCTCTGCTTCTAACTTGAGCCAGAATTGTAAAATGGTCTTATGAATTAGGGATTTCGCTCCAATTCACATTCCAAGTAATATTCGGCATGCTAATTACGTTGCCGATTGCCAAATTGCATTATCTCTTATAGTTTCCGAGATATGAACTATCGACATCTTGCAATATAGGCTCTGCTTCTAACTTGGGCCAGAAATATAAAATGGTCTTATGAATTAGTGATTTCGCTCCAATTCACATTCCAAGTAATATTCGGCATGCTAATTACGTTGCCGATTGCCAAATTGCATTATCTCTTATAGTTTCCGAGATATGGACTATCGACATCTTGCAATATTGGCTCTGCTTCTAACTTGGGCCAGAAATGTAAAATGGTCTTATGAATTAGCGATTTCGCTCCAATTCACATTCCAAGTAATATTCGGCATGCTAATTACGTTGCCGATTGCCAAATTGCATTATCTCTTATAGTTTCCGAGATATGGACTATCGACATCTTGCAATATTGGCTCTGCTTCTAACTTGAGCCAGAATTGTAAAATGGTCTTATGAATTAGGGATTTCGCTCCAATTCACATTCCAAGTAATATTCGGCATGCTAATTACGTTGCCGATTGCCAAATTGCATTATCTCTTATAGTTTCCGAGATATGAACTATCGACATCTTACAATATTGGCACTGCTTCTAACTTGGGTCAAAATTGTAAAATGGTCTTATGAATTAGCGATTTCGTTCCAATTCACATTCCAAATAATATTCGCCATGCTAATTACATTGTTTATTGAAAAATTGCATTATCTCTTATAGTTTCCGAGATATGGACCATCGACATCTTACAATATTGGCTCTGCTACTGACATGGGCTAAAGTTGTAAAATTGTCTTATAAATTAGCGATTTCGTTCCAATTCACATTCCAAGTAATATTCGGCATGCTAATTACGTTGCCGATTGCCAAATTGCATTATCTCTTATAGTTTCCGAGATATGGACTATCGACATCTTGCAATATTGGCTCTGCTTCTAACTTGGGCCAGAAATGTAAAATGGTCTTATGAATTAGCGATTTCGCTCCAATTCACATTCCAAGTAATATTCGGCATGCTAATTACGTTGCCGATTGCCAAATTGCATTATCTCTTATAGTTTCCGAGATATGGACTATCGACATCTTGCAATATTGGCTCTGCTTCTAACTTGTGCCAGAAATGTAAAATGGACTTATGAATTAGCGATTTCGCTCCAATTCACATTCCAAGTAATATTCGGCATGCTAATAACGTTGCCGATTGCCAAATTGCATTATCTCTTATAGTTTCCGAGATATGGACTATCGACACCTTGCAATATTGGCTCTGCTTCTAACTTGAGCCAGAATTGTTAAACGGTCTTATGAATTAACGATTTCGCTCCAATTCACATTCCAAGTAACATTCGGCATGCTAATTACGTTGCCGACTGCCAAATTGCATTATCTCTTATAGTTTCCGAGATATCGACTATCGACATCTTGCAATATTGGCTCTGCTTCTAACTTGTGCCAGAAATGTAAAATGGACTTATGAATTAGCGATTTCGCTCCAATTCACATTCCAAGTAATATTCGGCATGCTAATTACGTTGCCGATTGCCAAATTGCATTATCTCTTATAGTTTCCGAGATATGGACTATCGACATCTTGCAATATTGGCTCTGCTTCTAACTTGAGCCAGAATTGTAAAATGGTCTTATGAATTAGGGATTTCGCTCCAATTCACATTCCAAGTAATATTCGGCATGCTAATTACGTTGCCGATTGCCAAATTGCATTATCTCTTATAGTTTCCGAGATATGAACTATCGACATCTTGCAATATAGGCTCTGCTTCTAACTTGGGCCAGAAATATAAAATGGTCTTATGAATTAGCGATTTCGCTCCAATTCACATTCCAAGTAATATTCGGCATGCTAATTACGTTGCCGATTGCCAAATTGCATTATCTCTTATAGTTTCCGAGATATGGACTATCGACATCTTGCAATATTGGCTCTGCTTCTAACTTGGGCCAGAAATGTAAAATGGTCTTATGAATTAGCGATTTCGCTCCAATTCACATTCCAAGTAATATTCGGCATGCTGATTACGTTGCCGATTGCCAAATTGCATTATCTCTTATAGTTTCCGAGATATGGACTATCGACACATTGCAATATTGGCTCTGCTTCTAACTTGAGCCAGAATTGTAAAATGGTCTTATGAATTAGCGATTTCGCTCCAATTCACATTCCAAGTAATATTCGGCATGCTAATTACGTTGCCGATTGCCAAATTGCATTATCTCTTATAGTTTCCGAGCTATGGACTATCGACATCTTGCAATATTGGCTCTGCTTCTAACTTGAGCCAGAATTGTAAAATGGTCTTATGAATTAGCGATTTCGCTCCAATTCACATTCCAAGTAATATTCGGCATGCTAATTAAGTTGCCGATTGCCAAATTGCATTATCTCTTATAGTTTCCGAGCTATGGACTATCGACATCTTGCAATATTGGCTCTGCTTCTAACTTGAGCCAGAATTGTAAAATGGTCTTATGAATTAGCGATTTCGCTCCAATTCACATTCCAAGTAATATTCGGCATGCTAATTATGTTGCCGATTGCCAAATTGCATTATCCCTTATAGTTTCCGAGATATGGACTATCGACATCTTGCAATATTGGCTCTGCTTCTAACTTGGGCCAGAAATGTAAAATGGTCTTATGAATTAGCGATTTCGCTCCAATTCACATTCTAAGTAATATTCGGCATGCTAATTACGTTGCCGATTGCCAAATTGCATTATCTCTTATAGTTTCCGAGATATGAACTATCGACATCTTGCAATATAGGCTCTGCTTCTAACTTGGGCCAGAAATGTAAAATGGTCTTATGAATTAGCGATTTCGCTCCAATTCACATTCCAAGTAATATTCGGCATGCTAATTACGTTGCCGATTGCCATATTGCATTATCTCTTATAGTTTCCGAGCTATGGAATATCGACATCTTGCAATATTGGCTCTGCTTCTAACTTGAGCCAGAATTGTAAAATGGTCTTATGAATTAGCGATTTCGCTCCAATTCACATTCCAAGTAATATTCGGCATGCTAATTACGTTGCCGATTGCCAAATTGCATTATCTCTTATAGTTTCCGAGCTATGGACTATCGACATCTTGCAATATTGGCTCTGCTTCTAACTTGAGCCAGAATTGTAAAATGGTCTTATGAATTAGCGATTTCGCTCCAATTCACATTCCAAGTAATATTCGGCATGCTAATTACGTTGCCGATTGCCAAATTGCATTATCTCTTATAGTTTCCGAGATATGGACTATCGACATCTTGCAATATTGGCTCTGCTTCTAACTTGGGCCAGAAATGTAAAATGGTCTTATGAATTAGCGATTTCGCTCCAATTCACATTCCAAGTAATATTCGGCATGCTAATTACGTTGCCGATTGCCAAATTGCATTATCTCTTATAGTTTCCGAGATATGGACTATCGACATCTTGCAATATTGGCTCTGCTTCTAACTTGGGCCAGAAATGTAAAATGGTCTTATGAATTAGCGATTTCGCTCCAATTCACATTCCAAGTAATATTCGGCATGCTAATTACGTTGCCGATTGCCAAATTGCATTATCTCTTATAGTTTCCGAGATATGGACTATCGACATCTTGCAATATTGGCTCTGCTTCTAACTTGGGCCAGAAATGTAAAATGGTCTTATGAATTAGCGATTTCGCTCCAATTCACACTCCAAGTAATATTCGGCATGCTAATTACGTTGCCGATTGCCAAATTGCATTATCTCTTATAGTTTCCGAGATATGGACTATCGACACCTTGCAATATTGGCTCTGCTTCTAACTTGAGCCAGAATTGTAAAATGGTCTTATGAATTAGCGATTTCGCTTCAATTCACATTCCAAGTAATATTCGGCATGCTAATTACGTTGCCGATTGCCAAATTGCATTATCTCTTATAGTTTCCGGGATTTGGACTATCGACATCTTGCAATATTGGCTCTGCTTCTAACTTGAGCCAGCATTGTAAAATGGTCTTATGAATTAGCGATTTCGCTCCAATTCACATTCCAAGTAATATTCGGTATGCTAATTACGTTGCCGATTGCCAAATTGCATTATCTCTTATAGTTTCCGAGATATGGACTATCGACATCTTGCAATATTGGCTCTGCTTCTAACTTGTGCCAGAAATGTAAAATGGTCTTATGAATTAGCGATTTCGCTCCAATTCACATTCCAAGTAATATTCGGCATGCTAATTACGTTGCCGATTGCCAAATTGCATTATCTCTTATAGTTTCCGAAATATGGACTATCGACATCTTGCAATATTGGCTCTGCTTCTAACTTGTGCCAGAAATGTAAAATGGTCTTATGAATTAGCGATTTCGCTCCAATTCCCATTCCAAGTAATATTCGGCATGCTAATTACGTTGCCGATTGCCAAACTGCATTATCTCTTATAGTTTCCGAGATATGGACTATCGACACCTTGCAATATTGGCTCTGCTTCTAACTTGAGCCAGAATTGTAAAACGGTCTTATGAATTAGCGATTTCGCTCCAATTCACATTCCAAGTAATATTCGGCATGCTAATTACGATGCCGATTGCCAAATTGCATTATCTCTTATAGTTTCCGAGATATGGACTATCGACATCTTGCAATATTGGCTCTGCTTCTATCTTGTGCCAAAAATGTAAAATGGTCTTATGAATTAGCGATTTCGCTCCAATTCACATTCCAAGTAATATTCGGCATGCTAATTACGTTGCCGATTGCCAAATTGCATTATCTCTTATAGTTTCCGAGATATGGACTATCGACATCTTGCAATATTGGCTCTGATTCTTACTTGGGCCAGAAATGTAAAATGGTCTTATGAATTAGCGATTTCGCTCCAATTCACATTCCAAGTAATATTCGGCATGCTAATTACGTTGCCGATTGCCAAATTGCATTATCTCTTATAGTTTCCGAGATATGGACTATCGACATCTTGCAATATTGGCTCTGCTTCTAACTTGTGCCAGAAATGTAAAATGGTCTTATGAATTAGCGATTTCGCTCCAATTCACATTTCAAGTAATATTCGGCATGCTAATTACGTTGCCGATTGCCAAATTGCATTATCTCTTATAGTTTCCGAGATATGGACTATCGTCATCTTGCAATATTGGCTCTGCTTCTAACTTGGGCCAGAAATGTAAAATGGTCTTATGAATTAGCGATTTCGCTCCAATTCACATTCCAAGTAATATTCGGCATGCTAATTACGTTGCCGATTGCCAAATTGCATTATCTCTTATAGTTTCCGAGATATGGACTATCGACATCTTGCAATATTGGCTCTGCTTCTAATTTGAGCCAGAATTGTAAAATGGTCTTATGAATTAGCGATTTCGCACCAATTCACAATCCAAGTAATATTCGGCATGCTAATTACGTTGCCGATTGCCAAATTGCATTATCTCTTATAGTTTCCGAGATATGGACTATCGACATCTTGCAATATTATCTCTGCTTCTAACTTGGGCCAGAAATGTAAAATGGTCTTATGAATTAGCGATTTCGCTCCAATTCACATTCCAAGTAATATTCGGCATGCTAATTAATTACGTTGCCGATTGCCAAATTGCATTATCTCTTATAGTTTCCGAGATATGGACTATCGACATCTTGCAATATTGGCTCTGCTTCTAACTTGGGCCAGAAATGTAAAATGGTCTTATGAATTAGCGATTTCGCTCCAATTCACATTCCAAGTAATATTCGGCATGCTAATTACGTTGCCGATTGCCAAATTGCATTATCTCTTATAGTTTCCAAGATATGGACTATCGAAACCTTGCAATATTGGCTCTGCTTCTAACTTGAGCCAGAATTGTAAAATGGTCTTATGAATTAGCGATTTCGCTCCAATTCACATTCCAAGTAATTTTCGGCATGCTAATTACGTTGCCGATTGTCAAATTGCATTATCTCTTATAGTTTCCGAAATATGGACTATCGACATATTGCAATATTGGCTCTGCTTCTAACTTGGGCCAGAAATGTAAAATGGTCTTATGAATTAGCGATTTCGCTCCAATTCACATTCTAAGTAATATTCGGCATGCTAATTACGTTGCCGATTGCCAAATTGCATTATCTCTTATAGTTTCCGAGATATGGACTATCGACACCTTGCAATATTGGCTCTGCTTCTAACTTGAGCCAGAATTGTAAAACGGTCTTATGAATTAGCGATTTCGCTCCAATTCACATTCCAAGTAATATTCGGCGTGCTAATTACGTTGCCGATTGCCAAATTGCATTATCTCTTATAGTTTCCGAGATATGGACTATCGACATCTTGCAATATTGGCTCTGCTTCTAACTTGTGCCAGAAATGTAAAATAGTCTTATGAATTAGCGATTTCGCTCCAATTCATATTCCAAGTAATATTCGGCATGCTAATTACGTTGCCGATTGCCAAATTGCATTATCTCTTATAGTTTCCGAGATATGGACTATCGACATCTTGCAATATTGGCTCTGCTTCTAACTTGGGCCAGAAATGTAAAATGGTCTTATGAATTAGCGATTTCGCTCCAATTCACATTCCAAGTAATATTCGGCATGCTAATTACGTTGCCGATTGCCAAATTGCATTATCTCTTATAGTTTCCGAGATATGGACTATCGACATCTTGCAATATTGGCTCTGCTTCTAACTTGTGCCAGAAATGTAAAATGGTCTTATGAATTAGCGATTTCGCTCCAATTCACATTTCAAGTAATATTCGGCATGCTAATTACGTTGCCGATTGCCAAATTGCATTATCTCTTATAGTTTCCGAGATATGGACTATCGTCATCTTGCAATATTGGCTCTGCTTCTAACTTGGGCCAGAAATGTAAAATGGTCTTATGAATTAGCGATTTCGCTCCAATTCACATTCCAAGTAATATTCGGCATGCTAATTACGTTGCCGATTGCCAAATTGCATTATCTCTTATAGTTTCCGAGATATGGACTATCGACATCTTGCAATATTGGCTCTGCTTCTAATTTGAGCCAGAATTGTAAAATGGTCTTATGAATTAGCGATTTCGCACCAATTCACAATCCAAGTAATATTCGGCATGCTAATTACGTTGCCGATTGCCAAATTGCATTATCTCTTATAGTTTCCGAGATATGGACTATCGACATCTTGCAATATTATCTCTGCTTCTAACTTGGGCCAGAAATGTAAAATGGTCTTATGAATTAGCGATTTCGCTCCAATTCACATTCCAAGTAATATTCGGCATGCTAATTAATTACGTTGCCGATTGCCAAATTGCATTATCTCTTATAGTTTCCGAGATATGGACTATCGACATCTTGCAATATTGGCTCTGCTTCTAACTTGGGCCAGAAATGTAAAATGGTCTTATGAATTAGCGATTTCGCTCCAATTCACATTCCAAGTAATATTCGGCATGCTAATTACGTTGCCGATTGCCAAATTGCATTATCTCTTATAGTTTCCAAGATATGGACTATCGAAACCTTGCAATATTGGCTCTGCTTCTAACTTGAGCCAGAATTGTAAAATGGTCTTATGAATTAGCGATTTCGCTCCAATTCACATTCCAAGTAATTTTCGGCATGCTAATTACGTTGCCGATTGTCAAATTGCATTATCTCTTATAGTTTCCGAAATATGGACTATCGACATATTGCAATATTGGCTCTGCTTCTAACTTGGGCCAGAAATGTAAAATGGTCTTATGAATTAGCGATTTCGCTCCAATTCACATTCTAAGTAATATTCGGCATGCTAATTACGTTGCCGATTGCCAAATTGCATTATCTCTTATAGTTTCCGAGATATGGACTATCGACACCTTGCAATATTGGCTCTGCTTCTAACTTGAGCCAGAATTGTAAAACGGTCTTATGAATTAGCGATTTCGCTCCAATTCACATTCCAAGTAATATTCGGCGTGCTAATTACGTTGCCGATTGCCAAATTGCATTATCTCTTATAGTTTCCGAGATATGGACTATCGACATCTTGCAATATTGGCTCTGCTTCTAACTTGTGCCAGAAATGTAAAATAGTCTTATGAATTAGCGATTTCGCTCCAATTCATATTCCAAGTAATATTCGGCATGCTAATTACGTTGCCGATTGCCAAATTGCATTATCTCTTATAGTTTCCGAGATATGGACTATCGACATCTTGCAATATTGGCTCTGCTTCTAACTTGGGCCAGAAATGTAAAATGGTCTTATGAATTAGCGATTTCGCTCCAATTCACATTCCAAGTAATATTCGGCATGCTAATTACGTTGCCGATTGCCAAATTGCATTATCTCTTATAGTTTCCGAGATATGGACTATCGACATCTTGCAATATTGGCTCTGCTTCTAACTTGAGCCAGAATTGTAAAATGGTCTTATGAATTAGCGATTTCGCTCCAATTCACATTCCAAGTAATATGCGGCATGCTAATTACGTTGCCGATTGCCAAATTGCATTATCTCTTATAGTTTCCGAGATATGGACTATCGACACCTTGCAATATTGGCTCTGCTTCTAACTTGAGCCAGAATTGTAAAACGGTCTTATGAATTAACGATTTCGCTCCAATTCACATTCCAAGTAACATTCGGCATGCTAATTACGTTGCCGATTGCCAAATTGCATTATCTCTTATAGTTTCCGAGATATCGACTATCGACATCTTGCAATATTGGCTCTGCTTCTAACTTGTGCCAGAAATGTAAAATGGACTTATGAATTAGCGATTTCGCTCCAATTCACATTCCAAGTAATATTCGGCATGCTAATTACGTTGCCGATTGCCAAATTGCATTATCTCTTATAGTTTCCGAGATATGGACTATCGACATCTTGCAATATTGGCTCTGCTTCTAACTTGAGCCAGAATTGTAAAATGGTCTTATGAATTAGGGATTTCGCTCCAATTCACATTCCAAGTAATATTCGGCATGCTAATTACGTTGCCGATTGCCAAATTGCATTATCTCTTATAGTTTCCGAGATATGAACTATCGACATCTTGCAATATAGGCTCTGCTTCTAACTTGGGCCAGAAAAATAAAATGGTCTTATGAATTAGCGATTTCGCTCCAATTCACATTCCAAGTAATATTCGGCATGCTAATTACGTTGCCGATTGCCAAATTGCATTATCTCTTATAGTTTCCGAGCTATGGACTATCGACATCTTGCAATATTGGCTCTGCTTCTAACTTGAGCCAGAATTGTAAAATGGTCTTATGAATTAGCGATTTCGCTCCAATTCACATTCCAAGTAATATTCGGCATGCTAATTAAGTTGCCGATTGCCAAATTGCATTATCTCTTATAGTTTCCGAGCTATGGACTATCGACATCTTGCAATATTGGCTCTGCTTCTAACTTGAGCCAGAATTGTAAAATGGTCTTATGAATTAGCGATTTCGCTCCAATTCACATTCCAAGTAATATTCGGCATGCTAATTATGTTGCCGATTGCCAAATTGCATTATCTCTTATAGTTTCCGAGATATGAACTATCGACATCTTGCAATATAGGCTCTGCTTCTAACTTGGGCCAGAAATGTAAAATGGTCTTATGAATTAGCGATTTCGCTCCAATTCACATTCCAAGTAATATTCGGCATGCTAATTACGTTGCCGATTGCCATATTGCATTATCTCTTATAGTTTCCGAGCTATGGAATATCGACATCTTGCAATATTGGCTCTGCTTCTAACTTGAGCCAGAATTGTAAAATGCTCTTATGAATTAGCGATTTCGCTCCAATTCACATTCCAAGTAATATTCGGCATGCTAATTACGTTGCCGATTGCCAAATTGCATTATCTCTTATAGTTTCCGAGCTATGGACTATCGACATCTTGCAATATTGGCTCTGCTTCTAACTTGAACCAGAATTGTAAAATGGTCTTATGAATTAGCGATTTCGCTCCAATTCACATTCCAAGTAATATTCGGCATGCTAATTACGTTGCCGATTGCCAAATTGCATTATCTCTTATAGTTTCCGAGATATGGACTATCGACATCTTGCAATATTGGCTCTGCTTCTAACTTGGGCCAGAAATGTAAAATGGTCTTATGAATTAGCGATTTCGCTCCAATTCACATTCCAAGTAATATTCGGCATGCTAATTACGTTGCCGATTGCCAAATTGCATTATCTCTTATAGTTTCCGAGATATGGACTATCGACATCTTGCAATATTGGCTCTGCTTCTAACTTGGGCCAGAAATGTAAAATGGTCTTATGAATTAGCGATTTCGCTCCAATTCACATTCCAAGTAATATTCGGCATGCTAATTACGTTGCCGATTGCCAAATTGCATTATCCCTTATAGTTTCCGAGATATGGACTATCGACATCTTGCAATATTGGCTCTGCTTCTAACTTGGGCCAGAAATGTAAAATGGTCTTATGAATTAGCGATTTCGCTCCAATTCACATTCCAAGTAATATTCGGCATGCTAATTACGTTGCCGATTGCCAAATTGCATTATCTCTTATAGTTTCCGAGATATGGACTATCGACACCTTGCAATATTGGCTCTGCTTCTAACTTGAGCCAGAATTGTAAAATGGTCTTATGAATTAGCGATTTCGCTCCAATTCACATTCCAAGTAATATTCGGCATGCTAATTACGTTGCCGATTGCCAAATTGCATTATCTCTTATAGTTTCCGGGATTTGGACTATCGACATCTTGCAATATTGGCTCTGCTTCTAACTTGAGCCAGCATTGTAAAATGGTCTTATGAATTAGCGATTTCGCTCCAATTCACATTCCAAGTAATATTCGGTATGCTAATTACGTTGCCGATTGCCAAATTGCATTATCTCTTATAGTTTCCGAGATATGGACTATCGACATCTTGCAATATTGGCTCTGCTTCTAACTTGTGCCAGAAATGTAAAATGGTCTTATGAATTAGCGATTTCGCTCCAATTCACATTCCAAGTAATATTCGGCATGCTAATTACGTTGCCGATTGCCAAATTGCATTATCTCTTATAGTTTCCGAAATATGGACTATCGACATCTTGCAATATTGGCTCTGCTTCTAACTTGTGCCAGAAATGTAAAATGGTCTTATGAATTAGCGATTTCGCTCCAATTCACATTCCAAGTAATATTCGGCATGCTAATTACGTTGCCGATTGCCAAACTGCATTATCTCTTATAGTTTCCGAGATATGGACTATCGACACCTTGCAATATTGGCTCTGCTTCTAACTTGAGCCAGAATTGTAAAACGGTCTTATGAATTAGCGATTTCGCTCCAATTCACATTCCAAGTAATATTCGGCATGCTAATTACGATGCCGATTGCCAAATTGCATTATCTCTTATAGTTTCCGAGATATGGACTATCGACATCTTGCAATATTGGCTCTGCTTCTAACTTGTGCCAAAAATGTAAAATGGTCTTATGAATTAGCGATTTCGCTCCAATTCACATTCCAAGTAATATTCGGCATGCTAATTACGTTGCCGATTGCCAAATTGCATTATCTCTTATAGTTTCCGAGATATGGACTATCGACATCTTGCAATATTGGCTCTGATTCTTACTTGGGCCAGAAATGTAAAATGGTCTTATGAATTAGCGATTTCGCTCCAATTCACATTCCAAGTAATATTCGGCATGCTAATTACGTTGCCGATTGCCAAATTGCATTATCTCTTATAGTTTCCGAGATATGGACTATCGACATCTTGCAATATTGGCTCTGCTTCTAACTTGAGCCAGAATTATAGCGAAATCGCTAATTCATAAGACCATTTTACATTTCTGGCCCAAGCTAGAAGCAGAGCCAATATTGCAAGATGTCGATAGTCCACATCTCGGAAACTATAAGAGATAATGCAATTTGGCAATCGGCGACGTAATTAGCATGCCGAATATTACTTGGAATGTGAATTGGAGCGAAATCGCTAATTCATAAGACCATTTTACAATTCTGGCTCAAGTTAGAAGCAGAGCCAATATTGCAAGATGTCGATAGTCCATATCTCGGAAACTATAAGAGATAATGCAATTTGGTAATCGGCAACGTAATTAGCATGCCGAATATTACTTGGAATGTGAATTGGAGCGAAATCGCTAATTCATAAGACCATTTTACATTTCTGGCCCAAGTTAGAAGCAGAGCCAATATTGCAAGATGTCGATAGTCCATATCTCGGAAACTATAAGAGATAATGCAATTTGGCAATCGGCAACGTAATTAGCATGCCGAATATTACTTGGAATGTGAATTGGAGCGAAATCGCTAATTCATAAGACCATTTTACATTTCTGGCCCAAGTTAGAAGCAGAGCCAATATTGCAAGATGTCGATAGTCCATATCTCGGAAACTATAAGAGATAATGCAATTTGGCAATCGGCAACGTAATTTGCATGCCGAATATTACTTGGAATGTGAATTGGAGCGAAATCGCTAATTCATAAGACCATTTTACAATTCTGGCTCAAGTTAGAAGCAGAGCCAATATTGCAAGGTGTCGATAGTCCATATCTCGGAAACTATAAGAGATAATGCAATTTGGCAATCGGCAACGTTTAGCATGCCGAATATTACTTGGAATGTGAATTGGAGCGAAATCGCTAATTCATAAGACCATTTTACATTTCTGGCCCAAGTTAGAAGCAGAGCCAATATTGCAAGATGACGATAGTCCATATCTCGGAAACTATAAGAGATAATGCAATTTGGCAATCGGCAACGTAATTAGCATGCCGAATATTACTTGGAATGTGAATTGGAGCGAAATCGCTAATTCATAAGACCATTTTACATTTCTGGCCCAAGTTAGAAGCAGAGCCAATATTGCAAGATGTCGATAGTCCATATCTCGGAAACTATAAGAGATAATGCAATTTGGCAATCGGCAACGTAATTAGCATGCCGAATATTACTTGGAATGTGAATTGGAGCGATATCGCTAATTCATAAGACCATTTTATAATTCTGGCTCAAGTTAGAAGCAGAGCCAATATTGCAAGGTGTCGATAGTCCATATCTCGGAAACTATAAGAGATAATGCAATTTGGCAATCGGCAACGTAATTATCATGCCGAATATTACTTGGAATGTGAATTGGAGCGAAATCGCTAATTCATAAGACCATTTTACATTTCTGGCCCAAGTTAGAAGCAGAGCCAATATTGCAAGATGACGATAGTCCATATCTCGGAAACTATAAGAGATAATGCAATTTGGCAATCGGCAACGTAATTAGCATGCCGAATATTACTTGGAATGTGAATTGGAGCGAAATCGCTAATTCATAAGACCATTTTACAATTCTGGCTCAAGTTAGAAGCAGAGCCAATATTGCAGGATATCGATATTCCATAGCTCGGAAACTATAAGAGATAATGCAATTTGGCAATCGGCAACGTAATTAGCATGCCGAATATTAGTTGGAATGTGAATTGGAGCGAAATCGCTAATTCATAAGACCATTTTACATTTCTGGCCCAAGTTAGAAGCAGAGCCAATATTGCAAGATGTCGATAGTCCATATCTCGGAAACTATAAGAGATAATGCAATTTGGCAATCGGCAACGTTTAGCATGCCGAATATTACTTGGATTGTGAATTGGAGCGAAATCGCTAATTCATAAGACCATTTTACAATTCTGGCTCAAATTAGAAGCAGAGCCAATATTGCAAGATGTCGATAGTCCATATCTCGGAAACTATAAGAGATAATGCAATTTGGCAATCGGCAACGTAATTAGCATGCCGAATATTACTTGGAATGTGAATTGGAGCGAAATCGCTAATTCATAAGACCATTTTACATTTCTGGCCCAAGTTAGTAGCAGAGCCAATATTGCAAGATGTCGATAGTCCATATCTCGGAAACTATAAGAGATAATGCAATTTGGCAATCGGCAACGTAATTAGCATGCCGAATATAACTTGGAATGTGAATTGGAGCGAAATCGCTAATTCATAAGACCATTTTACATTTCTGGCCCAAGTTAGAAGCAGAGCCAATATTGCAAGATGTCGATAGTCCATATCTCGGAAACTATAAGAGATAATGCAATTTGGCAATCGGCAACGTAATTAGCATGCCGAATATTACTTCGAATGTGAATTGGAGCGAAATCGCTAATTCATAAGACTATTTTACAATTCTGGCTCAAGTTAGAAGCAGAGCCAATATTGCAAGGTGTCGATAGTCCATATCTCGGAAACTATAAGAGATAATGCAATTTGGCAATCGGCAACGTAATTATCATGCCGAATATTACTTGGAATGTGAATTGGAGCGAAATCGCCAATTCATAAGACCATTTTACATTTCTGGAACAAGCTAGAAGCAGAGCCAATATTGCAAGATGACGATAGTCCATATCTCGGAAACTATAAGAGATAATGCAATTTGGCAATCGGCAACGTAATTAGCATGCCGAATATTACTTGGAATGTGAATTGGAGCGAAATCGCTAATTCATAAGACCATTTTACAATTCTGGCTCAAGTTAGAAGCAGAGCCAATATTGCAAGATGTCGATAGTCCATATCTCGGAAACTATAAGAGATAATGCAATTTGGCAATCGGTAACGTAATTAGCATGCCGAATATTACTTGGAATGTGAATTGGAGCGAAATCGATGATTCATAAGACCATTTTACATTTCTGGCACAAGTTAGAAGCAGAGCCAATTTTGCAAAATGTCGATAGTCCATATCTCGGAAACTATAAGAGATAATGCAATTTGGCAATCGGTAACGTAATTAGCATGCCGAATATTACTTGGAATGTGAATTGGAGCGAAATCGCCAATTCATAAGACCATTTTACATTTCTGGAACAAGCTAGAAGCAGAGCCAATATTGCAAGATGACGATAGTCCATATCTCGGAAACTATAAGAGATAATGCAATTTGGCAATCGGCAACGTAATTAGCATGCCGAATATTACTTGGAATGTGAATTGGAGCGAAATCGCTAATTCATAAGACCATTTTACAATTCTGGCTCAAGTTAGAAGCAGAGCCAATATTGCAAGATGTCGATAGGCCATATCTCGGAAACTATAAGAGATAATGCAATTTGGCAATCGGCAACGTAATTAGCATGCCGAATATTACTTGGAATGTGAATTGGAGCGAAATCGATGATTCATAAGACCATTTTACATTTCTGGCACAAGTTAGAAGCAGAGCCAATTTTGCAAGATGTCGATAGTCCATATCTCGGAAACTATAAGAGATAATGCAATTTGACAATCGGTAACGTAATTAGCATGCCGAATATTACTTGGAATGTGAATTGGAGCGAAATCGCTAATTCATAAGACCATTTTACATTTCTGGTCTAAGTTAGAAGCAGAGCCAATATTGCAAGATGTCGATAGTCCATATCTCGGAAACTATAAGAGTTAATGCAATTTGGCAATCGGCAACGTAATTAGCATGCCGAATATTACTTGGAATGTGAATTGGAGCGAAATCGCTAATTCATAAGACCATTTTACATTTCTGGTCTAAGTTAGAAGCAGAGCCAATATTGCAAGATGTCGATAGTCCATATCTCGGAAACTATAAGAGTTAATGCAATTTGGCAATCGGCAACGTAATTAGCATGCCGAATATTACTTGGAATGTGAATTGGAGCGAAATCGCTAATTCATAAGACCATTTTACAATTCTGGCTCAAGTTAGAAGCAGAGCCAATATTGCAAGGTGTCGATAGTCCATATCTCGGAAACTATAAGAGATAATGCAATTTGGCAATCGGCAACGTAATTAGCATGCCGAATATTACTTGGAATGTGAATTGGAGCGAAATCGCTAATTCATAAGACCATTTTACATTTCTGGCCCAAGTTAGAAGCAGAGCCAATATTGCAAGATGTCGATAGTCCATATCTCGGAAACTATAAGAGATAATGCAATTTGGCAATCGGCGACGTAATTAGCATGCCGAATATTACTTGGAATGTGAATTATAGCGAAATCGCTAATTCATAAGACCATTTTACAATTCTGGCTCAAGTTAGAAGCAGAGCCAATATTGCAAGATGTCGATAGTCCATATCTCGGAAACTATAAGAGATAATACAGTTTGGCAGTCGGCAACGTAATTAGCATGCCGAATATTACTTGGAATGTGAATTGGAGCGAAATCGCTAATTCATAAGACCATTTTACATTTCTGGCCCAAGTTAGAAGCAGAGCCAATATTGCAAGATGTCGATAGTCCATATCTCGGAAACTATAAGAGATAATGCAATTTGGCAATCGGCAACGTAATTAGCATGCCGAATATTACTTGGAATGTGAATTGGAGCGAAATCGCTAATTCATAAGATCATTTTACATTTCTGGCCCAAGTTAGAAGCAGAGCCAATATTGCAAGATGTCGATAGTCCATATCTCGGAAACTATAAGAGATAATGCAATTTGGCAATCGGCAACGTAATTAGCATGCCGAATATTACTTGGAATGTGAATTGGAGCGAAATCGCTAATTCATAAGACCATTTTACAATTCTGGCTCAAGTTAGAAGCAGAGCCAATATTGCAAGATGTCGATAGTCCATAGCTCGGAAACTATAGGAGATAATGCAATTTGGCAACCGGCAACGTAATTAGCATGCCGAATATTACTTGGAATGTGAATTGGAGCGAAATCGCTAATTTATAAGACCATTTTACAATTCTGTCTCAAGTTAGAAGCAGAGCCAATATTGCAAGATGTCGATAGTCCATAGCTCGGAAACTATAAGAGATAATGCAATTTGGCAATCGGCAACGTAATTAGCATGCCAAATATTACTTGGAATGTGAATTGGAGCGAAATCGCTAATTCATAAGACCATTTTACAATTCTGGCTCAAGTTAGAAGCAGAGCCAATATTGCAAGATGTCGATAGTCCATATCTCGGAAACTATAAGAGATAATGCAATTTGGCAATCGGCAACGTAATTAGCATGCCGAATATTACTTGGAATGTGAATTGGAGCGAAATCGCTAATTCATAAGACCATTTTACATTTCTGGCCCAAGTTAGAAGCAGAGCCAATATTGCAAGATGTCGATAGTCCGTATCTCGGAAACTATAAGAGATAATGCAATTTGGCAATCGGCGATGTAATTAGCATACCGAATATTACTTGGAATGTGAATTATAGCGAAATCGCTAATTCATAAGACCATTTTACAATTCTGGCTCAAGTTAGAAGCAGAGCCAATATTGCAAGATGTCGATAGTCCATATCTCGGAAACTATAAGAGATAATACAGTTTGGCAGTCGGCAACGTAATTAGCATGCCGAATATTACTTGGAATGTGAATTGGAGCGAAATCGCTAATTCATAAGATCATTTTACATTTCTGGCCCAAGTTAGAAGCAGAGCCAATATTGCAAGATGTCGATAGTCCATATCTCGGAAACTATAATAGATAATACAGTTTGGCAGTCGGCAACGTAATTAGCATGCCGAATATTACTTGGAATGTGAATTGGAGCGAAATCGCTAATTCATAAGACCATTTTACATTTCTGGCCCAAGTTAGAAGCAGAGCCAATATTGCAAGATGTCGATAGTCCATAGCTCGGAAACTATAGGAGATAATGCAATTTGGCAATCGGCAACGTAATTAGCATGCCGAATATTACTTGGAATGTGAATTGGAGCGAAATCGCTAATTCATAAGACCATTTTACAATTCTGGCTCAAGTTAGAAGCAGAGCCAATATTGCAAGATGTCGATAGTCCATAGCTCGGAAACTATAAGAGGTAATGCAACTTGGCAATCGGCAACGTAATTAGCATGCCAAATATTACTTGGAATGTGAATTGGAGCGAAATCGCTAATTCATAAGATCATTTTACAATTCTGGCTCAAGTTAGAAGCAGAGCCAATATTGCAAGATGTCGATAGTCCATAGCTCGGAAACTATAAGAGATAATGCAACTTGGCAATCGGCAACGTAATTAGCATGCCAAATATTACTTGGAATGTGAATTGGAGCGAAATCGCTAATTCATAAGACCATTTTACAATTCTGGCTCAAGTTAGAAGCAGAGCCAATATTGCAAGATGTCGATAGTCCATATCTCGGAAACTATAAGAGATAATGCAATTTGGCAATCGGCGACGTAATTAGCATGCCGAATATTACTTGGAATGTGAATTATAGCGAAATCGCTAATTCATAAGACCATTTTACAATTCTGGCTCAAGTTAGAAGCAGAGCCAATATTGCAAGATGTCGATAGTCCATATCTCGGAAACTATAAGAGATAATACAGTTTGGCAGTCGGCAACGTAATTAGCATGCCGAATATTACTTGGAATGTGAATTGGAGCGAAATCGCTAATTCATAAGACCATTTTACATTTCTGGCCCAAGTTAGAAGCAGAGCCAATATTGCAAGATGTCGATAGTCCACATCTCGGAAACTATAAGAGATAATGCAACTTGGCAATCGGCGACCTAATTAGCATGCCGAATATTACTTGGAATGTGAATTGGAGCGAAATCGCTAATTCATAAGACCATTTTACAATTCTGGCTCAAGTTAGAAGCAGAGCCAATATTGCAAGATGTCGATAGTCCATATCTCGGAAACTATAAGAGATAATGCAATTTGGCAATCGGCAACGTAATTAGCATGCCGAATATTACTTGGAATGTGAATTGGAGCGAAATCGCTAATTCATAAGACCATTTTACATTTCTGGCCCAAGTTAGAAGCAGAGCCAATATTGCAAGATGTCGATA